>NC_045426.1:451437817-451757817 GCF_902635505.1 Sarcophilus harrisii | reverse complement strand
ATATTAAAATCCCCACCCTGCTACTTAGTACCTGTGTGATGTTGTGCAAGTTACATGTCAGTTTCCTTATATCTAAAATGAGAGGGTCAAACTCAGTTTTCTAGTCCATAAATCTACTATGGTATTAACCTTATAAATTAGAAACTGGATGAGTTCTTAGGAAGGCAGCTTGAACTGGTTTCAAGATGGACATCTCTCTGCTGGTCAAAAGAAAAGGGAAAAATCATGGAAGCAAGGAAGGAAGGGAGGGAGGGAAGGAGAGAGGGAGGAAAGAAGAAAAGAAGGGAGAAAGGAAGGGAGAAAGGAAGGAAGGAAAGAAGGAAGGAAGGAAGGAAGGAAGGAAGGAAGGAAGGAAGGAAGGAAGGAAGGAAGGAAGGAAAAAAAGGAGGGAGAGAGGAAGGAACCCCAAACCAAACCAAATCATTCAGAAAGACCAGGATTCAAGGTGTCTCTGATACAGGTTAGCTGTGTGACATTGGAGTAATCAGGACCTCTCAATGTTCTACAATTATCTGAATCCATAAAATGTAGAATATGTGATAATCTATATTGATAAAAAAGAATTTTCTCATCCAGAAAGTAGTTCTCTATACAAAATGATTCCCAGATCCACTGTAAGTAAATCAATATTTTATATACATACATGCATTAAGAAACAACTTAACAAAAATTCCTTAGGCAAAGCATATGTAGGGTAATACCCTATATGAAGCAGACATTGTGAATGGTGATAGAAGCTAAGAAGTATCTCTAACTCAGTTACAATGTATCTGCAGATAGTGAGTGATTCTGTGTCTCTTGCCCTGTTCAGTGGTGATCCTTATATTTTCACCATGGCTGGTGGTAAATGTGTCTGTGAGGGGAAAAGTGATTCATCTTGTAAGTATAATCTAATAGACTGGGTTATCTTTCTAGTGTAGTTAACAAAATAGCAAAGACCTTCCCAGAGTGCATGCAAAAAAAAAAAAAAAAAAAAAAAAATGAAGGTCCTTACTTATGAGAGTAAATCTTTAAAATACATGAAACTGCACTATTTTATCAAATAATGTCATCTTAAACCTATATTTCAGTTGAGGGGAAAAACTATGCAGGGATATAAAACTTCAAAAAATTGAAATACTCTTCTACTTGGAGGAAATGCACGTGGAACTTACAAATTTAAACCAGTTCTTGTTCACCACTCAGAAAATCAGAACTTTAAGAGGAGTCTGCAAAGCAAGACTATCTGTGCATTATTTTGCTAACCCTGAGGCATGGATGTCTTTGAACAATGGTTTATGCACTGCTTCATTCCTGAAGTCAAGAAGTTTTGTAATGATAATAGCATTCCTTTCAAGATTCAAGATTATTTTGGAAAATGCCCTAGGTCATCCTCCCCACCTGGTTGATTTTGATGAAAACATAAAATTTGTCTGCCATCCCTCCAACACTATCTTATTGTTACACCCTATGGATAATGGAATGATTATAAATTTCAAGGCATAATGTACTTCATTTGCTCAGTTAATTGTAGCTCTTTATATAGATAAGGACTTGATAGTAAAAGATTTCTGGAAATGCTATAATATTTGCCATACAATCCAGAATATTATTAAGACATTGGAAAATGTAATAAAAACATATACGAATAGAGTTTGGGAAATAGAATGTCCATAATTCACTCCATTTTTAATGGCTCTGACAAAGATGAAGCTTTTAAAGTAGTAACAAGTTTGTAAAATTTGCACAAAAATTGGAGCTAAAAGTAGATGAGAATGATGTGGAAAGGTGGATTAATCTTCATGGAGAATTGTCAAATGAAGATCTTGATTGAAGTTATCAATTATTTCAATATGTTAAGGACACTATTTAGAAGTAGAATGGAATAGATACATAAGGATGTTAACTTTGGAATATATGCATAAAGTGTTTTGAAAGTAGAGTTAGAGTGTGAGGTGAGTTAAACAGAACACCATTCTGATTTGAGTATTTGAGCTGATGCTTATTGTAGTGGCCATTGGTACAATAGCTGACTTTAATGCAATGTTCATCCTCATTGAAGGCGTATGACAAAACAACTGAAACCAACTTGCTAAAAAGCATAGAAGCAAACACACAGCCTTGTTTTGCTCCATTATGACTGGGAAACCTTGAATATATCATCCATCATCTAGAACCTAGGCAAGTATGACATCAGAAAATTGATATACAATACTGATGAACTTTTCTGAATAATCAAATTTTGACATACTTTTCCATATGTCCTCATGACTAACAGTGTAAAAGATTTTGGTTAGATCTGCAAATACTATGTGCCCCTTCTGAAAACACCCTGACTTTCAGCTACTGCACTGATAGTAAATTCTTCAACCTGAAAAGACTATAAGCCAAGACTAAAGTGAAAGGAGTGTTGGTACATGCTTTTTCCCATTTGCAGATGATTTTGCACTCAATCAATGTAGCTTCCAAAGCTATACAAAATATAGACTGATTCTCTGCAACTTGTATTAATTTTGGCCTAACAATTAACATCAAGAAAACACAGATATTCCATCAACCAGCACCATCAGTGGAACTGTCAGCAAAGCTTTGAATGCTGTGGATAAGCTCACTTAGCATGGCTGTATACTTTCCAGAGATGTCCACAATGATAATGAATTTGACACATGCATTTCCAGAGCTAGCTCAGTGTTTGGGAGGCTTCAGAAGAAAATTTGAGAGAGGAGAGGTATTAGGCTGACTGACTAGTAAACTGAGGATCTACAGAGCTGTGGTGCTGACCTCATTGTTGTATTCCTATGAAACCTGGACAGTCTCCCAATTACTTCCATTTGAATTTTTTAAGGGAGATTCTTAAAATCACAGGTCAGGATAATAAAGGACACTAAAGTCCTTCCTCAAACTAAACTGACAAGCATTCAAACTCTATTACTTTCTGTAGGAATGATCAAAGTTTATTATAGAAAGTCAACTCATTGTTCAAATGTCAAATGCATGCTTGCCAAAAAGATTATTTTATGGAGAACTCAGGGCAAGTGCTCATGTTGTGTTCAAAAAAAGTTATAAAAGCACACACTGAAAATCTCTCTTAAGAACTTTGGAATTAATTATATGACATGGAAGATATTAGCACAAAACCACCCAGCATGGTATGCCCTCAGTAAAAAAGGCTTTGTCCTCTATGAGCAAAGCAGAACTGAATTAAATCAGAAAAAACTTGAATTGTAGCAAGTTAGAGAATGCATCTCAAATGTTCATTTGCTCTACCCAACCTGTGGTATAGTATTCTGAGCTCATTTTTGTCTGATAAGTTATATTTGGGCAAACTGCAAATTGACTCTTACATAGTGATGCCATTTTGATAACCAACCAGAATAATGGCAGTCATGATTAGAGTGATTATTAGTGTGAATAAGAGTCTAACTAGAAAGTTGTTGCTATTGTTGATTGTGGTCCTTCATTCTCTCTCATGTCTTGACTTGTGCATAAATTGAATTTGAATTGAGACAGAGTTGTTTTGATCCCAGTTTTGAGAGAGTATTCTGTTTTTGTTTTTTTTTACTTAGTTTTTTTTTTATTTTCAAAATATATGCATAGATAATTTTGAACATTCACCTTTGCAAAATCTTGCATTGCAAATTGTTTCCTTTCCTTTCCCCTCTTTCCCCTAGAAGGCAAGTAATTCAATATGTTAAACATGTGCAATTCTTCTATATATATTTCTATAATTATCATGCTACACAAGAAAAATCAAATCAAGAAGAAAAAAATGAGGAAGAAAAGAAAATGCAAGCAAAAAACAATATAAAAAGGTGAAAATAATATGTTGTGATCCACACTCAGTGCCTACAGTCCTGTCTGGGTAAGGATAGCTCTCTTCATCACAAGATCATTGGAAATGGCCTGAATCACCTCACTGTTGAAAAGAGCCACATCTGTCAGAATTGATCATTGTATAATCTAGCTGTTGCTGTGTACAATGTTCTCCTTGCTCTACTTCACTTAGCATCAGTTCAAATAAGTCTCTCCGGGTATCTCTGAAATCATCCTGCTGATTGTTTCTTATGGAACAATAATATTCTATAACATTCATATACCATAACTTATTTGGCCATTCTCCAACTGATGAGCATTCACTCAGTTTCTAGTGTCTTGCCACTATTAAAAAATAAAAAAAGCTTCTACAAACATCTTTGCACATGTGGGTCCCTTTCCCTCCTTTAAGATCTCTTTAGGATATAAGCCCAGTAGAACACTGCTGGATCAAAAGGTATGCACAGTCTGATAGCCCTTTGGACATAGTTCCAAATTGCTTTAAAAGAGGATTTGGGGAAGATGACAGAGTAGGTCTATAAATTCAAACTCTTCAGATTTTCCCCATAAATTAACAATTTTATACCTCTGGACAATCATAAACTAGTGAAAAATCAAGAAGACTTGGGCAGAGCAGGAGTCCTAAAAGCCCCCATGCTGGGGACTGACCATTGTAAACTGCAAACTCCGTCAGACTAGCTCCAAAGAAACACCAAGTGAAGACCCATGGGGTTTTTGGCTGGAGCCTTAGCAGGAACCACAGAAACTTTCACCTCTGGAATTTGTTTGGATTTCAGGGTCTGAGTCCAGGAAGATTGAGGGAACCTTGGCTGATTAGGAACACCAGGCCCAGCTGTAATGCAGAGATGTGGCCCTGGACAGAAGCAGTGGGGCAAGGATGCTACTGGATGGGGACACTTGCAGGCCAGTTGCAATAATCCTGTGATGATGAGAATCATTTACACCCAGAGACAGGACTGTGGGAACTGAGTGTGGATCAGAACATAGCATTTTTATTTCTTTTGTTGTTGTTTGCTTGAATTTTATTTTCTTTCTAATATTTTTCCTTTTTGATCAGATTCTTCTTGTGCAGCAAGATAATTGCATAAATACATATGCCTATATTGGATCTACATATATTTTTTTACTATGTTTAACATATATCGGATTACTTGCCATCTAGGAGAGGGGTTAGGGAAAAGAAGGGGAATTGGAACACAAGGTTTTACAAGGATCAATGTTGAAATATTTTCCATGCATATGTTTTGAAAATAAAAAAGCTTCAATTAAAAAAAAAAAAAGAAAAAAAGAAAATTAGAATCGGGCAAGAGGAAGCCAGTGAAGCTGTAAGAGAACAACAACAACAACAAAAAGAATGAAACAATATAAAGAATGAAAAAATAGAACAGAATATGAAACATCTTATAAGGAAAACAATCAAACTGGAAAGAAGAGATCAAAAAGAAAAAGAAAAAAAAATATATATATATATAAGAAAAATTGAACTACTTGAAAGCTGTGACCAAAAAAAGAACCTTGACACAATTATGCAAAAAATAATCCATGAAAATTGTCCTAGAGTGATAGAACATGAGGAGAAAGTAGAAATAGAAAAAATCCACCAATCACCACTTCAAAGAGATCGTTTGTGAAAACCATATAGGAATACTATTGCTAAATTTTGAAAGCCCTAGATCAAAAAGAAAATTTTACAAGAAACAAGTAATGAATAATTCAAATATGTTGGAACTACAATTAGAATTGTACAGGACTTATCAGGAGTCCTACAATCATATACAGTAGGTCCTGTAATCATATATACCAGCTATCAAAAGAATTAGGTCAGTGGCCAAAAATATCATATCCAGCAAAATTATCCATATTATTGAATAAGAAAAATGGACATTAAACAAACATGCAGATTTTCAGAACTTTCTATTAACCAAGCCTAAACTCAATAGAAAATTTTACATATAAGAGCCAATATCAAAGATCAGTTTTAAGGAACTTAATGTGGATAAACTGCCTTTTTTTTTTTTAAACGTGGAGATGTATACCATATGTTTAAAATTGACATCAGCAATAAGGTACCTCAAAATAAAGATCGAGGCAAAGTTAAGGTAAAAATAGTAATTATACCTTACCAAATGAAGTGCAGAGGAAGAAGAGACAGAGGCATTAGAGAAGGAAAGAGGGAACATAGTTAAGAAAACCTCTTTACATCGGGAATGGGTTAAATAGATCACACTACATATATGCCATGAAGTATGTAGCAACCTCCAAAATCTTTAAAGAAATAAGGGGGGAAGGATGGGCAGAGGGAGAAACATATATTAAAAAAAGAAAAAGTTGGCAGCCATTGCTCTAAAGGATAAAGAGAACAGGGAAGATAAGTAAAAAACATGGCTATTCTATATTACTTTTGTCCTCCCTTTATTTCTTTTCTTTTCTTTTTTTTTTTTTTTAATTTAATAGCCTTTTATTTACAGGTTATATGCATGGGTAACTTTACAGCATTAACAATTGCCAAACCTCTTCTTCCAATTTTTCACCTCTTACCCCCACCCCCTCCCCTAGATGGCATGATGACCAGTAGACGTTAAATACATTAAAATATAAATTAGATACACAATAAGTATACATGACCAAAACGTTATTTTGCTGTACAAAAAGAATCAGACTCTGAAATATTGTACAATTAGCTTGTGAAGGAAATCAAAAATGCAGGTGTGCATAAATATAGGGATTGGGAATTCAATGTAATGGTTTTTAGTCATCTCCCAGAGTTCTTTTTCTGGGCATAGCTAGTTCAGTTCATTACTGCTCCATTAGAAATGATTTGGTTGATCTCGTTGCTGAGGATGGCCTGGTCCATCAGAACTGGTCATCATATAGTATTGTTGTTGAAGTATATAATGATCTCCTGGTCCTGCTCATTTCACTCAGCATCAGTTCGTGTAAGTCTCTCCAGGCCTTTCTGAAATCATCCTGTTGGTCATTTCTTACAGAACAGTAATATTCCATAATTTTCATATACCACAATTTATTCAGCCATTCTCCAACTGATGGACATCCATTCAGTTTCCAGTTTCTAGCCACTACAAAAAGGGCTGCCACAAACATTCGTGCACATACAGGTCCCTTTCCCTTCTTTATAATCTCTTTGGGATATAATCCCAGTAGTAACACTGCTGGATCAAAGGGTATGCACAGTTTGATAACTTTTTGAGCATAGTTCCAAACTACTCTCCAAAATGGTTGGATTCGTTCACAACTCCACCAACAATGCATCAATGTCCCAGTTTTCCCACATCCCCTCCAACAATCATCATTATTTTTTCCTGTCATCTTAGCCAATCTGACAGGTGTGTAGTGGTATCTTAGAGTTGTCTTAATTTGCATTTCTCTGATTAATAATGACTTGGAGCATCTTTTCATATGACTAGAAATAGTTTCAATTTCTTCATCTGAGAATTGTCTGTTCATAGCCTTTGACCATTTTTCAATTGGAGAATGGCTTGATTTTTTATAAATTAGAGTTAATTCTCCATATATTTTGGAAATGAGGCCTTTATCAGAACCTTTGACTGTAAAAATATTTTCCCAGTTTATTGCTTCCCTTCTAATCTTGTCTGCATTAGTTTTGTTTGTACAAAAACTTTTCAGTTTGGTATAATCGAAATTTTCTATTTTGTGATCAGTAATGATCTCTAATTCTGCTTTGGTCATAAAGTCCTTCCCCTTCCACAGGTCTGAGAGGTAAACTATCCTGTGTTCCTCTAATTTATTAATAATTTCATTCTTTATGTCTAGGTCATGAACCCATTTTGACCTTATCTTGGTGTACAGTGTTAAGTGTGGATCAATGCCTAGTTTCTGCCATATTAGTTTCCAATTTTCCCAGCAATTTTTATCAAACAGTAAGTTCTTGTCCCAAAAGCTGTGTTCTCCCCTTTATTTCATTTTTAAATTACCATTTAGCTTATAAAGCAGAAAGTAAACCAAGAAAACTAAACAAAACAAAAAATCAGTGTTAATCATCTACTATGTGCCAGGCACTATGCTAAATGATGCAAATACAAAGAAACAATCAATTCCTACTCACAAGGGGCTTCCTTGCAAAAGAGAAGACAAGTGCAAATGTACATGCATACTGAATATGCAAAGAAGACAAAGTAGTTCATAGTATCATTTGTTCTTAAAGAGAACCATGACATCAGGGAGGTGATTCCATGACATGCAGGTGAATTGGATTTAGGTGAGGAAAGGCTGGGCAAGGTCACTTGCCTCATTTTCCCTTCCAGAACCATCTGGGTCCAGTGGCAAGAGATAGATCAGGATGATTAGTGATGGCTCTGGATGCAATGGGAAACCTTGGTCTTTTTAAACAAGGTCTTCAAGATGCCCCAGTTTGACTGAGGTTCCACCCATTCAGTGATTAAGGTTAGGCATGGATTGTAGCAAAGAATCTCTTTTTTCACCTAATTCAGAAAAAAAAATCCTAAATAAATAAATTTGGGAGGGAAAAATCTTAGGGTTTCTAACCAAAGTAGAAAAGACTGCTATTTACATTCAGTCTGAGTCTAGAGTCAATAAGGACCCAAACAATGACCAAATAGGATTTGGCCTAGGGCCCATTGGTGGACAATTAGAATCACATTGGTTTTGGTTTAAGGCCTGGTCTTTAAGAAAGAAATCTAGCCAGTAAACACTAAGATATCTTGGGAGAGTTCAAGAAGTGCAAAAGAGAACATAGCAGCAAAGCCTAGGCCATAATTTGTTTTATAGAGAAAATTTAGCCTCAGGGTCTTGATGTAATTTGGATTTCTGACTGGATTATATTTAGAGGATAGGACCAAGGATTCAAAAAAGAAAATCATCCAACTGATCTTCATTATCAGAGCCTTCCTGCTTGCTTAAGGGATTAATTTTTATCAATTCCTCTGCTAACCACATCTAATATTGAAGACCTCATTACTTCTTTCCTTCGTTCTTTCCTTCCTTGGTTTTTCCTTTTGTTTAGATTTTTCTCTCCCAAATTGATTCATTAAAAAAAAAAAAATGTGTATTTAAAAAGTTAATATAAATGTATAACCAGAAAAAATAAAACAATTAATAAAAAAAGTTATCATGACAGTTATCCCTTTCCTTGATTTTCTCATTCAAGTTCTTCATTAAGAATTCCAGTAAGGAATTAGGAGATTTGGACATTAAGTAAGGAATTAGGAGATTTGGAGGAGTTTTACCTCTCTGAGAATCAGTTTCTTCATCTATAAAATGAGGACATAGGATTAGAACAGCCTAAACTTTTATAATGATTTATACTTTTATGATTCTTATTTTTTTAAATGATTCTTAGGACAATCTTACTTAATAATCAGATACTCCAGTAATTAGAGTGCCATTTTGAGATAAGAATCTCTTTTAAGTAAACTCTTTAGCAGCATATGGGAACATATAGAGAAAGGCTGGCGTAGAAGGCAGGAAGATCTTGGTTTAAATTCTCCCTTTTGGACACATAAATGGTATTTAATTATTTAGGGCTCCTAAGTAATTCTTTAAAATTCTAACTGGCAAGGAAGGTGACAAAGCAAATTGGTAGCAGGATATTTCTCTCTAGTGAGATCCTTACATGAATGAAATCTTAGATTCAATCCTATGTGCTGATAATTTTATAAAGGTTTTAGTCTTTATAATTGTCCTCTTGCAGTAAATTTGCAGTAAAATTCTCCTGTTGGTTGGCATTTCATCTTATTAAGTAAATCAATATTCATTAAGTGTCTGCTAGAGACAAGGCAATGCAATAGGACTCCAAGAGCAACAAGTGTAAGACTTGACTCTGACCTCAAAAAGTTCAAAAGCTGACAATAAAATTCAGGAAACAGTCAATTAGCAATGCAAAGTGATATGTGGTTAAATGTTAGAAGTACTTCAGGAGTTCAGGTCATAATTAAGAGGTAATTGTGGGCCAGAGCAATCCAGAAAGCCCTTGCAGGGATCAAGACTTGAATTAGATATTGTCTACAGGGCTTGATAAAATAGCAGAGAAGTAGAAATCCTTTCTAGAAGGAAGACAGAACTGGAGAAGGTAGATTCAGAACAAGCATGATCTTTTTAAGAAACTAAGAGTAATGACTTAGTTAAAATAGTAGGAAATATTTGGAAGTAAAATGATGGGCTCAACAGACTGAGATGTTTAGATTCTTCTTTATGGTCAAAAGGGATGTTCTTTAGTGTATAAGTGATATGATAGTTTGACAGATTAGATGGCACAGGTCTTGGAAGAAGCAATTATACTAGTTAGGTTTCAGTAATTCAAGTATGCATTATGGAGCATTTGATATTTGATAATGGCAATAAAAATGAAAAGGAAGAAACAAGAATATGTCAATAATATTTATAATTCATATATACTTCTGTTATTTCCCTAAATGAACACTGCACTAAATGAATTGAATAACTATGATCTTGTTGAATAAGTAAAAATTTAATATAAATTTTGTATTTTGGACCTTGCTTTTTTCCTCATTGACCAAATAGCCTAATAACTTAATGGAAAAAAAATTCAGGTCCATTTTGAATACATTAAAAAAGAAAAAAAATACCAGAATTAAAGATGAACAGAATTTTAAGATCAGCTAATCCATTTATTTTACTTAAGTGGGAATTAAGACTCTAAGGGGCTTAATTGACAGATTGGATGGCACAGGTCTTGTACACAGCAAGCAATTATTAAAAGCTTGTTGAATGGGATAACAAGAACAGGTCATTCTTGGAAGGTTCAATACTTTCAAAGAACCATGATTCCGTTCATGTGGATTGTGCCTACATTAGTGTAGACTATGACAACTGTACCTCTCAATAGACAGACATCATAAGCTACTAGAAGCAAAATAATTTGCCAGAGTGATTGACTTGTGAAGAACCTATTTGAATGAGATGCACTGGTTTTCAGGAGACAAATATAGAATCTTCAACATCAATGACGTAACAGGTCTAGTCCTTGTAATGATTTAACTCTATGCAAATCCCTTTTTCTCAAAAGGGATTTCAAAGCACTGTTATTAAGTAGAGAATCTGGGGAAGGTAATCTATTGTGAGACTCTTTTAAAGAATATAGATGACATTGAAGTCTGGTTTAGGTCTGAGTAAATAGGTACACTAGTCATAATTCATCCCACATTGCAGTATGGTGGTTATCAGCTCCATATATGCTTCCTAAAAGCTAGTTTAAGCATGCTGGCTGGCTGCCATACAAGAGCACAAAGCTTGTAATTTCAATTACATGGCATTTCAAGTAGAACCATGTCCTAATGTTGGAGGTAGGGATTAGAGATGACTGCCAATACAGCAACAAAGCTTTGAGGAGGATTATTATTTTTAGATTAATTTAAGGACTGAGTGGACCTTGTGTGCCTGAAAAGACTGAAAAGTTGAAAGATTAAGTACTTGGGGCATCTTAATTGAAAAATGCATTCTGTGCAAAGGACTCTACAAAAAATATTATCTAGAAAGGTTATATAACATCTTGTAAAAGAAGGCTAGAGACCCAAATCCTAATAGTCTTACTCAGCTGAGACGTTAGGATTTATTTGAAGTATGTATTTGCTAATAATGTTTCAAAAATGAAAATGCCTTAAAAAACTTTTGACCTGTGGTCCAAAATATTTATATCTTATATGGTAAATATTAGTAAATATTAGTAATACATAGAACAGGTATCAAATAAATTGAACATAGTAGTTATCAAAAAAAAAAAGGTGTTTTGTTTTTTTTTTTGCTGTAGCATTAGAACTATATAGAAGGCTATCTAATTCAACTAAGTCATTTTCCAGATGAGTAAACTGAGGCCCAGAGAAGTTAAAGAACTTGTCCAATGTCACCCAGGTAATCTATCAGAGATAGGACTTGAACCCAATTCTGAAAACTATGTGGTTTTCATCTTTCATCTTTCCACTGTACCATTTATATTGGCATCATCTCATAGTAATTTGAGTAAGATCTATATTGACAAGAAACTTGAAAGCAATAAACAACTTTTCACTGATATTCTGATACTGAGATACTTCAAAGCTCATCCTCTTTCCATGTTGTAATTGCTGAGTTCTTACCATGTTTATTACTTTTAACCACCTTAAAAATTGAAATTATTCAATGAAATGATTAAGATTCCTGATACTTCATTATAAATGGAGTTGACATCACAAATCCTATTTCTTCCTCAACCCCCCTTTAAGAAAGGGAGGATAGAAGTAATACCCAATCTTCCCCAGCTTCCAATCTCTCCAAGAAATGCAAATTTAGCAAGACACAGCCAGAGAAAAGTATGTGCACCAGCTAGAAGAGAACCTAGGGACATTGCTACAAGAGCCTCCTCAGATCCTACAGGATGGGAAGTAGAACAATAGTGGTGGTCACTCTTGAAGAAGGGTGGATATGTCATTGACCACACCTTTCTATTCTCCAGTCAAATAAATGGGATTCCCTTGCATCTATAATTAAAACTTCATAGTGTCCCTGTCAGGATGTTCAGAATCAAAATGTCTTTTCTTTTAAAAATTTAATTGCCTTGGTGTGTTGTCAGCATTTCTTACTACTTAGTTCTTGAACTACATTTTTCTTTACTATCAGGAAACTCTCCATAAATTTGTGGGTTGTCAGTTTTTTGAGAATAGTGTGGATCCAATTTTCCTGTCATTCCATGTAAGCTTCCACAATGGATGGAGGTTTTTTAAAAATAATAGAAACTCTCATGGAGCCTGAGATCCCCACATATTGAAAATCATGTTAACAAAGCAATGCTTCAAATATCGTTACAAACATCCTGTTCTCTTGATATAGCATTGTAATATTGAAGACATGTCTCTATAGTGAGGCAAGTGAGCACTACTTCCTGTAAATGTTTCATTTATATTTGTGGGAGGGATAGTCTAGTAGGACGTATAGAATACTGACCAGAGAATCAGGAAAACCTTTGTTAGGCCCTTTGTCTATCAAAAAGGTTTTTTAACCTAAAAAATATGAACCCTTTTTTTCTTTTTTTTTAGGAAATCTGTGAATGATTTCTTTTAAATTATTTTTACAATTGTATTTTAGCAGTTTTTCTTTAATTGTTTTTATTTTGTAATTGTTTTTCTTTAATTGTATTTATTTTATTTTATGCATTTTAAAATATTATTCTGAGAAAGGGTCCATAGGTTTTACCAGACTATGAAAAGGAATCATGACACACAATATAAGAACCCTTATATTATACACATTGACTGTGTGAATATGAGCAATTCATTTAATCTCTCAATACCTGAGGCATAGCTCTAAAATTGCCAGGACTTGAAATGGTGATTGGAGTCTGCCCTAATGGAGTTAAATATCCATAAATTTGTAAAGATGCTCCCTTCCTTTCTGTGTCAACACACCCTAGTTTATGAGGAACAAGAATATTCTAAAAACAAAGGTCCAGAAAGCACCAAACTAAGTCTCTAACTTCAATCTATATCTAGAGATAGGAGAAATAGATTCTTATGTAAGACATGACCTTAGAAACAGAAATAGGAACTGAACTGCTACCAAAGAGGTACCAAAACTACTACTTTCCCTTTATACTCCTCCATAATAATTTATCTCTTCATTTCTAAACTACTAAAGGATGGGAAAAGGATAAGAATGACCAAGAACCTTCAGTCAAGTTTTAATGATCCTGCATTAGAAATTATTTAATAAAGTTATATGATGCTTAATTAGGCTCTATCCTCTGAATAATGTTTACAAATAAGTTTTTTTTTCTTTTGATTTTCTTTTGTTTCATTTTTGGTAATTTGGTACCAGATATATTAAAGTGATTTTAGTTGTAATAGCAGTCTCTATGTTGTTGATTTTTTTCTCAGATTTTCTATTTTTTTTTTTTTTTTTTTTTTTTTTTTTGGTTCAAAGGATTTCCAACTAGGAAACTCTGTTAGAAGAAATGAGCAAATGCTTTTCAACTTAAAATCAAGAATTGTCTGGGACACTGAAAGGTGGTGACTTTCTCAAGGATGCATAAGTGTTATGTATCAAAGATAGACCTTGACTCCAGAATTTTCTGTCTCCAGAACTGACTTCAGTATCCACTGTACCATGCTACCATGTTTCCTCTAATTGTAATATATAATACAGAGTTCCTATATAAAACTAAACAAATTCCTGTGTGTTCTGTTCTTCTAAGTAGGCACTCAATCATTTGTACCAAGGCTTTAAATAATGCTAGAATCTGAGGTGAAAGCATTTGAAAACAAATCTCTACTGTTCTGAGCATGGACCACTTTTTTGTTTTTTAGTCAAAATTTGCATTTGACTAACAATTCTCTTCCAATTTGAGGCACTAGTTCAGGTAAAGATCAAGATCTTGATCTTTAATTTTCTTTTTTTTTAAATTATTCTTATATCAAAATTAAATTAATTAAGTGGATTGAGTAAAGAATTCAAAGATTAGAAACGAAAATTAAAGATCAGTTTGCCATAAAGATATTAGGGGAAAGAAAGAAGGAGTGGCTTTAAAACTCTGACAAATAGATGAACTTAGAATTTGGCAAAGAGATCCTACTACCTTGTCAGGAATAAGAAAAGAGAAAACAGTGATTCCCATGAGTGAAATAAACAAGGATGTTCTTTCAGGGATTTCTTTATATTGAGGTGTAAAATTCCTTTTGCCTACTTTAAGAAACTGGAGGGGAAAAACAAAAACAAAAACATAAATCAGCAGGTAAAGATTGAAATCTTTATGTAAAAGAAGTTATTAAATAAACTCAACTCACCCAAATTTACATAGATCTCTGAGTAAATCTAGCTTCTGAAAAGTTGTCACAGTTCATTAACATCTAACTTAGTTGAAGTTTTGCTATTTGCATAAAGACCTAAAAGGGATTTGTAAGAAATTCAAAAATGCAAAGACCACATTGTAGAATTGTCCTTTTGAGAACCTGCTTTCTATCACCCTCTGCAAAGTGATTTTCCAAGCCAGATCTTGTCACGGTGTTCATTAGTTCACCCACCATGGAAGAAGGAGAATACAGAAGTATTTACACCATGAGTCCAATCATTCATGGATGTCTCACAGCAGCTGAAATACATTTACTTTTGTAATTTGGCTGTCCATGGGATAATTGCATTAAAATATTTTTAAATGGTTATTTAAGATTTAATAAATAAATGGGACATTGAGATCCTGTTTGTTTCTGAAGCCTTGAAATTGTATAACCTAGAAGGAAGGTGAAAACATTTGGAAGATTCATATTTAAGTGGAACATAATTTTTAGTGGCCTCTCATTGTGAAATATAGATATTAGGTCATTTTTCTTTAGTATAGCAATCAGTTTAAAATATATATTTCAAATTCAATTTTTGAAGCATGAAGTCATTATTTCTCCAAATTCACAATTGGAAACATATAGGAAAAGAGGAAAAAAGAGATTTTTAAATGCAAAATAAAGGATTTTGGAATAGAAGCTAGGTCCTTGTGTATTGCAATTAGCTCCACAGCTCAGAGAAGCATATATGAGTGACTTCTAAGACAAATAATACTGCTTTCATGGATCATATAGCTGTGATGCATGACTTTGGCAAATTTCTTCAGAAGAAAAGAAGGGAGAACAATTCCCTTTTTAATCTTCCTTCTTCATATTTGTCTTCAGAAAGGTTTTTTTCTCTTTTAGTTTGAGATTCTGCCCTCAGCTCTGGATTAAGTGTTGTGGAATTAATCAAACCACTTGTTCAGTTCTGACCTTTGCTGCTTAGTACCACTTTGTGCCTTTAGGAAGTTATTGTTTTTTCTCTAGTTATTAGTTACTATTCTAATAGACCTTACCTCCCTTCAAAGATGCTAACTAGTCAAACTGACTAAACAATTTTCTGGCATCAAATCTAACAAGCAACAGAATTGCTATAGGGTATCTATAACCATAATAGAAATAAACAAACCAACCAAAAAAAACAAAAAAAAAAAAACAGAAAGGAAAGATCTTTCATAAATGAACTGATATTAGAATAAAGGTTGCCTGGGGGCCTCTTTCTCCTCTTGGAATATAGTTATTGGCCTAGACAGGTAATTTAATTCCCTGGCATATAGTAAGTATATAATAAATGTCTGTTGACTGATTTAATTCCCTAAATAGTAGTGAACATTATTGAAAACCAGTTGGCCATGGCTAAATGCCAAATAAATATTTTTCCCAGTGGTCTGTGTTTGACCTTTAAGTTCTGAACTTTTTTTTAGTGGGAGAGGAAACATTGATCAATTAATCAACACACTTTTTAAAAACTTTTTTTTTTATTTTCAAAACCTATGCTTAGTTTTCAACATTTACCCTTGCAAAACCTTGTGTTCCAAATTTTTTTCTCCCTTTCTTCCCTCCACCCCCTCCCCTAAGTAGCAAGTAATTTAATATATGTAAAACATGTGCAGTTCTCCTATACATATTTCCACAAGTATCACGCATCATTATCATCAGATGAAAAAGGGAAAAAAATAATGAGAGCAAACAACAACAATAAAAAGTGAAAATGCTATGTTGTGATTTACATCTAGTTTCCATAGTCCTCTCTCAGGATGCAGATGGCTCTCTCTGTCACAAGACTATTGGAACTAGTCTGAATCACCTCACTGAATCAACAAACATTTAACAATAGTAGGTACCAGGCATTGTAGCAGGAATTGGGATAGAAAAATTCATTCAGTTCAGCCTGGAAACTCAGTTTTATAGTCTATCTTCATGGAAATTTCCCATCCCATTTTGTCTCATCTTCAGGAAGCTACTGAACAGAATAAATGCATGGCAAAGGGAATCCAATCTCACCCTTAAATTTTCTAATTACTTCAGAGTCTCCATGGCCACTAGGGTAATCTTCTCTTTTCTTTAGTGAATTTTTCTTTACCCTCTCCCAAATCCATTTGAGAAAGAACCCATAGCAACTATGCTTATTTCTAACCCAAATCAACTGAACTGCTTTGTCACATCCCCAAGTCTACTACCTTCCTTCTCTTTTCAGATCCCTATCATGTGCTATCTTCTGCCATTAGAAAGATGATTCCTTGAGGGATTAAATTTTCTTATGCTGCTTAGCATAGTGTCTGGAATATGGTAAATTGATTAATAAATGTTTATTTTTATCTACTCTTAAGAACAAAATAAGAAACTCAGGAGACTTATAAGCTCTTTACAATGTGGGTTTAGTAGAATTTTAGAAGTCTGAGCTAGATGAGATCTTAGAGATCAATTAATATAAATTATTATTTTATATCTAAGGAAATTGAGTTAGGAAGGTTGCCTAAGATGACACAAAAACTGTAATTAGAAATACAGCCAAAAGCAAATTAAATGAAGCCACAGCCTCCTTTCTTAGCTTGAAATCAACTCATCAACCTGCTGCTCAGGTTGTTTGATGATTTTGAATGCAATAGCAGAACAAGAACAAGCTAAAGATGACAAATTTCTCTCAAAAAAAAACCCCCAAAATATTCATACTTTACAGAGATCATTAGCTGAGTGATTCAAAGTTTTAGTATAGTAACCAAGTCTTTTGGAGGGGGGATAGGGGTCATTAGCACAATTCTTCACCAAACTACCTCATAAAGTCCCAAAAAGTTGTGAATGAGTTCTTAACTGAGTTGAAATGTAGTTCTGAGAGTGAGTTTGTGAGGATGAAAGAAATCAGAAATCCAGAAAACCAGGCTTGTAAAATAGCACAATCCATGTCTCAGGCTTGCAAATAAAGATCCAGAATGGCCTCTTCTAGAAATGCTGTCTTCCCTGAAAGGAACTGATATTCTCTGAGACTAAAAGGTAAAATTCAAGAATATATACATATTAGCAGTTAATTTACCATGTATGCATAATTTGCCACTTATTAAACATGCCACATGTGTCACTGATAAATTATTATGTCATTTATTTATTTGTTTGTTTGTTTGTTTTTGCTGAGGCAATTGGGGTTAAGTGACTTGCCCAGGGTCTGAGACCAGATTTGAACTCAAGTCCTCAAGTTCTGACTTCAGGGCCAGTCTTCTTAGCCATTGCACAAACTAGCTGCTCCCTATTATGTCATTTATTATCGATATGTAATAATTGATGATATATTTAATCACAGTGGCAGGATTGCCACTTAGCATGGATACCATCTATTATGTAGGTATAATATTTAATGTATTTTAAATATTTACATTATTCACAATATTAACATTCACATTCACAATATGATATTCACCAATCATATGTCATTATATCATATTGCATGTCATTTATCACAATTATTTATTCATGGATTTATTATAAATGGATTATTTATATTTTGTGTTGTTATTGATTTATTATATATCACATATCACATATCTACACATGTATCAGCAGAATTCTACTTTTATTATATGTAATATAACATATATAAATCATAAAATATAATTATATTTTACAATTATAATATTTGTCAAATAAAACTATATATCAAATAATAACAATATTATTGTTAGATAAGGTTTTGTTATGTTAATATAGCTACACTATAAATATATATGTAATAAATTATACACTATATTATATAAGCAATAGGTAATATATTACACATAGTATACATGATCAAAAGTAACTATATAGAGCAACCATCATATTATATGTAATGTCTATTATATATAATTATTATTTTAAGTGATTACAATTACATACTACTTACATTGTATTTATATATTTGATGTTATATGATATATATCATTTTAAAATACATAATCATGAATTACAGTTTATTTAATAAATTATATCAGATAAGTATTCTATATAGTATGTAGCATGCTATCTTCTATCACATTTAATATAGTTTATACTGCACAAATTAAAATACAATATTTATTATATTGTAATTATTACCTATTTGTATTATGCACATGTGATATTTAACATACATATATAGCATATTATACAACATAAAAATAATACATTCAATAAATAACTTACAATATATGCCTAGTAAATTCCATATTACTCATTTCACTTTAAAGTTTTCCCCCTGCCACAATTATTCATTAACCTCTCCAACTTTGAGATCCATATCATGTACTATCATAATCAATGGAAACTACTGTCTCTTAAATTGCCAAATGATTTAATTGTCAAATTTAATGAATTATTGTCATTATTCATCCATTTTGACCATTTACATCCTTTGATACTTTCTCCCCCTCTATTCCCCATGATATTCTCCTCTCTAGATTTTCAGGATTCCTGGTTCAATCTATGTGCTGGAGGTTTTCTTTGTTCAAATCATGATCACTTACTGCGAAAATTGCACTTTTCTACTTTTCTCCATACTTTGACCAATGATTTTGTCAGCTATCATGAATTCAATTATCATCTCTTTGCTGATTCTCAAAACCACTTGCTGAGCTGATTTCTAGTTTTGCATCCTCAATTCATTCCAAGAAGTACTTGTGGGCTTTTTCTTTATGTTCTCTTACTTACTAAGGAAGTGGGGCTGATTGTCTTGTCCATCTCCTCTATACTGACAGGTCACAGCTGACATCTCTCTTCAGGCATTCACCTATTCAAGCTAATATTGGCTTATAGTACCCAAGTTCAGGTGCTACATGGATTTAAGTCTTTTCATAAAAGTTTGTGCTGATTTTTTTCCCCCCCAGGAAAATTGCAGGTAATCACAAACTACTAAAATAGTTTTAGTATTAAAAGGCAAAAGATTAAAAAATAATAGAAGAAAATTAAAAGAGTTATGCCAAAAAAGAAATTAAACAAACATACCTATAAAATAGTCCACGCAGAAATAAATTAAGAGTTCCTGGAATTTATGAAAAACATCATCAAATCAATAATATTAACCCTCCCCCCCCCCCAAGGATTTATGAAAAACATGGCCCAGATCTTTTAGAACCAGAAGGTAAAGTGAAAATAGAAATAGATGGTGAGTTACCTATGGAAAAATATGTAGTTCTAAATTTTGAAATCTCCTCTTCACCCATTAAAAGTCTTTGTGCTTATTTCTTTTAAAGTAGCCTTTTTTTTTTTAATTTCCCAATTCTCCATTTACCTGAATACAACTTCTCCAATCTGATATCCCCACCACTCTTCAACCTTCAGTCTACCTTATTTTTTGTTTGTTTTGCATAATTCTAACCTAAGTAGGAAAGTTCATTTTAACTTTTTTTCTGATTTCTTTATTATTGGTATTTATGGAGCCATTTTCAGATATTTGCTGAAATTATGTGGGGAAATTAGTTTTTTCTCTGTGTCCTTTTTTCTACTGATGCCAACCAAAGCTCCAAAGTCCTTTCTCTTTTGTAACTTTGACTAGAATAAGTATTATTTCTCCCATTTTACATGTAAATACTTTGAGGCTTAGAGAGGTTGTATATGCTGGTCATTAAACTATTAGAATCAGATCCATGATTCGAACTCAAATTAAATAATTTCAATGGCAATGGATTTTCCAAAACACCAAGGTGCTAACATAATTACTGCATCTGCCAAGACACAAATCTGCTTCCTAGCAGGTTGTATAATTCAACATGACACAATAGGTAGAGTTCTAGAGATTTGGGTTCAAATTCCATATATTTATTAATTCTGTATTATCATGAGCAAGTCACTTTACATCTACAAAATCTATAAAATAGCATTTGGATTTGATAGTTTCTAAGATCCCTTCTAGCTCTAAATCTACAAGTCAATGACCCTATGACCTGTAAAAAAAAAGTATAAATAGGCCTTGAGGATCTGAGCACCTACTATATCCACCTATGTGCATATTTATTAATTTAAAGATGGTTTTGCCTGGCATCCTTCAAGAAAATCTCACAGTTTGAAATTTTAAGAAAGCAACATTTATTTTTCTTTTTTTTTTTTTTTTAATTTAATAGCCTTTTATTTACAGGATTTATACATGGGTAACTTTACAGCATTAACAATTGCCAAACCTCTTGTTCCAATTTTTCACCTCTTACCCCCCCACCCCTCCCTAGATGGCAGGATGACCAGTAGATGTTAAATATATTAAAATATAACTTAGATACACAATAAGTATACATGACCAAAACATTATTTTGCTGTACAAAAAGAATCAG
The DNA here is from genome assembly GCF_902635505.1 of Sarcophilus harrisii. NCBI lineage: Eukaryota > Metazoa > Chordata > Mammalia > Dasyuromorphia > Dasyuridae > Sarcophilus > Sarcophilus harrisii. The sequence continues at coordinate 451,736,933 of NC_045426.1, read as the reverse complement.
ACTCTGAAATATTGTACAATTAGCTTGTGAAGGAAATCAAAAATGCATGTGTGCATAAATATAGGGATTGGGGATTTAATGTAATGGTTTTTAGTCATCTCCCAGAGTTATTTTTCTGGGCATAGCTAGCTCAGTTCATAACTGCTCCATTAGAAATGATTTGGTTGATCTCGTTGTTGAGGATGGCCTGATCCATCAGAACTGGTCATCATCTAGTATTGTTGTTGAAGTATATAATGATCTCCTGGTCCTGCTCATTTCACTCAGCATCAGTTCGTGTAAGTCTCTCAGGCCTTTCTGAAATCATCCTGTTGGTCATTTCTTACAGAACAGTAATATTCCATAATTTTCATATACCACAATTTATTCAGCCATTCTCCAACTGATGGACATCCATTCAGTTTCCAGTTTCTAGCCACTACAAAAGGGCTGCGAAACATTTGTGCAGTGACAGGTCCCTTTCCTTCTTTATAATCTCTTGGGATTTAAGCCCAGTAGTAACACTGCTGGATCAAAGGGTATGCACAGTTTGATAACTTTTGAGCATAGTTCAAACTACTCTCCAAAATGGTTGGACCCGTTCACAACTCCACCAACAATGCATCAATGTCCCAGTTTTCCGCATCCCCTCCAACAATCATCATTATTTTTTCCTGTCATCTTAGCCAATCTGACAGGTGTGCAGTGGTATCTTAGAGTTGTCTTAATTTGCATTTCTCTGATTAATAATGACTTGGAGCATCTTTTCATATGACTAGAAATAGTTTCAATTTCTTCATCTGAGAATTGTCTGTTCATATCCTTTGACCATTTTTCAATTGGAGAATGGCTTGATTTTTATAAATTAGAGTTAATTCTCTATATATTTTGGAAATGAGGCCTTTATCAGAACCTTTGACTGTAAAAATATTTTCCCAGTTTATTGCTTCCTTCTAATCTTGTCTGCATTAGTTTTGTTTGTACAAAACTTTTCAGTTTGGTATAATCGAAATTTTCTATTTTGTGATCAGTAATGATCTCTAGTTCTGTTTTGGTCATAAAGACCTTCCCCTTCCACAGGTCTGAGAGGTAAACTATCCTGTGTTCCTCTAATTTATTAATAATTTCATTCTTTATGCCTAGGTCATGAACCCATTTTGACCTTATCTTGGTGTACGGCGTTAAGTATGGATCAATGCCTAGTTTCTGCCATATTAGTTATCAATTTTCCCAGCAATTTTTATCAAACAGTAAGTTCTTATCCCAAAAGCTGGGATCTTTGGGTTTGTCAAAGACTAGGTTGCTATATTTGTTGACTGTTTTGTCCCTTGAACCTAATCTATTCCACTGATCAACTAATCTATTCCTTAGCCAATACCAAATAGTTTTGGTAACTGCTGCTCTATAATATAATTTTAGATCTGGTACAGCTAAGCCACCATCATTTGATTTTTTTCATTAATTCCTTGAAATTTCTTGACCTTTGTTTTTCCATATGAACTTTGTTGTTATTTTTCTAGGTCATTAAAATAGTTTTTGGGAGTCTAATTGGTATAGTGCTAAATAAATAGATTAGTTTAGGTAATATTGTCATCTTTATTATATTTGCTCGCCTATCCAAGAGCATTTAATATTTTCCAATTGCTTAGATCAGACTTAATTTGTGTGAAAAGTGGTCTGTAATTTTGCTCATAAAGTTTCTGATTTTCCCTTGGCAGATAGATTCCTAAATATTTTATATTATCAGTAGTTACTTTAAATGGAATTTCTCTTTGTAACTCTGACTGTTGGATTTTATTAGTGATATATAAGAATGCTGATGACTTATGGGTTTATTTTATAACCAGCAACTTTGCTAAAGTTGTGGATTATTTCTAATAACTTTTTAGCAGAATCTCTGGGGTTCTCTAAGTATACCATCATGTCATCGGCAAAGAGTGATAATTTGGCTTCCTCATTGCCTATTTTTATTCCTTTAATCTTTTCTCAGCTCTTATTGCTATAGCTAGTGTTTCTAATACAATATTAAATATACTGGTGATAGTGGGCAACCTTGTTTCACTCCAGATCTTATTGGGAATGATTGCAGTTTGTCTCCATTACATATGATGCTTACTGATGGTTTTAAATAGATGCTGCTATTATTTTAAGGAAAAGTCCATTTATTCCTATACTCTCAAGTGTTTTTAATAGGAATGGATGCAACATTTATTTTTCATTTGGAATTCAGCCTAGACATAAGAGCTTAGTTTCCTAGTTAGAGAGAGTGTTTACTTTTACATTTATAGAGTAGTTAACACTCTGATGAAGGAGGATAAGGAACAGGAATGGGTTGGAAGCAGGTACAATGTAGAAAAGGGAAAAATTTTTAAATGTGTTTCACAACCATTTGTTAATTACCTGTTATATACTAAGCCTTGTGTTTCTACTATTGACAGTGAGAATCATGGGCTTGTGGGGAGTTAATGTAGAATTATGTCACCATTTAGTCTGTTCTCTTTTGGGGGGGAATAGATGTCTTTAAATCCTCATCTTTTGTCCTCTCCAGTACTTCCTGACCTCCCTGAAAATAATCTAGATATTCCTAGGCCAATGTAAAAATATGTTGTATAGATTCCTTAAAGCATAATAATTCTCCCTGTTTCTGAATTTAAACCAACATGCTACTTTTGATATATTTTCTTTGGACTATGTCACACAAGAGGACAAAGAAAAGAATTACCTTATGAGAACTAAGATATTTATGATAAAGAATGAGGTACAGTGGGGAAGGGTTTGAACACTTGGGGGAGGAAATCCTGGCTCTGTTAATTTGTTAGTTGTGTAACTTTGACCAAGTCAAGGATCATTTTTAGACCTCACTTTCCTTATCTATTAAGTCAAGAATAGTATAAGATGATTTCTAAGATTCCTCCCAGATTCTCCATCTTGTGATTGTTCTTTCATTCATTCATTCATTTATTTTTTCAGCCACAATTTAACAACTAAATGTGTGTTGAGTACTATGATAGTCAATAATACAGTACTTAATGAAGCCCAGAATGTAACTACTTATGGAAGAACTCCCTGCTTGACAACTATTGAAAAAACTACAAATCCTTCTGCTAGAAATTGGGGTTCACTACATAAATTTAAACTAAATATGTCCCATATGGATTCAACATCTGAACATCAAGTACATCAAGTTCAAATCACACACACACACACACACACACGTACTTACGGAGAGAACCAGAACAAATGATTTTCCCACACATGCCAAAAGGTTGAATTCCTAAGCAATTAAATGATTAAAAAAAGATCATAGAAAATAATATTATTAATTTGTATAACATGAAATAGAAAAGTTCTTGCATTAACAAAATCAATATAATTAGGGTATGAAGGAAAACCATTGTTTGTCCAAAAATTACATAATATGTATTTGATAAGGATTTGTACCTATTCTGGCCATGGTGCCCAAAAAATCTTAAAGCAGCTTTAAATTATTTATGCTTATTTAGGAAAGTATCAAAAATGTAGGGTATCTCCAGAGTCCAATTACTATTTTAAACTCAAAACAGCATTTAGACTTTTGGAACACTCAGTATAAGACCAAGCCATTTCTCAATGGAAAAAAATGGTCAAGAATGAAGAAATAGTTCTTAATAGAAGAGTGACAAACTGTTAACAACATTGATCCAGACAGCATTGGATAATAGAGAACTGTCCCTAGAACCTGGGTAGAGTTTTAGCTTCTGATACTACTAGCTACTCAGATCATTCAGTCATTCAATATTCTAAGCAACTTTCTAAGTTTATAGGTTGCAGACAACATACCAACTTCAATCAGTAATGTTCTAACCAGATGTTTTCTATGCAAATTAACTTACAAGAACAATTTTTGATTCATATTCACTTATAAAAAAGAGAAATACAAATCAAAACAACTATGGTTTTAGTTCACATCCAAAAAATTGATAAATATTGTGATATTTGGAAAGATAAGTGTCTTGTGAAATTGTGTAAGTGGAGTTTTGAATTGGTGCAACCATTTTGGAAAGCACTTTGAAATAATGCTGAAAATGTGACTGAAACATTTATATATTTTTTTTAATTCAGAGATCTCATGGGTAGACACACCAAGGTGATCAAAAGCAAAGAGAAAGGTACCATGTACTCCCATATATTAATATGAGCATTTTTTTTTTTTTGGTAGCAAAGTGCTGGAGAGAAAACAAGTGTTTTATCATGGAATGGTCAAATTGTGATGTGAATAGTAAGAATTAAGAGACCTAGTTGATGACCCATACAAACTGATACAGAATTAAGCAAACATATGGGAAAATTCTATTCACAATGACTACAATAATTGCAAATTGAAATTTAAAAATAAAACTGAAGGCTGTTTTCATGCCCAACTTTGACTCCAGAGAAGAAATGAGAAAATTTATTCTCCTTGTCTTCATTGAAGAGGTAGTGTTGGTAATTCTATGAATGTAGAATTTTGCTACTCTTCCTCTTCTCATCCCCTTCCCCCTCTTTATTTACTACAAGGGAAAGCTCCAGGAATAGAATAGGTAGGAACAATTTATTCAAAAATGAATAAGATGAAAAATGAAAGTATTCAGCTCATATTCAGTAAATTGCTAAAGATATCAAAATGTGGAAATAATAAAAATAAAATTTTAGAAAAAAAATTAAAAATAAATAATTAAAAAAACGTATTTATCATAGACTCTATCATGGATATATTTGAGTTTCCTTACCAGAACTGTCATCCTGTCTCCCTCTTGCCATCCAATACATGTAGTTCACCATGTTAAAGAACTGTTGAGGTGTGAGAAATCTCAATAGCCATTTATTTCAATCTATAAATGAAAAAGGATTCCCTCTTTGTTTAAAAACCTCCAGGGAAGGAGATTCTATTATCTGGTGATGCCATCTGTTTTTCCAGAAAGCTTTCACTGTTGATTTTTTTTCCCCTTCAAAACTTCATATAAGCTTTGGCTCACTATAGCAACCCCACTTGGTTTACTAGGAAACTGGGTCCTCTGAGAGCAGCTAGCCACCTCTACCTTCAGCATTCTAAAGTTAATGCTGAAAGGTTTGGGGATTTTCTAATACTACAGTTTGTAAGTCTCCTTTCAGCATGTACTCCTAATATCAGTCCTAAGTTTATAACACTCCGATGTCATTTAGCAAATTTATATCAATCAGCTTTTATAAAAGGATAATTACTAAAAAGGATATAATAAGAACTGAAGTACAACAACCCCAACCAAGAGTAAACACCTTGTGCCCTATTAATTCGGTGTCTGGGGAAAATGGATTCATCCTTAAAGTGGTGACTATAAAACATTCTCTTTATCAAATTTATTGTGGGTAGGCTATAGCCAATGGACAACTTCTTCCCTTCTTATAGCACAAAATGTCTGAGTTTCTGGGTCAATTAACTGCTAGGCTAGTAGCTTCTGAGGGCCAGCTGATCATCAGACTTAGCTCCTGTAAATGCTAGTATAGTTTATAATGAAATTTAGATACTGTCCATTTCATTGGAAGACAAGGAATCATGTTTCTTTTCTAAATATACATACACACATTATATATATTTTCAGTCAGTACCACTTAATAAATAAATAAATGTTTGTGCTTTGATTGCCTGCTCAACAACTTTCAAATTATAGTGCCTTGGGGCAGAAACGCTATCTTCCATTAGGTTTGTATCTTCTTACACTATGTTAATGAGGGAATACAAAACTGCTGACAGATGACATTCAATAAATGTTTATTTAAATTAAATTGATTGTTTTCAGTTCGCTAAAATCTATTTCCTTTCTTTCCTTTTTTTCCCTGTCTACTGAAAAAATAAAAACTAAAACATTGCAACTACTGTACATAGTAAATAAAAAAGAAAAATCCCTGTATTATCTATGCCCCCCCCAAATACATGTTTCAATCTGCATCCTGAATCTATCTTTATACCACATGTGGGTAGCATGCTTCATATGGAATCCTCTAGAATCACATTTGGACATTTAATTGATCAAAGTTCTAAAATCTTTCAAAGTTCTTTGTCTTTACAATGCTATTGCATAAATTGTTTTCCTGATTCTTTCTTTTCACTGTGCATTGCAGCAGTTCTTACAAGTTTTCTCATGTTTTTCTGAAATCATCCCTTTTATTATTTCTTATAATGATGTTCTAATAAAAAAATAGAGCATTTCACAAATTCACATTTCATCTTTACACTAGAACCATGCTAATCTTCTCCATGTTATTCCAATTTTGTTACAGCATTTGTTAATTTACTAATTTCAAAAGGATTACAATGTAAAAGATGATTCAAAGTGCCTCTGAGCATTCATTAAATTGTACCAAAATTTAGGTATGAATAAACCAAATCGTAACTCTTTCTGGATAATAGGAGGAATGTTATTCCTGGACTATTATATTTCTTCTACAGAATTGACCTTCCTCAATTCAATAGCTTAGATAACTAACAAATCAAGTTAGTAATTTTAATTCTTCATTGCTTAAAAATTATTATTTTATCAATGACAACAAAAGAGCTATTGTGTAGAGCTCTGACATAAAAAGGAAACTTTTAAATATAAAATTAATGATCTTCTTGACAATTAATTGAAGATTTTTACCTTACCTACTAAGCATTTCAATCTAATATGTGTCATGCCAAATGATATGTAACTCATGCAAGGTACACATATTTCTCAAATCAAAAGGCCTTCAGCATGGTATTTAGGCTGTCTATGAAGGAGTTATAAAAAAAAGAAAGACAAAAATTGTACTGAATGAAAAGATAGAAAAGGAGACCAGAGGACCACACTTCCTAACTTGCCCTCTCCCTAAAATAAGCTCATTGCCTTAGGTTTTTGGTACACTTTCTCAATTCACTTTTAGTTGCCTTTTCTGTCTGATTAGAGGAATACAGAGAAGGGTATTAAACTCCTCCTCAAATCTTTCTTTATAGAAAGCTCACAACTTTTCAGGCAACTCCATTTCCAACTCTGTATGACTTCATCTTCCCAGAATACTATGCCCCAAGGGTGTCCCATTCCTCACTCATATAATCCCTTTGTGCTTCTTTCTGAGTATTGCCTTCTGCCGGTAGATTTTATGTTCCTAGAGAGCAGATACATCACTTTTTCTTACTAGTTTCCATAGCATTTAGAATAGTGCCTGGCACATAATAGGTGTTTAATAAATGTATATTGACTTGAATTGAGGATCCAGGTCTCACATTATGCTGGGTTGAAGATTAGGGATTAATGCTCAAAACTAATGAGGCCACAGATCCACTGAACCACTGAAGTATAATATATAATAAGGTTTGTACTGCCTTTGAATAATTCCATTTGGAGCAAATAAATTGCACTATTTCCACAGTGGTGATAAAAGAGTAATTTTTCATGTCATGGGAAAAATGTTCCACTTCATGAAAAGTACACTTGGTATGTATGCATCTGATCATCCTAAGTGTAAATCACATATTAAGTCTTCTGTCATATGTGTTTAACTAAATAACAGTTGCCTTTCATCTTTTAGAAGAAATGCCCATATGTGAAGGCTCCAGATTTTTACAAAGAAACAAACGAACTCTGTTTAAAATCATATCAATCAACACTCTCAAATTAGTCAAGATTTTCACCAGATTATTTATTTACTGTTACAATTTTTAGAACACATTTTGCTTGATACATTTGCTCCCCTAACATTCCTGTTTTAACTAATACCCTCAAGGGCCAGAATAGTAAGAAAGAACATTGGTTTTAGAGTTAAAAGACCTTAAGAGTACTTCAGGCATGTCATTTCCTTTCCCTTATCCTCAATCTTTTCAATTGTGAAAACAAGATTCATATCTGGCTATTAGACTTTTATTAGGAAAGACTAAGTTAACTGGAAAGCATTAACTAAATGAATAGAACTAGGTGATGCAGTAGAAAGAGTACCTGGACTGGAGTCAGGATGATTAATCTTCCTGAGTTCAAATCTGACTTTAGAGATTCACTAGATGTGGATGGAATAAGGAAAAGTCTCCTATGCAAAGTTACCCTTTTTTTTTTTAAAGGGACCTAAGGAAACTGAGAAATGATAAGGGAGCCATAATATGCCAATCACATGGGACAGTACATAAAAAGGCACAGAGAAGGGTGATGAAAAAACCAAGCTAGTCAATCAAAGAATGGATGGTTGATTTATGATTTCTCTATTAACATGCTAAAATCAAGCCATTTCCTGTGGTATAATAATTGATTGGCCTGTAGTCTTCAGGAATAATGTGCTGACAGGAAGGAATAGTATGCAAAGAAGATCTTTGTTAATTCTAAGAAAATAGATAATTAAAACATTATTGAGATTCCCCCAAACTTTCAAATTTATGTTGTCTTCTAAACTACCCTCTTGAGGAGGTGTTTTAAAGCTACCATTTTCTAAAAGGCAGAAGCAAAGGTTAAAGGAGTTTAAAGCCTTTTTGGCACTAATGGCTTCCAGTTCTTTTTGGAGGTGTATTGCTTCTCCTTTCAAAGTGACTTACTACAAGGGAATAACTATTGTTTTTAGTTTTTTTAAAGTTAAATTTGACCATATTTCCAGCTTTTCTAGCAGTTCTTTGAAACTTAAATTATTATATTTTCAGATTTTTCAAACACTGATTTTTTGAGTTTCATTTTCTCTCTCTTCTTGGTTTAGTCTATTCCATTCATCTATTTTTCTGGGGCTTTTTTTGTTTGTTTTTAACATAACATGGTTGTAGTGATTACTATTTTATAATATAAGTTGGTATTATTACTTCTGTGATCTCAGCATTTTTCCATTTTTTCCCTTGACATGAATTTGTTCCTCCAAATTGATTTGATTTTTCACTTTGCTCTAAAAAATATCCCTAAAATAGTTACTGTAAGGCTTCTATTGGGCTTTAATTAGATTGTCCATTTCTATTAACTCAAAGTAATCACATGTTTTATATAACAGATTGCTTACAAGTGAAATATCTTTTTTTCTACTTCATTTCCAAATGAATAAAAGAATTAAAATATGAAGCCATTGCAGAAGAAAGCTGATAGGTACTAAGTGGCACAGGGCAAGTCAATGAACCTCTACTTGCCTTAGTTTCCTCAACTGTAAAATTAAGATAATAGCATTTACTTCCTAGGGTTGTTGGGATGATAAAATGTTACATTTATAAAGCATAGGCCTCACATGATAGACACTATATAAATGCTAGTTATTGCCATTATTACCATTATTATATTTTATTTATTACTGTCATCATAGACATATATGTGATCCTGAAGTCTTTCTTTGGACTAATCATTAAAAAAAAAAATAAAATAAAATAAAAACTCCTATCATGCCATTCCAATGATATTTGCTGAGAGGGGATGGGGGGGAAAGGCAGTATTTTTCTGTATTGTAAAACAAAATGAAATCAAGTTTTATAAATTCACCTTATGAAAATAAGAGTTTTAGTAAAAAATGGTCATCTAATTTAAAACCAATTTTTGACAATATTCTTAGACTCACAAAAGCAAACAACTATGCAAAAAAGCCAAAAGGTGGGGTATAGCTGCCTATAACTATTATTTACTCTCTAGGCTATAAAAAAATTTGTTTCTAGGTATTAGCAATCATAATTTGGTATAATGATCAAAGATATATAATAGAGCATGATTTTTAATCACCAAATCAGTGAAGTGGAAAAGTAGATTAGTTAGAGAGAGAGGGGCAAAAAAAGATAATGGGGAAGAGGGGAGAGGAGAAAGAGAGAAGAGCAGGGGAAGAAAGAGAGAGAGACACACACAGAGAGAAACAGAGAGAGAAGGGGAGAAAGAGAGAGACACAGAGAGAAAGATTCAGAGACAGACAGAGACAGAGACAGACAGAGAGAGAAAGAGAGAGACATACAGAAACAAAGAGAGAGATATAAAGGCAGAAAGAGAGAGACAATAGGGAGGGGGAAGAGAGACAGGCACAGAGACAGACAGAGAGATAAGGGACAAAGAGATACAAAGAGAGTTAGAGAAAACAGAGAGAGTGACAGATGAGACGGACAAAAACGACAAAAGCACATACCCCTCCCTATCCTCTCCTCCCAAATTCAGAAAGATGAAAGAAAGAGCAAGAAAAGGGATGGTGAATCAGTTTTTGGAGAGTTGAGTAGAGCAAGTATATGAGCAGTTTTTGAATGCCTGTATTTTGGGAAGTATCCTGAAGTAGACTTATATTTGGATGAATGGGAAAATATAAGGATAAAGTTCTCTAATTGATAAAGGCTATTTCATTCCACTGGTGAATCTAGAGACTGAATCTTGTGGTTCTAATGACCTACCTTGGAGCAATATCAGCCTTTTGACAACCATAGATATTGATGGGACAGTTTGGAGGCCTCAGTAAAAGAGTAGTATATCGTTAGTAGTGAAAGGAAGCTCATGAGGCTGGATAAAGGGAAAAGGAATCTGGAGATTATTTAGTGAAAGAGCATGAGCAATATGTGAGTGTTCCTGTAACCACATGCTATATTGGAAATAGCTTTTGGACTTGGACTTGAGACCTGAACTTCAAGTGTGATTTTGTCACTGTGTAATTCACTTAAATTCTATGTGCCTCAGTTTCCTTGACTATAAAATAAGGATGCTGCTTATTGGTTATGGTTATTGAGAAGAAAGTGTTCCCAAGCTTTAAAGAGCCTTTAAAATAAGTTATTAGAATTATTATTAATGTTCTAATGGTTACAATCACAGAGATCTTATTCTTTTTGCTGTTAAAGATGTAAACACTGGAAAAATACAAGTATATTGTATCTTCATATCTATTTGAGTTTCTCCCCATTATTTCAGTGCACCCCAGTCTGGGACCTGACTAACCTGACTACCAGGAGTGGGAATTCCCCAAGTTTAAAAATCTTGAAAGATTCTTTAGCTGCAAAGGAACTGCAGAGCATGGAGAAGCATCTTGCTGGTATGTATGAGCTTATTGAATATTTGGGAAATTGATGGCGGGGGAGGGGGAAAATGAATAGTACCTTTGAGTTTTAATGGAAAAATCAGGGAAAACGTGTTCAGGATTGAAATTATAAGGCTTTACATGTCTGAATGGAATTTCAGAAAAGCACCATTGAATAACTTGACTTGTTTGTTTTTATAACCAAGTAACCTGTCAAATGACAGTAAATAATTTAGAGCAAAGTGAGAGGAGATTAGACTTAAAAAAAAAAAAAGACATGAAATGGGATAGCCATGGTATATTTCATATATTTTATATTCTTCACTATTATTTAAATGTTCATTCTAGCAGAAATGCAGGATTCCTTACAGAGCTGGAGTTATTGATACTTCTTGTTTACAAATTATCAATGGTATGCTGCAATCTCCTGCTACCCATAGTACATCCTTCCATTGTTCCTTGGGTCATCCACAATTGTGATTCTTTGGAAACTGTGATGTTTCATGATTTTTAGCAATATAGTATCTCTGGAGAAATCCTTGTGTGGAAAAGTTGGTTTACGAGTGTGTGTATGGTAGAGAGAAACTTGGAATCTCTGTACAGAAAAAACTGTACAGTTTTCTAAATTCAGTCCAGACTACACATCTCCCTATTTCAGGGATTCATGTTCATGGACATTTTGGCAGCTTAGTTAAGTCTATTGACCCTCTCACAGAATGTTTTTAAATACTTAAAATATTAATATGATACATAGTATCACAGTTATTAATTAAATGCTAATTATTAATTATATGTATTGATTTGTAGAATTACATTAAAATATCTAGTAGACCAGGAGAGAACAGAGTGAAAAGTATAAGCATTTGTTAAGTGCCTCTTGTGTGCTAGGTACTGTATTAAGTGCTTTACAAATATTATCTCATTTAAACCTCACAACAGCCCTGCAGGGTAGAAGCTGTTATCTTCCCAATTTTATAATTGAGTGAACTGAGAAAGATAGAAGTTATGACTTACCCAGTGACACACAGCTATTAAGTGTCTGAGTCATATTTGAATTCTGCTTTCCTGACTCTGGCAGGAGTCCTAGCACTCTTTTCACTTTGCCACCTAGCTGCCTAGATTACATAAATAATTCATTAATAATTTGATAAATGCAGTTATCAAAACATTTAAAAATTTTTTAAATCCCAAATTTAGAACCCCAACTTTAATTAAGTTTACATCCCAGTTCATTTTGATAAGGAATTTTTGTCTAAGCTATATGTAACATTGGGCTTAGTCCATTGAATTAATGCCATAGGCTAGAAGATAGTGATTCTTCATCGATTTGATTTTTCCTATGACTTTATGTCTATAAAAACCTGAGGACTTATGTTATAAGATGATCAGCTCTCATAATACTCTCATACTCATCAGCTCTCATAATACTCATAATACAATGAACCAAGACAACTCTGAAGGACTTAATGATGAGAAATGCTATTCATCCCCAGAAAAAGGTGTCTGAATACAAGGTGAAGAATACTTTTCTTAAAACTTTATTTTTCTTGGTTTTTTTGTTTGTTTATATTTTTGGTTTGTTTGGTCTGTGTTTTCTTTTACAACTGGATTATTATGAATTTTCTTTGCATGATTGCACATATATAACCTGTATGTAATTGCTTGCCTTCTCAAAGACAGGGGTTGGGAGGATGAAAAGAGAGAATTTGTAACTCAAAACTTTTTAAATGAATGTTAATTGGTTTTTCATGTAACTGGGGAAAACAAAGCACTAAAATCTAATTTTAAAAAGAAAAAAGAACTGATGAATCCCTCTGGTATTTTTGGACTTGCTATAATTATTAGGCACAAAAACTGGAATATCTCACCTGGTATAATTGTCTTCCATTTGGACTTATTGAAGAGTTCATCCATGACAGGAGCTCTCTCTCCTTTTTAAAATCTACATCTTGTTTTATGCTTCACTTGTTGGAGAAATTGCAATGGTTGGTGATTCCATCTACCTAGAAATCATGTATGATATTAATATATGGAGCACTTTGTTGGGCTTTTGAGAATTCTTTTTATTCTTTTGAGTTAAAAGCCTTTTTAAAAAGTCCCCAAACAGATCCCCAAGGTCTTATATTCTCTACATCTTTCAGTTACTTGGATGACCATGAAGGTACAAATCTTCCACCCAATTCAATTTGTCTCCTTTTATTTTTTTTCTAGGATACTCTCAGTAAATGTATATATTATTCTCATAAAGATTTTATAGGGAGAAAAAAGCAAGTAAATAGAGCAATAGCTACTGAGAATGAAATGTTGCAATTTTGTAATGTTAGTTTTGTAATAACTTTTTCTTGTTATTGTTTATAGTCATGTCCAACTCTTCATGACCTCATTGGGGTTTTCTTGGTAAAGATACTGGGAGTGGTGTTCTTTTTTTTTCCCTTTAACTCATTTTAAGGATGAGGAAACTGAGGCAAACAGGATAAAGTGATTTGCTCACAGTCACATTTAGTTAGTTATGTGTCTGAGACCAGATTTGAACTCAAAAAGATGACTCTTATCTCTAGGCCCAGAAGTACACACTGTGCAACCTAATTGCCCATTTTACCCAATAGGTCCTTGGTAAATTTTTGTCCAAATTGAAAAAAAAGGATCTCAGTGACTTCTCAAGTTACTCTGTAGAAGATGTTAACTTCTCCCAAGCTTCAGGAGTAGAAGCCACTTTCTTCTCTACCTTCCTTTCCACTTCCTCACAGTCTCTACTTGAAACCTTCCCTCTGAGGGAGCTTTTCTACCTCCTAGAGTTGTTTATTGCACTTGGGATAGATCTTAGTATAAGAGTTTTTCTTTTCTGTATGCCTTTCAGCAACTTCTTTCCACTATATTTAATGATTGTCTCATAAGGCCAAGTCCAATGAATCAAATCTTTTCCCATGACAACCTTTCAATTACTTGAAGACAGCCAATATCTCTCTAATTCATTCTCCTCTACACTAAATCTTTCCCAGTTTTTCAAATGATCTGATTATGGCATAGACTTATCTTCTTATCCTTCTTATCTTTTTTTAGTTATTATCAAGCTGATCCTGTCAATGGTTATAGGAAAAAAATGTGCAACTCAGAATAGAACATAATACTCCAGCCATATCAGTTCATGTTATTGTTGTTCAATCACCACAGTCATAGCTGACTCTTTGTGATCCCATTTGGAGTTTTCTTGGAGAAGATAACTGGTTTGTTATTTATAGATAAGGAAACTGAGGCAAATGGTTGAGTTACTTTTTTTCTTTTTTTTAAATTTTATTTTATTTGAAAAAAAAGAGAAAAATTAGAAAAGGAATACAAAACAAAATAAAGCAAAACAAAAACATTGTCCTGTGTCCAGCAGAACATCAGGGAGAATTGCCATTATATGGCAATAAATTACCAGATCAAGAAAGTATATATCTATATCTATATATTAGTAGAAGTTATATTCATAGGTGTCCATCGTTGTTTTACTTCCTTGTAAATTGTTCTTTGGTTCTCTGCTATGCACTTTATTTGCTTTATTATTTATTCCCTTTTACACTCCCTACCATCCCCAACTAAGCAACAGTTAAGAAAAGATATATTTATGCAGATATATGCATACATACACACACACATACTCTCTCTCTTTCACTCTCTCTCTTTCTTTCACTCTCTCTCTTTCTTTCTCTCTCTCTCTCTCTCTCTCTCTCTCTCACACACACACACACACACACACACACACACACTTACACACACACCTTTCCTATCCCTGCTGACTTTTTAATTAAATTCTGCTCCATAACTTGCTTTACTATAACTTAATCTTCCTCCACCCAAGGATCATACTTTGCCCTTTGCTTCCTCATTCACCCATCCCTCCTCTCTTATTTCTTTATAGATTTCTGGAAAGTATTGTATCTTCCTTCATGATATCCATGTAGTGTTGCCTGTTAAATTCATTCCCAATGTGAGTAGGTTTTCAGAACCACCAGCCCTCCTTTCCCCTCTAATGTCTCTGTGTCTATTCTTCCCCTGTGCCTCATTTGTATAACATGAGTACTATTTTTATCTTAAGTCTCTCAATCTTTCTTTTGAGCTCCCCTATTCTTTAAGTGAATCTTAAACATATAGTTTACATTTCCATGTTTAAAAAAAATGAACAATTTATCCATGTTTAAAGTTTGTCCATGTTGAATTCCTTAAAATTTATCTTTGATATTGGCTTTTATATGTTAAATTTTCTGTTAAGTTATGGTTTGGTGGATTAAAAAGTCCTGAAAATCTGCAAGTATATTGAAGCTCCCATTTTTTCTTATTCAAAATTATAGATAATTTTGGTGGATATGATATTTTTGATCTAGTTCTTTTGTCAGTAGATATTTTTGAGTATGGTTCTAAAAATGGGCAGACCTTTAGGAGAATGGAATATTTTATTCTTAATATGATGTGTTCTGGTCCTTTTCAAGATGTCAGCCCCCCCAAAAAGCTTTGTTCCTCAAGGTTCACTAGTTTATTTTTTAAGAACTGAAAATAGATATATATTTAATAGAAGCCGAGTCCTTCACAAAATGGAAGAAAGAACACTCTCTTTAGACCACCTTGGTAGAGCAAGTAGAAAAATATTTTGGGCATCTTTAGAGTACTCCACAGCTATGTCTCCAGTGTTAGATTGAAATACATACATATATACATTTACATACCTACATGTCACTATTGTTCAATTGTTTTTGACTCTGCACAACCCCATGGACTATGACATATCAAAACTGTCCATCATTTCTTTTCTTTTTCTTTTTTTTTTTTTTTGGCTGAGATGCTGGAGGGGAATGTTATTTATTTCTCCAGCAGATTAGGACAAACAGAGATTAATAGCTTCCCAGAGTCACACAGATAATAACTGTCTGAAGCTGGATTTGAACCTATATATATATATATATATATATATATATA
Organism: Sarcophilus harrisii; assembly: GCF_902635505.1. Lineage (NCBI taxonomy): Eukaryota > Metazoa > Chordata > Mammalia > Dasyuromorphia > Dasyuridae > Sarcophilus > Sarcophilus harrisii. Next base: position 451,721,060 of record NC_045426.1, on the reverse strand, counting down.
TATATATATATATATATAATTTGTATCTGGTCTTTTAAAAATTCGCTTACAAGCAAGAATTTGTATTTACAGTTTTGAGCTCTAAAAAACCACAGTCCCTTGGGCTAATTCCCACTGTAATTGCAACAAGTGCTTTCTTTTGTTTCAATCTGTTATTATGGTACAATATCTATCCTTTAGGGTGACCTCAGAATTAGTGAAGCTGTCAGTACAACTGAAGAACTAAATTCAAGGGCATTTGTGATTGGCATACCATGTACTTAAGAGAAAACAAATTTAGTGATACTTTGCTGCAAGGAGGTTCTCCATATACGCTCCTTGTCCACATTGATTTTCATTTCACTTTTAAATTTTACCACATTTTTCCCAGCATGACATTGTAAAATAAATAATGTGTCTTATTGAATACTTGTCTTTAATCTCTCTCTCTCAGTCTCTCTCTGTCTCTCTGTCTCTCTCTCTCTGTCTCTCTCTCTCTCTCTCTCTCTCTCTTTCTCTCCCTCCCTCTCCCCCCCCCACTCTTCCAAACTTCATTTCTATTTTATTTAATAAAATAACTGAAGATATCACTTTGAATGAGCTAACATTACCTCCCCCCTCAATCCTTTCATGTTATTGGGAGCTGACTTCCTCATTTTTCCTCTTTAATTCAGACTTAGATCTATTTTTTTGTTGTTTCTGTTTTTGTTCATCTACACTTTCCTTTCTATTACCCAGCTCATAGTTTTGGTATGATTTTTGATTTCTCCTTTTTTTCCCCTCTGTTTCCATGTTTCTTTTTCCTTTTGTTGATTATATACTGTTTTTTTTCTTTGTTGATTTTTCTTTGATCTCTTTTTAATATATAGCCTTTCTAATTTTATGTATGTAAATAAAACTTTCATCTCTAACTCCTACAATTGTTCCCTCTTTTCCTTTGTCCTATTCTTGTCTCCTTACCTTCCTATTGATTCAAAACTTGCAAGGAAACTGTCTTCCTTTATTTATGTTCATATCTACAACATTCTCCTTTTCTACTCTTTGTGCTGATGACCCATCAACTTTAATTTAGAGTTAATGACTTGTCATTATTTTCAATATCCTGTCTCTTTCCACCTATAACTCTTCATATCTTAGCCCATCAACAGACTTCTTTCTCATTTCTTTTGATATTAGGGCCTGGTAGATCTTCCAGCTCATCACCAGACAATCTTTCACTTATCCTGAAGTTGTTTCTTAAGGTTCTCATTTAAAGTATCCATTTCTATTCCATCCACTAATAAAAATGACATGGAATAAAGAGAGAACAAATAAAAGTCCAGAAATAAACTACTAGACTTTTTATCTTCTTCTTCTAGATTTATTATTTGCTTGTCTAGTTTGGATATGTCAGATAGACAATGTATATGTTCAGAAACATCTGGATTGACTGATTGAATTATATTCTCAAAACATGAATAGATGTGCGCTTGTACTTATTTTCAGTTTTAGGTTTTTTTTTGGTGGGAAGGGTGCATTCTAAATCTCTTAAGTATTTCTTGTCTGTAATACTGTAATACAATGCCAATAGACTTGTACATACCTATTTTTAAAATTAACATTATATGCATGAATAAGACACAAATTTATTAACACCAATTATATATAAACTCTAGTTGGAAAAGATCCTAAGTTTAGATTAAAATAACAGCCTTTTTAAAAATAAAACTTAGATGAATGAATTTTTTTAGTATGGATAAAAGTATTTGTAAAAAATTGCATTAAAAACAGGTAATTATTTTTTCTTATTTCTGAAATTTTCATGTCTGCCTAACAGTTGTTGTCTAGTATTTATTCCATATTTGTTTCAAATTCAATCATAAAATATAAATCATGCTTATAGGGGCAGAAGCACATGTAAAAAAATGATAGTTAACAAATGTATCTATAGGAAATAAAGCCACCTTTTCAACATTATCCTACAAACCATAAGATAATTTTCCAAAGCTTACTATTGTAATAGTATAAGTTCACTTAAATTCTTTCTGGTGCTCAGTCTTTTGGTGCTAAGATTTTCCCTTCCAATTTCTGATTTATCTGTGGGACTGGGGGGTGGGTGGGAGGGTGATATTCCTATTTTTTGAAAGCTAATGAAACCTACACATAATTCCTTCCTCTGAAATTTGCCTTTTTCCTAATGGCATATTGTTTATTACATACTTTTTTCAAACATTTGAAAAGCCAGTTAACTCAGAATATTAATTCTCTCAATTTAGTTGTTTTTGCATAAATATTAACTTGCATTTGAATTTTCTCTCAATAATTTTGCAATTACTTTAAAAAATAAGAAATTTGTAAAGACAAATTATAAATATTATATGAGATAAGAATTCCTTTTGGTGTTTAAACAGAATGCATACACACATATACACACGCAAATATATATATACTACTTTGTTGCCTATATTTTACTTCCATTTAGTAAACATAGACAAAAAATTCTTAGGCATAGGTTAAATAATATTATAACTATTTAGTATGCCCAATTATACAAGGGTATCTGAAAGAAGAAAGTAGGCCTTCAAAAAAAAAAAAAGGGCAAAATTGTTGCTCAAAAGAAAATCAGAGACATATGTTAAGAGAAACAACTAAGAAATCTATTTGTGTCAATGCATTTGGAGTAGAAATCTGTTTCCTTATATATAGAGAAATGAAATGACTACAAATATTACTTATCTGTAAAATCAATCACTTTTTTTAAAATTAAGGAAACATGCTCTGAGAATATGATATAACATTAAACTCTTATTACATATGGGCATTGCTTATCAGCTTTCCTGTGTACTCTCTTGAGTCATAGTTCAGAAAGTCAGTGACCCCTGGTCCTAGAGTCATTTTGCAAAGACACAGGTTAATTTAATTTTAAAAGAATACATTGTATGTTTGGTTTAAATTATGAAGTTCAAATTTTTATTCACTAACCTTAGAGACTGTAGACAGGTATTTTACAAATTCCAAAGTGATGGATATTGATTTTTTTTAAAAGCTTAATGGAAGTGAATATAAAGGCATAATTATCTCAAAAGATAAAATCAAAATTGTCCACTGATTTTATGAGGTCAGTGTTTCAATTAAATTAGTTTAAGATTAAATCACAACACTACGATATATCTCTAACTGCCTTTCTAGATATATACCCAATAATTATCCTTTTGAAGCAGCAAAAGATTTGGATCAATGAAAGGTTAGAGATGACATCCTTGGAGATATAACTAGCCATTTGGAATCTGTTCTTCTGAGTAGGTCTTTTAAGCTGAATATTACTAATATGATTTACCCCAATTTTAAGTGTTTCCCATGGACCCCAGAGCCAAAGTGCTGAAACCTATGACTTGATATAAGAAATGACTGTGAATATTATTGAGATTATCTGATTTATTAATAAATTTAATAACATTATTTCCCAAATCTGAACAGATTCAAAACATTGAGACTCAGTGTCAATAACTCAATAAAAATAATTAATAGCATATATGTATATATATACATGTATACATATGTGTATATGTGTATATATCTAAAACATCTTAGGTTCTAAACTTGCTTCTGATGCTTCCTATGTCCTTCACAAGATACTGAACTTTGGGGCAGCTAGGTGACACAGTGGATAGAGCACCATCTGTGAAGTGAGAAGGACCTGAGTTCAAATCTTCTCTCAAACACTTAACATTCTTAGCTGTGTGACCCTGGGCAAGTCACTTAACCCCAATTGCCTGGGGGGTGGGGATACTGAACTTTAGTGTCATAATCATGAGTAAAATGGATATAAAAACATCTGAAATATTTTTTCAAATATTTCTTATGAGGATTAAAGTACCTATAATTATAATGTTCATAAAGTTTTACAAATGTTAAAGCATATATAAACATATATGTGCCAATTATCATTATTATTATTTCATATTTTGAAAATGAATCTTTAAAATAAAGTGGAAAACAAACACACAAACATGGAAGATTTGTGGTTTTCATTGTTCCTTTGACTTAAATAGTGTTCAGTTATATACACAGTGGAAATCTCTTCTAAAAATGGTTAAATCATATATAACTTTTATCTTACTTGCCTTAAGTACTGATAAGTACAGTGACTTGTCAGTAAGCACGAATCTAATGTGGGATGAAGGCAAGACTTCAATTTAGATCTGACAGATTCCAAAGTTAGCTCTCTACCACAAATGAATGTAGATTCTTATATTTATTGATGGAAGTCATCTCATAAATCACTAAGTCCCTTATTTTCCAGATAAGGAAACTAGAGGTCATTGAGATCAAGTGACTGCCCCATGGTCACAGTGATAGTATTTGACAGAGCTAAGATTCCAAATTCAATGCTTCTTCCTTTATAACATTCATTTCCTCTCAAGTTTAGTATTTTAGATATTATTCCCATTTTTTACAGATGGGGAAATTGAGAATCAAAAAGTGATTTGTTCATTGTTGTGGGATCATTGATATAAATTTAATTCTATAAGGAGCCCCAATGACTGTGTGTTTCAGCCCACTTATTTTACAGATGAGGAAACTGAAGCTAAGGAGATAAAGTGACTTATACAAAATGTAACGTAAGTCCACTGATGCCAGAGTTAGAGCTATATTTATCACCAATGCATTGGTTATCTAAATCCATTGCAGGATAGTTGTCTTAATAGCTGAAATAGGAGTATTTTTTCTACTTGCTTAGAACATTATAAAATGAAGCATTTTTAAAATGGTTGGATGGATATGTATTTACATACAAGTGGGGCTCTATGTGAAGTCTGCTTATGCATTCATGATCATTATGGATTGCCTGATATATTTAGATTCACCACTGTCTTCTTCTGAGAAAGTTTACACATTTAAATTTAATTAAATGACATTAAATAAAATAAAAATTTAAATTGTTTTAAAATTTTATGACTCCTTTGAAGATTTACTTAGGAATAAGTAAAATCACATTTTGAGTACTTTTTAAAATGTTTTAAATCTAACAAAAAAGAAAGACATAGTTCTTAATTACCAGGCCTATTTTCAAAGGGCATTTGCATCTATATCTATCTATCTACCTATCTATCTATCTATCTCTTTATCTATCTATCTATATCCATGTCCATGAAATTAACAAAACATTACTTTGTTCCACTTCTTTGTTTCAAAAAAAATTAAACTAATAATTTGAATTTGGGATTTAATTTTAGGATTTTATATTTTTAAAATCAATTTCTTCCTAAATACTCAGCATGAACAATAAAAATATGTTTCTATACCCATTTAAGAGATGAAAAAACAAAACTGTTACAGAAATAGCTTTAGCTCACATATAACCACATTCTTTTGAATCTAAAATCTTGACTTCTGATGGTTTTCTTTCTCTATTTGGCTCCTCTCCAAAGTCTTGATTCTTTTCTTTGAAACCTTTATTTCCTCCATATTTCATCACATGTGAAAATTTTGTTTTATGCTGTGTATTCATCTTTGCCACTTATTTCAACAAATTTATGTATGATAATCTGTGTAGCTTTTTAAGAAGATGATACTTTTTCTTTTTCTTTTTTTTTTCCTGGTATAGATATTGAAAAGGACCTTGCATTATGGGAAGAAGGAAGACTTACAAAAAGTCCAAGCAGTTTTCATAATATTTCAGTTGCATCTGACCTTCAAGGAAATCTTCAGTCATCACCAAGCTTTAGTATAAGACCTCCAGAACCCAGCGAAACAGGGAAAATCATTCAACTCAAGCTCCAGGGAAACAAATCACCCCCTCTAGTTGACAGCCGAGTACAGGTCTCCAGTATCTCAAATAGTAGGCCCCATCTTCTCATAGCTCAGACAAACAGGCCTCAGACACTGACAGTTCCAGGAAGCAGGCCTGTAACTCCAAACAGCTTGTTGTCCCGACCTCTTACCCCTAGCAACCAAGGAAAGAATGAAAGGATTATTAATATTCAAAGAAGCAAGTCTGTCCCATCTAAGAGCCAAATTGGAAGAGCTCTAGGCACTCCTTCTGGGCTAGTTGTTCCAATAAGTGGAAACAAGCTAACAAGTACAACTCTGAGAAGCAGTTTATCTGAAGTAAGTTTTATTTTTCTTTTTTGGGGGGAAAGGTGCCTTTTGTATTTTAAAAAAATTACACACCATTAGAAATTTTTAGGGTCTGAATTTTCAGAACAATCTATGTTTTAGTTGAAATTAATGCAAATACATTGTCCTTTTTGACACCTTATTAAAAATGATCCTGTAAGCAGGAAATGCTCAAAAAGATGACAACTATAATATATTCTCCCCCTCTCCCCTCAGCTAATAGAGACCATAAAACTTGGAAAGATGATACTACTTAATCAGTGGTTAGGCCACAGATTCTAACTTTTTTTTTTTAAAGGATCCTTTAATTGTTACTTGAATTTTGAGAAACCACTACTCTCTCTTATTATGTGCATGAGAGGAAAAGGTAATTGCATTTATTAAATATAATGCAATACCCTTTTCCTCTCATGCACATAATTTCTCTCTTTCACACACACATACAAATACACAAAAGATTTAATTAAAGGAAAATGTATTTTTAGAGCCAATTTTTCTAATATCACAATAAAATCATTTATTTTTTCTGGTCCTCAATTTCCTCATTTATCAAATGAGCTCATAATCTATGGATTATAAGCATCAACTTAAATCACACATGCAAAACACTAAGTACCTTTTCTCAGATGTGCACTGTCAGTGTCAGGAAGGGTTTGGTTCAAGCCCTGACCGATATATATATATATATATATATATATATATATATATATATATATATATATATCAAATATATATATATCAACTGTATGACACTAGAACAGTCATTAATAAATATTAGTTGACTGATAGTAACTCACTGATTGACTTACTTAACCTCACTTTTCCAAACAACTCTTTAAACACTATAAAACATTAGAGCTAGTGCCCAAGATGCACTAAGAGAATTACTTTCCTCACTGGAAGATACTTATGTCAATGAAATCACAGGCCCTACCATAAAAATAAAAAATAAAGATAATTGAAAAAATTAACCAAAAATGATTTAAACATAAATTATTATTATTTTGAAATATTTCTACAGTAATTTTTCAGTTGTGTCTGACTTTTTTTGATCCCATTTTGGAGTTTTCTTGTCAAGGATACAATAGTGATTTGCCAAATCCCTCTCCAGCTCATTTTACAATTAGGGAATGTTGGTGAACAGTGTTAGGTGACTTACCTACAGTCACACAGCTAATAAGTGTCTGAGGCCACTTGTAAATTCAGCAAGATGAATCCTCCTGATTTCAAACCTAGTACTCTTTCCTCAGGGCCATGTAGCTCCCCCATTAACTATAGAAATGAGACCTATTATTGGGAATAGCTAATTAACAGATATTGTATTGCATGATATTTTAAACATGGTCACAGTCAAAAAATATAACTTTTTGTCTCTATAAGGTTTTACTATCTAAACATACATAATTCAGAAGTTTTATTTATTATTTAAAGCATAACATTGAAATTAAGACAAAGATATTATATATTAGAGAAATGGTGATGTGATTTTTTAAAAGAGATCTCATATGTTAACTTTTAGGAATATCTACTGGATTTAAATTTATGAAAAAATGGGCTTATATCATATTTTATTTGTTCAAAATGCTTTATGTTTAGATAATATGTGACAAGGTAACTGATCTAATTATTGGATTAATAGCATTTTATTTACAAAATCTGATCCTTATGTTTATAAAATTAGTCTGAAAAATCTTTTATTAAAGTCTTAAAGGGTAGATACTCCCTCATAGGTGTAAATTAGACTATGAGAACCACTCTTCCCCCAAATGATATCCAATGAACATGGAAGAAGTTGATATTTATTTCAGAGTAAGAGAGAATACTAAATTACCTTACTGCTATCATAACAGCTGTGTACCAGCTGAGGAAGTGAGGAAGTTTTGAAGAGATTGAATTATTCCCTGATCCTCTACACACACACCCTCCCAATTTGTTACTCTTCATTTTCAGATCAGCATCCTGACTTTTCTTTCAACTTCTCTTCCTGTTTGCCTTTAGGGAGAAGCCTCCAGTAGGGGACTCTCACTGAAAAACTTCATGGAAGATGTGAGTTTTAAGGCAGCCTGAAAACAGTTTCTATTAATTGTCCATTGATTTAATGTTTGCCTCCACTGCCCACATGTTATAAATAATACTCATCTTATCAAAAGCATTATCAGTTGCCAGAAGAAATGCAAAAGCAATAGACTTCATTTTCCATAATGGAAATCCCCTCTGCATTAAATCATCCTTGTAATCTGTGTTGTAACTATTTTCAGTACTAATCATGTTAATAACCAGAATCCTAATCACATAATGAGATCTTCTTTCCTCCCTCCCTCCCTTCCTCCTTTCCTTTCTTCTTTCTTTCCTTCTTTTCTTCCTTCCTTCTTTCCTTCCTTTCTTCCTTTCTCCCTCCAATTATTGTATGAGTGTCTATAATAAATAATTTCAGGGCTACAAGATATTCAAAAATTGTTATAGTTGGACTATTCCACTATTCCTGCCCTAATTCAATTATCTGACTTAATTGGATGTTGGGTTAGAAGTCAGAGAAAATGTCTTTACATGACTTTTGAGGGGCTATAAATCAATAAACATTTTTGAAGACGTGAGGAGTGTGTAATAGGACTTCTCTGTCTGGCTAGATAGAATTCTTAGTGGCTGTTTTCTTTTCCTAACACTTCCTCAGGGAAAACTGTTGTGTCAAGACTCTCTCACTTATTGTTATGAGGACTGGCTATTCCTTTCCTGAATGTTGCTTCTTTGGGAATTACATGATCAATGTTGAGTTGAGGAAAGGATTAGAAGAAAAAGTTCTCTACTATTCTTTCAATGTCTTATTTTAACATTCAAATTTGAAGCCTATGAAGTCCTTGTAAAAATAAGATGGAGATTAGAGCTTGCAATGAAAGAAAGAGAATATACAAAAAGGCATAAGTTAAAATAAGACAAAAAGAGAAAACAGAATTACAAGCAGGAAAAGCTAGATAGGACAGGAGAATTGATATTAATTTGGTATAGAAAGTTAGGAGAAGATTAAAGAAGTATAGTGAATACTTATATGGAGGTACAAATACGTCAAGTTCCTTTTGAAATGCAGAGATGCTTCAATAATAGAATCCCACTTTGAAGGCTTCACAATCCTTTTACATCCAGCTTTGACTCAGTTGTTGTTTAGTAGATTAGTTATGTGGAACTCTGTAATGCCTTCTGGGGTTTTCTTGACAAAGATACTAGAGGGGTTTGCCATTTCCTTCTCCAGCTCACTCTACAAATGAAAAAAACTGAGGCAAACAGGTTTAAGTGACTTATCCAGGATCATACAAATCATAAATTTCTGAAGTAAGATTTGAATTTAGGTCCTCCTGACTCCAGGGCTAATACTCTAATCTCTGTGCCATCTAGCTGCTCCTTGGCAAAGGACACATCCCACTGCAATTAAAAAATATGGAGAAAAGGAGGAAGAGAGAGAGAGAAGAGAGAGAGAGAGAGAGAGAGAGAGAGAGAGAGAGAGAGAGAGAGAGAAACACAGAGAAACAGAGAGATGCAGACAGGAGGGAGAGAGAGAGAGAGAGAGAGAGAGAGAGAGAGAGAGAGAGAGAGAGAAACACAGAGAAACACAGAGAAACACAGAGATGTAGACAGGGAGGGAGAGAGGGGAGAGAGAGAGAGAGAGAGAGAGAAACACAGAGAAACACAGAGATGTAGACAGGGAGGGAGAGAGGGAGAGAGAGAGAGAGAGAGAGAGAGAGAGAGAGAGAGAAAGAGAGAGAGAGAGAAGAGTCAGAGAGACACAGAGAGAGAATGAATATGGCCTTATATAGGTCTTTTTCTATAGATTAATTGCCCTCTTACTATGGAAGAATTAATTGGGTGAAGTACATGTGTTTGTTTTAAAGGATAAATGCTACTCAAACTTCTAGCCCTTTTAGGAGAAAATTAATCCCACTCCTAGAATTCTGAATATAATAGCTGAGCTTTATATCCTTCCCTATCTCACCATCCTGTAACATGTTCTGATGAATTTTTTTCAGAAGAATCCTTTTCTTTTGAAATTAGATAAGGATTCCCTTGTATAGTACTTGGACAAAACTGATTAAATAAATCACAGCCTAACAGAAAGTTTGGTGAAATGTAAAAGAATAATGCGTAGCTCTTAGCAAAATCATTAGAATTTTGTTTTTGTTTTAATTTTTTATTATAATTATTTGTTGTGGGAAGGAACGGGAATGAATTTAATTTCTGTAGTCATTCCAGCAAGTTAACATGCTTAAATTTCCCAAGCGTGTGTGTATGATTCAAAGCACTTTTTTCTTCCCTCAATCTTTGGACTCACCCGATATTTTTACATAATTTCAGTGTTGTTGGTAATTGAGTTAACAAATGATAATCCTTGACAACAAAACTATAAACAAGTTATAATGAATGAATTTGGAATACCCTATTTCCTGTCTACAAATATGAATACTTTCAGTATTACATACACATATCTCAAAATCTGTTGTGACAGTGGCAGTCATAAACCACAGAGGCCCTGTTGGCCTGCCTTTCCCTTTGTGTCTTTTGGCTTTATTCACTCTAGTTGTCTTCTCTCATGCTATGAAAATCAACCTAAAAATAAAGTGTTTTTCCCCCTTTGGGTATGCCAGTTTTCACTAAAACTGACTTTGTAAACATTTGTTTTTATTTAGTACACACAACTCAAGCAGTCAATCAATAAGCACTTATTAAAAGTGCTCCATGCCATTGTGCTAACAGCACAAAACAATAAGCTATAGTGCTTATATTTTCATTCTTTTCTTCCTATTCCTGCTACAACTTGGACAACTAAATTCAGATCAAAGTCTTTCCTTCGTAATTTATTCTCACATGAAGAAACAACTGCAATCACATGAAATCAAGAATTTCTATTTAAACTTAAATCAATGCCAAGAGGACGATAAAGACCAAACTTAAATCCAAGTTGGACTTGGCTCACATATTGCACTATACTTGCTAACTATTATATGGTGTTTTAAGTTTACAAAGGGATGTATACACTTAGATAATTTGAATTTTCTAAGGTATATAGATATTATCTTATAGATACATTACATATAAGAAATACAAGTATTTCTATGCCCATGAGGAAACTGAAACTTAGAAAAGTTATGATTTGATGACTGTAAAAAACAGTTCACCCATGGCTTCTCGTCTCATAATCAATGCTTTTTTTTTTAGGGGGGATGGAGACATTAGGGTTAAATGACTTACCCAGGGCCATACAGATAGAAAAAAAAACTCTTTGTATCCTCAGTTCTTAATATAGTATTTAGCACATAATAATGTTAGCTAACTGACTGACTCTGGCATATCTGTTAGCAAATGGGAAAGATTTAGTAGAAAAGATGAGATGAAGGCTGAGGAGAGACAGGTCTAAGGTATATTTGAATTTAGGTTTTCTTGACTCCAGGTCTGACACTCTATCCCCTGAAACACTCTATCTGCCCATCAGTACTTTTTTTTTTTTTTTAAATACCACCATTGTCAGAAAAAAAAGCTTTGACTTTTCAGTACAATTCACATCAAACTGATTGCATGTGTACTTTGTGTAATAATAATAACTTATATTTATATATTGCTTCACAATTTTCGATTTGAGTTTCTTAAAAGCCTTGTGAGGTAAGTAGGACAGGGCAGGACAAGTATTATCCCATTTTACAGAGAATATTTAATATATATTTAGTAACTGTGTAACTCTGGCAAGTGATTTAATTTCTCTGTGCCTCATTCACCTGATTAATAAAAGGAGGAAATGAGATGAATGGTCTATAAGGACCCTTCAAATTTTAAAGTTATGATTCTGTGATCTTATGCTCTATTATTACTTTATATTTTCTTAGTTTGATAGTGAAGACAGAGAAGGACTTGGGAAGACGCTGATTGGAATCAGGGCTTGTCTGTCTGCAAATGAATGAATATAACTGGTTATATCAAATGTGACTTTGCTACAGAAATATTACTAAAAGGTTTTAATTTTTAATGTATATATAAGTTTAGGACATAAATAGGAAAATAATTAATAAAATCCTAAATACTTTAGTAAATGTTTTTATTGATGTTTATTTTGAGTAATTGTTTATTCTTCAAAATTTCATTTCTTATTCCTAAAAATTCAAAAGGTTATTTCTTCGCAAGCTTGTGCCCATAAGCCCACCTTTTATGTTTAGGCCAGATAATAACCTCTTATTTAACTAAAATGAATGAGGCCATCTAAAAGGAATTGTCATGAATTCATCCTCCAAAACTTCTCATATATCCACACATTTTTCTTCTTTTCTTTTTGCCTTAGGAAAAGTTATCTGTTTCTTGAATTCCTTTGATGTATGCCCTTGATCCATCCTTTGCCAACTGTTTCAGTACATAAATCTAACTCTCAACATATCCTGCTTCCCACCTGCCTCTCCAATACCTTCATTCTTAACTTTTCTACTAAATCTTTCCCATTTGTTTACAAATATCCCAGTCAATTAGTCAGCTAGCTAGTATTTATTAAGCATCTCCCATGTGTTAGACAATGGGATATAAAGAAAAGTTTCTTCTATCCTATTTAGTTACCATTCTATCTCTTCTTTTTCATTGTCAAATGTCAAGAAAAAAAATTAGTGTATAACTTCCTTAGCCCCATCAAATCTAATTTCTTCCCCTACCACTGAAATTCCTGTCTTAAATTATGCCAGTTACCTCCTTATTAATTAATGCCCTTTTTAGCCTTCATCTTCTTTGAACTTTAGGCATCTTTCGACACTCTTGATCAATCCTGCCTTCTGTGAAGCATTTTTTTCTTTTGCTTTCCAGTGGAATGAAAGGTCTGGAAAGTTGTACATTACTACAAAACCTCCTTATAAGTGTAATGATGGATTATATATGTCTATTACTGGAAGTCCTGCCTAGACAAGTACAGAGAAGTTCATCATCAGAAGACTGGTCACCAGATGGTAGATTACTTTTATAGCCATAGCAAATTATGAAAACTAAATTGCTAAATGTTGTAGGGGTTGTAATCTGTATCGGTGGTTATTATGAAATCATGGATTCCTGAAGTATGAGTTATTTGTTGTAAGACAAAGATCTAAAACTCTAAGTTGCAGAACAGATGCTAATCTGTTGTCCTTGTAGAGAAACTTCCTCACTCAAATCTTCCCATACTGATGAAGTTATGATTCTAGTTTAAAAGAAAAAAAGTTTTTGTATAAATGGAATATCCCACTATAGGACTCTGTTCTGGATGTGTGTAGATGACATGACCCTACGTCATCTAAATCATTTGTCTCTCCCATTGCCTAATAAAATGCTATATAGACAGCAATTACTTAATAAATGATTGTTGGACTGAATTAAAAAATTCTAGAAGGCTAGATAGCACTGACTTTAGATTACAGAAGTATTATGTAAAACACTCAGCCTAATGGGTTTTAGTATACTAGTTTGCTTCTAAAAATGTTTGTTCTATTAAGAACCACTTAATCAAAAAGATGGGAGTCTAGGTAATTTGAGCCAGAATGTCTTAGATTTATTTTAAAGCCTTATTTGTTTTCCTACCTTGTCTATTCTAGGAAAATGTGGAATGTGAGGGGACAGATAGGAATTTAAAGGAGCTCTGATTGAATTCAAGCTATTAGTAGCTGTAGGATACAAGCAAACCATTTGAGTTCCATGGATCTTAGTTTTCTTATTTTTGAAGTTATTAGATTAGGTGATCTCTTAAGGTCCTTTTCTATTTCTAAATTTTGCTCCTATGATTTGTTATATTAAATACAAGTGGAGATTTATCATCTTTGTCCCATTAATCTGGTATTCATCTTGAAATATTAAGATATTAAAAAAGCAAATCTAAATAAATGTAAGCAACTATTTGTGCAAGACATTATGCTATGCATTATGGATATACTATCTGCATTGGATTAAAAAAGAAAAAAATGAAAGTTTTTGCCCTTAAGGAATTTAAATTTTACTAGATGGAAAATATAACATGTACACATTTAAGTGTAGCAGTGATGAGGTGGCGGTATTGATCAGGTTTTTTCAACCCTTCCTAACTGCCCCTATTGACTACTATTGACTTTTTGCTCAGATAGGTTTTCCAGAATAAACATTTTCATTTTCTTTCTTCTTTATGTTAACCTGAGCCTCTATTCAGAGACAGTATTTTACAAGCTACCTCAACTTTTAGATTTATCTCTTATCTTTTATCTGGGAACATTTGCCCATCAGTTACCTTCTTCCAACTTCATTCTTAATAATGATGAGAAAATGTGGATGGTTTATACTGTTTATAAAGAAAAACAAAGAAAGGTAAATAGACTTCTCCTCCAACCAGATGAAAAGGTTTCAGATCCCATGAAAATGATAGGATTATAGATAGGATTACTGTCTTGAGGGTCTTTTGTCCAAAAGTCTTTCAGCAAAATAGTTTTTGGCTATTGTACTCAGTGTCCCAACTGGTCCAATTCTTTGTGGAGTTTGCCTTTGCTTGATTTGTTTTCCTAGTTTCACAAGATTTCTATAAGTTACTTCTCTATAAATTCAAGCATTTTTCTACTCTTCCTCTTAGAGTTCATCTCCTGTATTCATTAAGTTTACTTTTAAAAGTCACCCAGTGTCATGTGAGGTCATTCTTTATCCTGTGACCTTACTTTCTGATTCACTGAAGGGATTCATTTGCATTTCACAGAGGTTTCATTTTACCTCATAAAGGTGTACTACTTATATTGGATGCATTTTTACAATTAGATTAATGCTTCCTTATCTGTCCCCTTTTTTATGATTTGGTTTGTGGGGGGGGGGGAAACAACTCTTTCTTTTGTATAGTACAAGATAAATTGAGTAAAGAAGGGGAAAAATGTATCACTTGTGAGTTTGGGGAAATGGCAGATTTGGGATAAGTTTGTTCCAGTTTGGCTGGAATGTAAAAATTCATAATATAAACAAAGAATGAAAAAGTAATAGTAAGACTAATTTTGAAGGGCCCTAAACATAAAAGAGGTTTATTATTGTTGTTGTTATTATTATTATTATTATTATCCTCTGGGAAATAACAAGCTACTGAAGATGTCTGAGTATGTTTTGCTCTTGGCAGGTCTAGCTCACGTTTTTTTGGCAGATCTAGCTTTGAATTTTGGGAATACCAGGGAAGTGAGAAGTATAATGTCATAGAAAAAACATTATTTTTCTGAATAGTGATAAGATCATATTTCTAGCAGAGAAGTTTTGATAAAGAAACACTAAATTTATCTGTAGGGGAATCTCTTGCATCAATTTGGACCAAGTTTTCAAAGAGACTAAAGACAGTGGTCCCTTTTATTCAGAGTGCCCCTTGAGTATGTAACTGAAGAATTACATAGGTAAGTAGAACAAATTCAAAGGTTTTAGCCCTCTTTCAAGTAGTCATTTTTGACTGATTAGTTGTTGACAGTTCAGCTGTCAATGTTCAGGCAATAAATAACATAATACTTGAAAATTAGAAAGAATCAGTTTTTTTTTATCCTGTCATTCCATAAATTCTCAATCAAAAAATCCTGTCTCAGTGCAATAGGGGAGTAACCCATATAGACCTATGCCTTTAGAAGATAGATTGTTGTGGCAGCTGTGTGGAATATAAATTGGAGAGGATAGAAACTAGATGCTGGGAAATCAATTAAGAAACTTTTAGAAAATTCCAGGAGGGAAGTGATGAGGACCTCAATAAAGGCAGTAACCATATATGTCAAAGTGGAGAGAAATGTATGGATAAAAGAAATATCGTGAAGAGAGAATCAGTAAGTCTTGGCAAGTGATTGAATATAAGGAGAGGGAAAAAGTTAAATTCATTCCCATTGTATATTTGGTTGACAGGAATGAAGTAGAAATCTCGAAAGAAATAGGGGAGTTTGAACAAGTTGAATTTGATATCTTGGCAGAACATCCAGATGAATCTGTATCTGTGCAACAAAAGTTAGTGATGGGTCCCCATGATGTTTGAACTGTTGTTCAGCAGAGATATTATGGATGGATATAGGAATTTGGGAGTTAATCTTCAGAAGATGATCACTGCACTCATGGTAGTTGATGGGATTTCCAGAAGAATGCATGAAGAGATAAAGGACCCAGAAAAGAAGTTTGGGACATACCCCAACAAGGGGGTAGAAAATGGTTTTGAAAGGGAGTGATGTCAACTAATTAGAAGGAGAACCAAGAAACAATAGTGTTCTGGAGAACAAAGGAAAGAAAGAGTATTTTAGAAGAAAGGAGTGGACAAAAATATAGAAGAACTGAGACAAAATTATCAGATTTAGCAATTAAGAGATCCCTTGTAGCTTTCAAGATCATTGTCATAATTAGAATTAAAACAGAAACAGGTAGCTACAATGATTAGTTTTGCCAGATATAAACTATTCAAATACAAAAGTTTTAGGAAAGAAAGTCATCTTCTACTCCTTTGGTGATACAAATGACTGCTGGATTGTATTTAAAGCCTGTGAATTAACTCTCTAAGTGGATTGACAAATGCCAGCATTTAAAAAAAAAAAAACAAAAAAAAAAAAAAAAAAAAAACGTAAAACACAGACGTTAGTGGAGAGTAGAATAATGTGTTGACTAGGGAATATAAATTGCTCATATGATTTGATTCTCAGCATGTCTATACCATGGATATTTTCATTAACTGTAATTCATAGTAATTAAGGAAAAAAGTCTAACATACAGTGAATTGAGTTCTAGACCTGCAGTCAATAATGACAGGCTTTAAAGTCCACCTTTGACATTTTCTACTTGTGTGACCATAGACAAGATGCTTATCCACACTGAGCCCCAGTTTCCCTATCTTTAAAACTGGGCTAATAGTACCTGTTGTCCCTCTCTATGGGTTTTTGTGAGGTTTATTTGAAATAATATTCAGTGTTGCCAAAGTCTATAGTTAAAATATTTTATAAACATTAAAATACTGTATTGATACTGATTCTTTTCTTATTAATAGGATCCTCTTTAAAAGAAATCCCTAGAAATATCATCCAAAAGTGTTCATTGGTCTTTGAAAGATTATGTTTATAATCTTTCACAGCTTAAGATTGTCCCAGAACAATTTTTTAGTAAGTTAGCAAAGATTAACATGTCAGCTGTTAAGTTTTTTAAAAATGTTCACAATTTTAGCTTCATGACCCCTATCAAAAAGAATTACAAGTTGTCTGCTGATCTGAGTTCTTGCACACATGCAGGCCTGCCTGTTGGCATGTTGAGTACAAGCAGGTGTGTTGTATTACTTGTTCTGTTCAAGGATGAATTGAAGTAAAATATTTTTAAAATATCGATAGAAAGAGTTTCATTATGTCTTTAAAACCAATAATTCAATGCTCAGTAAAATTCTTCCCAAACTACAGATTTCAGACATTTAATATTTCCTTTTGTACTTTATGTAACCCACTACAAAACAGAGAAAAGCTGAATGTTGCTTATCTCTTTAGGAGCAAAGCCATTGCAGCTGGGAAAAAAAATCCCTATTATTGCCTAATATCTTTAGTTAGGATAAGAAGAGGCATAGAACAGATTTATATGTTATGTCTTTTCTGGTACAAGCAGGCCTTAGTATTTAAGTTCAAAGGCTAAATAGCTCACAATGATCTGTCTTTTATGTAAAATTTTTGTTTTCATGATCACTTCCAACCTATCTATTCCCAAGAAGGTTTAAGTTTGATTTCATCAAAGAGAAAATGCACAAAACATCAAAGAAACAAAAAGCAAAACAAAACAAAGCTTCAAATGCTCTATTCTTGAAAGTCATAACAAGTGAAAGTGGTTTTATTTTTATTTACAAAAAATTTACTTTTAAAATCACAAGTCCAAGGTTCTTCTTCACCCTCTTATTCATCTACCACAATGATACACAGCATTAGTATAAAAGTATATTGGAAGGAATATCTGACACATTTCAATAAACTGTCCCAAATTATGAATTTAAAAAATAACTCCAGAGTAAAACAACAATAGAAACATGAAAATAAACATTAGGTCAAGTGTCAAGATTATAACTTCCTGAAGTAGGAAGTTATGGCATGTGTTTCTTGGTATTCAGCAGGAATTCAATTTATTGTGGGAACCTATCAGTATTTATGTCTAATGAATATTTTAGACGAAGAGAAATATATTTAGATTTGGACTAGAACAAATTGCCTGTGAAATCCTTTGAATGAACAAATGCAAAAGCATTTAAGCAATTACTATATTCAAGACAATGGAAATATTAGGTACAAAAAGCAAGATAAACTCTGCACTTAAAGAGCATTCTAACTGGGGAAGACAACCCATTTGGGATAGGGGTGAGGTGGCCAGGATGGCTTGTATTAGTTAGCACTGTTAAAACAAAAAGTAGAAAATATGAGGGAGGGGCACTATGGTAGATCTGAGTCAGAGTAGATTTGGAGTTCCATGGGAGACAGTGGTTGGGATGTAGGAACTTGACATGAAAATTGGGAAAAAGCATTGGGGCAGGTCTGAGCTCAGGTTATTATGGTGAATGTGTGATCAATTACAATCCCTAAAGTACATATAGATGGAGTGCTAGTCAAAGATGGAAGTCCAGGCTAATAGAATAAAGAAGATGAGATTCTATGATATTCACTTGACTAGCCTGTGTTCAACTTTTAAATGAAGGCCCCACCAAAGAACTCAACAATAGGAGAAGGGAGCCAGAGGAGCAGAGGGATGTTCCAGAGTGAGAAGACAGTTGAATCATAACAGCAAAATTTGGGCAGGCAGAAGCACAGCCAGAAGAAGAATTAATTAAGAAAATAATGCATAAGGTACCTGATGTGCTAAAAGACACGCACAGTTGAAAACATCTCACATCTTTCCCTAGTCACTCTTTCTTTTATTCTATGGATTCTCATGCCCTGAAATAACATAGTCATAGACATTTTAAGTTCCAAGATAGAGAAGAGCTCATAATGATCTAATACAAACAGATTTGCTGAATGTGAAGAATTGAACTTTTGCTCAGATTTTCCTGAACCCCTTGACATCATTACCCTATAATCTGACTCTATCAAACCCATCTACCAGCACCTACTGGTCCCCAATATAAAATTTTTTCTCCAGTGAGGCTCATACCTTTCCTACTCCTTGAAAATAGTATATTTTTTCTATGACTTTATCTTCCTCTATTGCACTTGATACATTAGTAGAGGCTCAAAAAATATTTGATGAATTGGGGAAAAAAATCATTCTGGCTGCTTCTAAAACAGAAACATGGAACTCATTCATAAGAGAGTTCCTTTGTGGAATTAGCATGATTACACTTCTAAAATGAGTAACAAGAAGGACATAAAATATTAATTCAGGAAATAACACACATAGAATATTTTAATCCCTGTGGTAAGGCTCTAAATCTTATTAAAAGGTAAACTCAAAGAGGAAAATGAGCCCAGACTGATGTGAAAGTAATTAAAGCATAGGGTATTTGGTTCATGGAACCTAAAGTATTCATCCACATGCACAATTGGTCCACCTGTACATTTGTATCTAATGTGAATTCACTCTCTTGCAGGAGAATTCTTTAAAGAATTTGCAGCTTGTTCATCAGCCATGGATTTTACCAAGTGACACAGAAAGTGAAGGACTTGAAGCAGAGCAAGATAAATGTGAGTAGAGATTGTGATTTGTTAACAAAGGACACATTGCCTGAGGAAATGTATTTCTCAGGGCCATAGAGCCCAACTGTATAAATTTGTACATATGCAGATGCATAATAAATGAATAATATGCATATGTGCACTAGCACACATACAAGTTCCCTCAAACAATGAGCAAACTTGACTAGAGAACAAGATAAGGCAGATGATATTTGGACCCTATAAATCTTGATTCCATGAAGTTTTAGTTGTGGTTTCAGGTTCATCCATACCTATGAATTAGCTTTCTGGAAAATGCACCAACCTCAAAAATGGAATTTTTCTACCTCCCCCACTAATGCCTATAATGTAGTTGCATGAAAAGTGAATCTATAAAATCTGTAATCTGTAAAAATATTTTAATGGGGTAGTGAAGATAAATTATGATTATTAAAGGATCTTAAAATACACAGTTCCCAGATATCAAAAGAAAAGTTAAAGACCATGTCGGTCTGATGACGAAGCCAAAGAATTGACTGAGATGGGCATTATTGTCCTGAGGTCACAAAATAAATACATATTGCCACCAGGAAAAGAGCCCAAGTCTCCTGATTTTTTACCTATTCAAACAATATCATCAAGAAGTAGTTCTTACTCGATTTTTTAAAATGATGATTATTCTAAACAGTAGTCCTGTTTTCGGTGATGGCATCAGAAAATGCATTGTTACATAGATGGGTTCAGTAGTCCTAGTTTACAAAACTGCATAAAAAATAGCCCTTAAAATAAAGCATCTAAATTAAAGTCAGCATCAAAAGCACCCTTCTGAAGAATGAAAATTAAACATAATAGTCTGATTATTTTATTAAAGACAATGAAATTGGAAATTCATCTCTTTCCCCAGTCCTTAAAGCCAAAAATCTCAGTTGCATAACATAATGGATATGATAATAGCAAGAGGCAGCATAGTATAGTGGTTAGAATGCCAGACTTGTAGTCAGGAAGACTAGGAATAGAATTTTGTCTCTGTTTTATACTAATTATATGAAAGAGCAAATCACTTAACCTCTTAATATCCCAGGCGTTTGAAGAATGTTTATTTATTTTTGCTGAGGCAATTGGGGCTAAGTGACTTCCCCAGGATCACATAGCTAGGAAGTGTTAAGTGTATGAGGTCAAATTTGAACTCAGGTCTTCCTAGTGTTTTATGCACCCACCATCTAGCTGCCCCTCAAAGAGTATAAGTTAAAGTGAAGTTGCATTGGTTGAGAGATTTTTCCATAATAAGAATTCTTTGCACTATTGAAATCACAAATTTAGATTCCCTCCTACCCTTCTATATACAGGCATGTATACACCTACATACATATGCACATACACACAAACTCCCCAAAACAATTGGTAAACTTGATTAGAAAACATGTAAAGACAAACAGCACACAAATGCTTATATAGATATGCACATATATCTGTATATATGTATGTATAGGGGTTCTAGACTTGTGATATGACATGTGTAATGGCATAATAAAGAGATCCTTATCTCTACTCTGTAATTCAGTATATGATAGCTTCCTTCCATTGTAAAACCACAAAAATAATTTCCTATATTTTCTAAATTTCTAAATTTTCTTTTCCCCCTTCCTTTCCATTATTTTTTCTACTCCTTCCTTCCTTCCTTCCTTCCTTCCTTCCTTCTTTCCTTCCTTCCTTCTTTCCTTCCTTCCTTCTTTCCTTCCTTCCTTCTTTCCTTCCTTCCTTCCTTCCTTCTTTCCTTCCTTCCTTCTCTCCCTTCTTTCTTCCCTCCCTTCCTTTCCTCTCTCCTTCTCATCCTTCCTTCCTTTCTTTTTTTCTTTTAAAATAGCCAGGATAATAATTTGTAATTAAAATATAAAATACTTGTCAGATTAATCTGGCAAAAGATTTACATGTTTAATATAATTTAATGTTGATTTAATGTGTATATATACATACACAAAAACACTCTAATATAAGTTTGCTCAAGGACCTGTCAATCACTATAAAGTAGGTCACTCTTGTACTAACTTAACTGTAGACCCAGAACCAAGATGGTTTGATCTCAGTAGTATTGTGCAGGGAGGTGACATTTGAGAACAGTAAATTATTTGAAAGAAAAATCAGATTTAAAAATAATTATGTGGTAATAACAGCCATCTGGAGTTGGAATGCTAGTGTTATGGCCAAACCCTCAACTGAGCAAAAACTGCTGTAAAATAGTGGCCATCAACAGCCAGGTGCTGGAACATCTGTACAACGAAAAGCCACCAAGGGGCCTGGCATCCAGACCATTACTATGTCTTGGTGTCTATGGTTTTAGAGCAGCTGGCAAGATGTGGATGGATGATCTGCCTTTTTTTTCCCAGAGGAAAGTAATAAAGGACACATAAATCTGCATGGACCCTGTACATTTGATTTAGAGGCCTATGAGTTCAAAATTTATGAGTGTGGGCTGAAGAGGTAGAGATTCATCTCTTCAACAGTAACACCTGTTCTTTGACACAGATTTTTATAAATTGTATTTGGGCAGTGTTTACAGCATTCTTTGACTTCTTTTGAGGCAACACCACCAAGGTGTAAAGATGTTCTTATGGTTTATCTGGATCTTTTCAGAGAAGTTTTCACCTCTTTTTTTTTTTTCTTCACATCATTATATAGTAAAAATAAGTGAAAGAATGTTTAGAATGATGTTTTTTTATTCCAAGAATTTTTTCTATTTATCAGATATGGTAAAAATATATATCTGTGACTATTATGTAGGAAAAATAAACTTGTATAACTATAATCCAACTAAATAAAGCTCTAAATTTAACTCAGAAAGAATAGTTTTCATAAGATTTTAGAGCTAGAAAGATGACTAGAGATCTGATAATCTTATCTTCTTTTTTATATATGGAAATGGAAACTCAAAGAGATTATATAACTAAACCAAAACCACATAGCTATTAGACACAGAGCTCAGAATAAAACCTAAGGTTTCTGATTCCTAGGTCACCAGACCTTCCATTCCAGTATGCTATCTTCTTCCAGGAGCTCTTATTATTATCTTTCTGAAGTTGTCTCTGTCTCTGTCTCTGTCATTTCTGTCATTTTCTATATCTGTGTCTATATCTTTCTCTCTCTCTCCCTCTCTCCCTCTCTCCCTTTCTCCTTCTCTCTCTCTCTCTTTCTCTCTCTCTCTCTCTCTCTCTCTCTCTCTCTCTCTCTCTCTCTCTCTCTCTCTCTCTCTCTCTCTCTTTCTCTCTCCCTCCATATATATATGTATATATGCATGTATATACATATATATACTGTGTATATGTGTGTATTGGTGTATACAAAATAAAAATATATTTTCAATTTAATTCGATTTAACAAACATTTATTTACTGCTTATACTATTCAATGTAAGTGATGGAAATGAGAAAACAAAAGAGAAAAGAGACCTTGATTTGAAAAAAGCTTATATTTTACTGGAAGTTTCGATCATGTACACATAAAAGTAAATGCTAGTTGTAAAAGAAATTAAGGGAGAAGAATGCTCATACCTGGAGAGATAAAAATGAAAAAAATAACCTATTCCTGCAGGAGGTGGCATCTGGGCTGTTCACTGAAAGGAAGTGAGGGAGTCTGCAATTCAGTGGTGAAGGGGATTGCATTCTTTATGTCAGTTGTCATTCCTAGGCGAATAAATGCTTGTGGGAAGAAATGGAATCTCATGGATGGGGGACAGCTAGCAGGACAGTTTGGTGGAAATGGAAAAAGTGTGTGAGAGAATAATATGAAATAAAAGTAGAGAGGCAAGTGAGATTCTTATTTTTAGCTGTGGAATTTACAAGGCCTTTCACATGTGATAATTTATGGATCTTTACAATCAGGTTAGGTGGGTATTATTGTGATCTTATAGTTGAGGAAACAAACTGAGGCACAGGACAGTTAAATTGCTTATCCAGGATCATAAAGCCATTAAGTATCTGAGGCCAGATCTGAATTTGTCTTTCTCACCCTAAAAAGTGGGATCACTTTCTATCTACTGTGTCACCTAGATTCCTTACTTCATGAAAGATTTTAATTGCCATGATGAATTCATCATCATATCATATAATAGATAGTAATGCAAAATAATATAGCATATTATATTGTCTATTTTCATATCATATTGTATTAATAGGACAATGTAAGAATAGACAATATTGATCAATGATCTTAATGTGTACTATATTCATCATATTATTTGTGTGTATATAATCTAAACAATATCATATAATTTAATATTGTTATATTTTATGTTATCATCCTACAGTCACTAGTCATTGAAGATTTGTGAAATACAAAATAAAACAGATAAATAAATGCACCACAGATAAATAGAGATCAATAAAGAGATTAGACAGACAGACAAATAGACAGACAGACACAGACAGATAGATAGATGATAGATAGATAGAGAGAGAGAGAGAGAGAGAGAGAGAGAGAGATAGAAAAGTAGGTAGATAGAGAGAGATAGTATGGCACAGAGAAAAAGAAATTCCTACCACCAGAACACACACACACACACACACACACACACACACACACACACACACACATTCCCAGTTGATTATAAATTTATTGAGGGCAGTGGATATTTTCAGCCTTAGTTTTCTGCCTTTGCATCCATAACACTTATCATCATGTTTTATACATAGGCAGCTGATAAAGGTTTGTTGAATTGAATTCTAAATAACTGAAGTTTGGCTCTTGTTTATAAATACAATTCAGATATCAATAGTTCTTTAAGTCCTATGATGATTTTTTTTTCTCCTCCAAATTTCTTGAAGTAGTTACGGAAGGCAAAATCCAGAGAGATCATGTGACTTATCCAAATAATACAAAATTCAGTATGAGAATCATCATATCAACCCAGGTCTCATGACTTCAATCAAAATTCTCTTTTGCACACATCATACTGCTTATGAGAAAATTGTTCATTAGACTTTAAATGTTAATGTTGGGTGAAATTTTAAATTATAACTGCTTGTTGGAAATGTCACTGGATATATAGATTATACTTGGTGGTTTCCAAAACAAAATGACATATTTTAAATGGATAAAAACAATAGCAAAATATAACAATACAATAATAAAATTTAGTTTCAAAGTTTATAGTAATTTTATTTGCTGAGATTATGGATTTGAAAGTGTTTTTCTAACTAATCTTTACCATTTACATTATTCCAATATTCATCATGGTGGATAAACAATTCTTCTTTCCTTTATTTTACTATTGATACCCTTAGACTCCTTGGAAAACTGTGTTGAACGTGCCAATTTAACCTCTGTAAATTTAATTCAACAAGGTTAATTTAAATGTATGTCCCCTCTCTGTTTTATCAATAATTTATTTAAAAATTAAAAACAACCATCATTATGGATTGATTCAGTCCCTAAGCTTCCTCTGTCTTTCCAGATAAAAAGAATCATAAACCTAAAAATTATGTTTTGTTCAGTCATACCTGACTCTTTTAACCCTTTTAGGGCTTTTCTTGCCAATAATATTGAAGTGACTTGCCATTTCCTGCTCCGACTCATTTTATAGATGAAAAATGAAAGGAAACAATGTTAAATTACTTACCCACGTTCATACAGCTAGAAAGTATCTGAGGACTGATTTGAATTCAGAAGGATGAGTCCTCCTGTCTCCAGATCTGGCACTCTATCCAATGCACATTTAGCCACTCAAAAACTGAAAATAGAGCTCACCTGTCCCAACTCTTCCTTTAAAAGAAGTCACTGAGGCTCAGAGAACATAACTGATTGACATATCAAGTTTAACAACAGAGTGAGAATGAGTCAGGTCACAAATCAGTGTTACAAATCTTTTAGAAAGATTGTGTCGATTTATTGTCTGATTGTTGGTCCCTAACTATATATTCTGTTACTGTTAAAATACATGCTATTTAAGGGTAGGTACTTTCTACTTTTTTATCTCAGAGTTTAGCACATTGTTTGGCACATAGAAGACATTTAATAAATAAATAAATCATGCATTCATTCATTCAATTAATCATTCAAGTTTTTTTTTTCCTTTGTGTTAACTTTGTCTTCATACTCTCACAGAATCTACTCTTCCCTCAATGAATCATCACTAAATGAGATTTTTTTTTTTTTTTTTATCACAAGGAACACAGAATTGAACAAGGCATTTTCAAGAACCCCAAAGTTAGATAAATAAAGAAAACATGGTGGTTCCAAAATGGATACTCTTGTGTTTTACTATGGGAAAATATGGCACACATTTCTTGAAAGCTCAAATCATTTTAACTAGTTTGTAAAGGTGGGTAAAGTTAAGTGGCTCAATGAATAGAATTCTTGGCTTAGAGTCAAGAAGACCTGAGTTCAAATCCAACCTTTGACACTAGCTGTATAACTCTGGGTAAGTTAGTTATTTAACCCTGTTTGCCTCAGTTTCGTAATCTATAAAATGAACTAGAGAAGGAAATAGCAAACCACTCCACAATCTTTGCCAAGAAAACCCAAATATTGTCACGAACAGTAAGACATAACTGAACAAAATTTTATAAAAGGAAGTTGAAGAAAAATTTAATTTGATTTTTTTAAAAAATTTAAACAAATTACAGAATCTTTCCCAAACAGGATACCAAAAGAACTACAGCATGATCCAGTAGAATGAATGGTGTATTTAGAGTCAAGAACTGAGTTCAAATTCTAGCTCTGTTGAAATTTACAACTTGTATACCTTTTCTGAAATCTCAAATCAAAAACTCCAAAAGGAGTTTGTTTCATTATATATAAAATTAAAACATTTGGTTTGCTGAGCTTTAACCTCCCCTCTAGTTCTAAATCTATTGTTTTATCATTATTCATATTGGTGGTTCTAGGTTTGTTTGGAAGCACTAGTGTTCCAGAAACTGAAAAATAAAAGAGCAGCGATTAAAAAAAAAAAAAAAAATTTTGGAGTAGCTGGTGACAGTGGATAGAGCCTGGGTCTCAAGTCAGGAGGACCTGAGTTCAAATCCAACCTCAAACATTTAATAACTTAGCAAAAAACTAAAAATAAAAAAAATATTTAAAAAACATCTAAATTCCATGCCCTTCAGCTCCCAGGATTTTGCAACTTTTCTGCAATGTAAAATTGTGCTCCAAGATGATCAGGGGACAGGATTAGAGTTCTACAGGAAATGTTCTAAACCATAGTGAAGACAGAACTAATAGAAATAGATCTAGGAAGGCTTGAAACTTAGGAAAGGATCACACAGAGAATTTCAACTTGGAAGTTAGCAAGCTAGCACATCTGGAGGCAAATAATTGAAAACACAGATTTTTTTTTTTAATGGAAGGAAAGAAGCTGGGAAGCAGTAATTCCTCAGAGACAATTGTATAATAGAAGAAAAGACAGGATTTTCCAGCATCTTTCCTTTTAAGAAATGCAATACAGTTTTAGCTTGCTTACAAAGAATGAGGTCTTTACCAAAATATCAAGTTGGTAGTAAAAATGACTTCCAGAGCAGAATTCTAATGTTTTATCTGCCACTTTAGCCCATAGATAACAGTGATATTTTAGTTGCTTTTAAGATAGTCTACCGATAAAATTTGATTTTTTTTTTTTTTTTTTTTGCTTTGGGGATATTTAAATTTATAAAAAATACCTTCAAACTTTTCCTCCTATTCTGTAGGAGCTGAATGCTTTGAATAAAAGTTTTACTCTTTCTCCTACAGTCTCCTTTTTTTTTTTTTCAAATCACCCCATTTCCCCATGGATTGAGTGATGGCAACTAGACAATGGATTTTATAAGGACCTTTTCACAAGAAATTAATATAACAGGTTTTTACACTTATGAGTGAGCTTTTAGATTATGCAATTCATCTCTCTCATTTTATAGATGAGGAAACTGAGATTCTGACAATTTGCATAGATGCTCAGAAACAGAACCAGGAGTAAAATCCCTGCCCCTAATTCATTTTGCCATCTGCTATTTCCACCACCTAGTTTCTGATTCATGAGGACAGAAGTCAGA
The DNA here is from genome assembly GCF_902635505.1 of Sarcophilus harrisii. Classification (NCBI taxonomy): domain Eukaryota; kingdom Metazoa; phylum Chordata; class Mammalia; order Dasyuromorphia; family Dasyuridae; genus Sarcophilus; species Sarcophilus harrisii. The sequence goes on along the minus strand of NC_045426.1, from coordinate 451,693,366 downwards.
TTGCAAAGGCTTAAGTGAATCAGAGAAGAGAAAGCAGAAGCAGTAAGTATTGTCAGTCTTTTCTAAGAGTTTATATGATGAGACATGCTGGAAGATAATATGAGGGGATGGTATCTCCAATGGAAAGAAATTCTCATTCAGATGTAAAACTAGGTCACATGATTGTTTTCATGATTCTAACTGATCTTAAGATTCTTTCTTTTGGGTTCTCTTCTCTCACCCAGTCATAAGGCAAGAGTAGTCTGTAGTCATAGTTCACCTCCTGTTTAATTGAGTTGTAATATTTAAATAGAGAATTATGAAGTAGGGAAGGAAGGGAGGAAGGAAGAAAAAAAAAAAGAAGGAAGGAAAGAAGGAAGGGAGGGAAGGAGGGAAGAAGGGTGAAAGGAGGAAGGAGCTATTGCCCAACTATAATCGACAGGTTAAGTCCCAGTGGGGCAGCTGCTATAATACTCATAGATTGTTGTTTACCCTTCCTTCTCAAAGTGGACCAATGATATCTGGAGGATGATATATTGACTTGCATGTGAATTGCATTTAAGTGTGGGAGGGCTATTTAAAGTCACCAGTTTCAATTTCTCCAAAGCTGCTTGGGTCTAGGGACAAGAAAATCAGGATGACTGAAGTATTAAAAAACTAGGGTTATTCAAACACCCTTTAGATAGTTACAAGCTATGTGAAAGTAACCAAGGAAAGGAAGAAGGTAAAAAATACTCTTTAAGCACCAGGCTATGTGCTAAGTGTGGGGTTGTTGTTTGTCTTTTGTTCTTGGAAGCAACAACAGGGAGGCCATGCCATGACTTGCAAGTGAATTTACTTTAAGTGAGGGTGAGTTATGCAAAGTCACCAGCCTTCTGTATCCAATGGATAGATACAGATCAGTATTACTGGACATGGCCCTGGAAGTAGGGAGAAACCTTGCCCTTTTTAAACTAAGGTCTTTAACAGATGTCAGTTTGATTGTGACAATGCCCAAGGATAGGTAGGAAATGAGGCACAGAATGTTTTTTTTTTTTTTTTAATCTAGTTAGAAAAAAAACAAAAAACAAAAACAATCTTCAAAGAGAAGACCCTTGGGGTTTCTGGCCCAAACAGAAACGATTGCTATTCACATTCACTCTGACCTAATCAGGACCCAAACAATATCAAAGTGGGTCTTGGCCAGCAAGTATCCTAAACTCTCTGAAGCAATAGTTCCTCAACTATGAAACCTGGATATTGGACTAGGGACTATAGGGCCTATAAGGGACTATGCAGATGATAAAAAGATTGGACGGGGGACTATAAGGGACTATAGAAACTAATGTACTTTTGAGCTTTACATCTGTGATCCTACAGATCTGTGCTAAAGGCAGAAGACACAACTACTCTAATTCAACCCATGGAAAGGCTAGACCAAAGGGGTGGGTTGGGATGGGGAAGGGGGAGGAACAAACAACAACAACAACAACAACAACAACAACAGCAACAACAAAAAACCTTTGTTTCCTCTGAGATCATTTCAGATCATCATTATAGGTCATATTTAAATAATGCTTTGCTTTTTTCCAAAGAGTTTATTTCATGGCAATCCAATAAGGCAGGGAATGAAAAGATTATTATCGCTGTTTTATAGATGAAGAAATTGAGACACAAGAAATAAAGGGATTTGCCAGAGTTTACATAGTTAAGAACTGATAAAATAGAGTAACTATACAGATTGCTCAAATAATCTGTCACCAGAATTCCCACTTGTGTGAAAGAAGTATGGAATATAGGGATTAAGGAGGATTAACCCCCACCTGCAATTTGTTTTCCCTTCAGGCTGATTTTTCTCCCCAGGCCATACTTTGGACTTTACCTCTTTTAGGTCCCAATTTAGGAAAGACTGGGATTTTCTTTCTGCTTGTATTAGGTCAGTACCTGACAAATTGTAAGCACTTAATAAATATTTATGGAATGCTTGACTAAGGAGAAGAATTAATACTATGTCCTGAATCCCAACAAACATAACATATCCCCCCAAATAGAAGAGAAAATATGTATCTAAGACAAGATTCCAGTCTATGGAGAAACCTTCAAGAGTGATGTAGAAAGTTAGGGACTAAGGTACCCAAAGCTGATAAGTAAGGAAGAAAAGATAGCACCTTTTCCCCTATCCCTAAATTAAAAGGTTCTTGAAAGACATTCAAACATTTGTAGGCACTAACATCAAGACATGAAAGAGGATAGACATAAAAGGGGATGATGAATGAAATACATAGAAAGAAAATATGAAACAGAAGGATAACATTAAAAAAGGCAGATGGAGAAAAAAATCTCCCTAACAAACTAAAACAGATCCTTTTTGAGAATCAAAAAAAGTATCCTGCTAATTTTAACTCACATTTTTTTCATATTTACTCATACTTTGATAGGATTCTAACTCTGAACAGAAAGTATTTCATGACTCAAAATGTGTGGAGTCAAGGTGTGTATGCAAGTTCAGGTGTGGTTATTCCCAGAATCAGATACATTGATTCATATGCCTTACTACTTTTCCTAAATAGAAACATTTAAAAATCATATAATCATAGCATCATAAGGAACATCAGAGGCCATCGAGTTTAACATCCTCATAATATAAATGAGGAATTTGTAGTCACAGGGATGTTGGTGTTTTGTCCAAAATCACACAGGTGGTAAAGTGATAAAAGATTATGAACTCAGGCTCTCTGATTCTACTATACTTTGGACTGTATTATTTAACCTTATGAAGGTGAGCTTAATTATTGCAGAATTTGGTGATGTTGGTATAAGTCAAATAGCCTTATGTCAAGTTAAATAACTACAAATACCTGCTTATAGATTTAAGATTTTAGATACATATATACATATACATATAGGTGCATATATAAAAAATACTTCTATATATTTTTCTTTAGAAAAAACAAAACCAAACTATATAAATAACTATATAAATATACACACATACTATAAATATTTTCTTACAAATTTAATGACTTTAGATACTTATATACATATGAAAGAGAGTTTTGCTTTTGTTTTAAAAATTCATTGTTTTTGCATCATTCATTTGTGTATTCTTGTTATTAATTTTCCCCAAGTTAGAGGCAAAGCCTGGATAACTTGGAAAGGATCAATTGATTCCTAAAAGTCTTTGAATTTTTTTTAAAGGGCAATGTTAAGTAACCTATTAAATTTAAACTCACCAAATAAACTGATAACTGTAATGGAAAAATGTGCAACTGTGCTAAGCCATATGGAAGGCACAGCTTCAAACTACATGTTTTGTCCATTAGGCCTTTTTATATGATGTGCAACAGTAGTCTGAATGTTTCCTAATAAGCATCAGGGAAGGAAAAATTTTCTCAATTAAGCAACTGGATTGTTCTTTTTTTATAATATGGAATTTGGACAGATAAAAGTTGTATATAGGATTGGGTTCTCTGAAGAGTAGAAATATGGATACTATGTCTAGCTTTTTATGTATTATTTTCAAAAATCAAATATAAATGAGTGTTACATGTTTTTAAATCCTTTTACCAAGTCCTTTTGTTTTTCTTGGCATATTCAGATATTTGCCCTAGGTGCGGTCTCAAAACTACAAAATAATAAAAACAAAGTGAATGAAAATCCCATTTACTTGTTAGCCTTGACAGACGGAGTTTAAATGGCAATCTTATGTCAGATGGGATACATCTTTCACAAACAAAAAGAATTTACTGGCTGACCATGAGGAAAGCCTCTTTGCTTACACTCAGTGGGATTTTGTTCTGTCAGTCTTTAGGCCCTTCATCTGCTGGAGCTTGTTCACCAAAGCCAGGGTCCTCTCATCTTTTCCTTGCCTCTTTTCTCAGCATCACTTCCCCCTGAATTATTCCAAACTAACTGGGGATTTCTACTTCTGGTCAGGGATCTAATCTTTTTTTTTTTTCCACACACACTTCAATTCCCACCTCAATGATCTCAGTGAGATAAAAAAAGCCTAAAACTATACAATGACAAGCCAATGGGTGGGGATTTCATATTTGTAATTTTTTTTTAAAAATTGTGTTGGTTTGTGAATAGAAAATGAATAACATAAAATACTCAAGAAGGTCAGTGAAGAGAGGGAAAAGGTGGAAAGTATAAGGAAAATAATTAAGGAAGGTCTTGTATTTTAGGGAAAGGCAGGAAGGAAGAATTAAATAGGGCAGCAGGCATTGGCAAAGACACTTAAAAAGAATGAATAAGACTGGGAAGCAAGGTTTGCTGACTTTTCAGTTTGTTAGGGGTGGGTGTGCGTGTGTGTGTGGGGGTGCTACAACTCTATTTGTGAAGAAATTAATCTGAGGGAAATGAGGCATATGCAAACAAATCATTCTCGTGACAATTGGGAAGTAACATACTGGCATTTCTCTTCATAAACATAATCTTGAAATATTCATCAATCAGTTAATTTCTCAGTCTGTTGTGGTAGAAAAATGATTATACATGAAATTTGAGTATAAGATCATGTAAGAATTAGTTTGAGTTACAAAAATCTCATACTCTACATTTTATAACATTTTCAGCAGGATAACATTACAACAAGTATATATTGTTCTGAGTCCTGTTTCTTTCTTAGTATCTAGACCAATATTTAGTTTTTGAGTTGACCTTCTTTTACAATCTGATACTTCCATAGAAATTGTTAAGACTGTCTCCAAGCTAAATCTCAACTCATATCTGATTAAGTTCTGGAATTCCATTCCCATTTTCGATGTTTTTTTATAAAATCCAATTTAATTTTTTACTTTAATTTTCACATGTCTTCAGAAATGCAGACTTGTTCCTAGAATTTAATTCATATATTCATTCACATGCCCTAGGAGAAGACATGAAGAGGGATTTGAGACATTGTCAAATATTCTATATAGGTAAGATAGAGCACTGACACCATAGTTGCAGACACTTTGTAAGAAGAGAAAGTTGTAGAAGTTCAGGAACTTACTCTTAGAAAAGGATCTGCCTGTCTTCAAGGGACAGGCAAAGGAGCAGCTATGAGTATGATACTATTTGTTATTGCACAGGCTTGCTTTTCAAATATAATTATAGAGGGCTTTAAGGTATCTCTTTGAAATAGTTAAGTAGTTAAAGTAGAGGAAAAAACTGTTCTCTGAAGAATTACAAGCTATTTAGAATCACATAAAGTGCTCCAAATTAGTAACAATAAGAGAAATATACAGTAACCCTGACATATTATCTCATATTCCCCATATTGACAAAGTTAACAAAATTTAAAAATTAGGAAAATTCAATTTTGGATAGATTGTGGAAGGATAAGTGTAATATACTTCATTGCTGACAAAGCTATAAATTGGTAAAATATATGGATGTGTTTACATATACATGTACATATATTTTCAGCACACATACACATATCTATATACATAATACACAATGTATACATATATATATGCTAGAAAATAACATTACTATGCAAAACAAAGAGTGACTAAAATTATCTTATCATTTGACTGAAAATCTGTTGGTAGGCATATGCTCTAAAGAAATCATAAAAAAAAAAATAACCATGGCCCATTCAAACTGAAGTATTTATTGCCATGTTTTAGCAGCCATCACTCAAGATACATTTCATTTTCAATGTATTGATGAATTCATGCTGATTTTTTCCCTTTTTTTGTTTGCCTTTAGAACCACCATTTATTGTGGTTATATGATGGATTTCTGGGATAGGGAACTGGAGGGATACCAGGAGAATATGAGAAACAAAAACTTCAATAAAAACTTGAAACAAAATAAATTAAAATTAATTAACAATAAAATTAAGTATTTCGCGTGTTTTCTATGCAAGCCTGAAGAATACACACATAAAAAAGGCAAAAACAATTTCTGTCCTCAAGAGCTGATATTCTAATAGAGATAATATATAAATACCTATCTATACACACACATACATGTATATTATATATGTGTGTGATGTACATGAACACATACATACTTGCTTATTTGTGTGTATGAATATGTGGAGGGCTGTATGTGTAGAAAGTAATCTAGGAGCTTGATGGGCTCTAGGAAAGGTCTTCTGCAGAATGTGAGATTTGTGCTGAGATTTAAAGGATTCCAGAAAATATAAGAGGAAGAGATAACTGGGTCATGCCTTCCACACATACATATAGGTGAAAGAACAGAGTTTATAAGGTAAAGGAGAGAGGCCAGTACAGCTGGATTGTAGAGTATATGAAGGTAAATAAAACAAATGCCTGAAAACATATGAAGGGGGGTATTAGAAGTTTCACACATAAACCTGAGGACTTTATATTTGATCCCCCAATAGATAGGATGCCCCTGGAGCTTATTGAGATAGGAATGAGACATTGATAGACTCATACTTTCAGAAAATCATTTTGGTACCGAGTGGAAGATTGACTATAGTGGAATCTACTTTTGATTCTGGAACATTCAATATTTTTTGGATATGACTTTGAATAAACAATGGCAAACTTATCAGATACAAAGCTAGGGAAAAAAGCTAATAGAGTGAGTATCCCCAAGCATGTTAAGAATCTAAAAATGTTAACTACACCTGAAAGTTTAGTTTAATTGGAGAAATATATACAACCCTATGCTTGGAATTTTTAATTCAGTTTTATATTTAAAAATGAAATTTAGGGATTAGTTATCATATTGAAACAATAGTTTCTGTGAATATAATCATGAGATCTATTATGCTGCAAGTTAAATATTATTGCAAAATTAGAAAACCAAAAAGAAAAATGTGATTTAGAAGAAAATAGAAGCACAACATCCAAAGCAAAAGCACTTTTTCACTTTCCTTTTTCCTAGTCAAATCACAAAATTTAAAAAAATAATAATAATAAATTGAAAAAATCCAACTTTGGTAGAGTTGTGGAAGGATTGGCATAATGTATTGCTGATGTTTTTTTAATATTCTGGAAAATAATTTTTAACTATGGAAAATAAGTCACAAAAATTATTTTACCATTTTACTGAAATTACATTGATAAGCATATATCCTGAGCAAATCATGACCAAAAAATGTCCCACTTAAATTGAAATATTTAATAAAATATTTTGGTAGCTATCAGTCATTACAATATTCTGTCCTGAGGGAAATATTTGTGGAAGGACTTTGAAAAACAGGAATATAAACAAAGAATAGCTACCAGGATGAGGATGGGACATGATGCCATATGAGATTCATTTGAAGAAACTGGGTTATGTTTCATGCAGAGAAGAGAAGACAGGAGAGGGTAATAGCAATTTTTCATGTAATAGAAATGCTGTCATCTGGAAGAAGGATGAGAATTGTGATTGGTCTATCTCAGGCACAATAAGAAGCAACAAGATAGAAAATGTAGAACTGCGTATTAAAATTTTTTATTTTAAGGATTACTATGGTAGGGATTCTCCCACTACCACCACTACAACCACTACCACCACCTCCACCACCCTGTGGGGCTTTTTGGAGGTCTTAAAGCAAAGATTAAATGACAACTTGTCAAAGATGCTGTCCTTCATATTATTATTTAAAGTTTAGATGCAATAATCCTTGAGTCTGATACCTTCAGACTCTTAATAATTGACTTACCTGAGTCTCTTTTCCCTCAACTTTCAATGAAGGAGTCTGGACAGGATTGATTCTGAGGACCTTTTTAAGTCTATAGTTATTAACTTATAATTCTATGATGCTATGATTCTGATATTTCTTAACTGGATTCATAGCATCAACTATGTAGCATTTAGAAATAAGATTAGAATATTTCCCCTTGTATATAGAAAGGGTTAATGTTTATTTTCTAGCAAGGCATTGAGTTTTATTGTTTCCATTTTGCAAAGGAAGAAAAAATACAGGTTTACATTCACTTACCATGGGACACTTTCAAAGAAATAGAATAATAAAATTCTATTTTTAGATATTGGGAAAATTTGGCTTTTAACCGAAGCCAAAAAGGATATTTCCTTTGTGAAAAAAAAAAAACATGAAAAGAAGAATTTTTAGTTTTGTTTTTTTTTCTGGGAAAATTTCCCTCCATTCTACAGAAAAAAAAAAATGCTCTGTTTTGGAATGATACAAAGGAACATAAGTTCAAGAAATAAATTATTTTTACTACAACTTGTGTTTTCATAATAAAAATTTAAATGAAAAGTATAAGGTAATATCATTCATTAAAAAGTAAAACAAATCCCTCCAACCAGAAAAGTATTGAATTAAACAAATGTTGTGAGTACAAAATTTTCAAAATTCTGTTATATAGTATAAATATAAAATTAAGATATTGACAAAACAAAAATAATTTTAAGAGTTTGATAATTACACCATAAGCTAGATTTTATTTAGGTCATTGCATATATCAATATTGCAACAAAAAAAGAAAAAAAAAAGCATGTTACCAAGTTCCCTAGAAAATTTCAACCTTCAAATATTGATGTAATATCTAAAATCTATAAACCAAATTATTGTGCTACCATTTAGGAGTACAGGTTTTTTTGTGAGTGTAACTAGAGCTAATTTTTTAAATCAAGATTTCCCTAAATGCTCCACTACAACTACACTTACATCTACAGAGAAGGAATTAGCCATTTAAAAAAAAAAAAGTTGTTGAAAAGGATTAGATCAAAGAAAGTTCATGGAATTGTTCCTAGAAATCTGCTGGGAAATGAATGGTGGACAGGATTTGGTTTAAAGGGGAAAAAAATAAAAACATTTGGAACAAAGAGATGATATGGACATTTTCCCTAAAACAAATTTTAAAGAACTGGCAAAGAGGGAAGATATAATAGTGGCTGGGGACTTCAATTATGCACACATCTGCAAGGAATTTTATTCTGCTAACAGCAGTGTCTGATACATTCTTGCTTTACTAGAGATCTCATGTCTCAGAGGGCAGAAAAAGCAACCTAAGAAATTGCTTTGGTGGAGGCTTAGAAAACCCAACAACCAGGGATAGCTAGCTGGACCAGAGAATGAAGCACAGGCTTTGGAGGCAGGAGAACATGGGTTCAAATATGACCTTGGACATTTGACACTTACTAGTCATCTGACCCTGGAGAAAGCACTTAACCCCCATTGCTTAGTCAAAAAAAAAAAAAAAAATCCAGGAACCAAACCTGTATAGGAAGCCAGGAAGATAATGAAGAATGAATACTACTCATGGCATAGGTCTATGAGAATACAGTCAAGACAATAGTCAGAGAGGGAAACTAAAGTTCGGAATAAGTGAATTGTGATGATGAATATAAGCTCCTTGAGGAGAAGGATTCTCGTCTTTGTCATTTTATACCTAGTATTTAGGATGATGCCTGACACATAATGGACAATTGATAAGTGCTTATTGAGTAAAAGAAGGTAATTAAAAAAAAAAAAAAAAAAGGAATATTAGAAAAAAAGATTGGACGGGATCAAAAAAAAAAAATGGACCATTATTTAGAGGTAGATAGGATAATGTCAGGCAAATGGAAATTCCCTGAGGACAACCACTGTTTTGCTTTTATTTTTGTATCATCAAGACCTAGCATGGTGTCATGTATATAGTGTATATTTAATGAATATTTGTTGAATTATTCCAATTTGTTTTCTGCCTTTGTTCTTAAGCAAGGAGAATTATCCTTGACATGAAAATAAAAAAAAATAAAATAAAATAAAAAGACCTGAAAGAGATAAAGGGGTGGAAATCCAGGTCATATGATGAATTAATCAACAAGGATTTATTAAGCACTTATTACTTACCACCTTCTGAGCAAAAGGTGAAGGATGCAAAGAAATACAAAATGAATTCTTAACCTCAAGGAAGTCACATTCTAATAAAGGAGACACCATGTAAATAATTTATTTATATTAAAAAATAGAAAAAAAGACTACTTTGTTGAATTCAATTTACTAAGCCAAGGTAAACTACATTTAGACTCACAGTAAGAACTTTTATTAGTAAAACCTCAGCTTCTTAAACTATGCGTCAAAACTCCATTTGGGGGTCTAATAACTAAATATGGAGGGGGTCACAAAATTATGATTTATTATCAACAAATGTTTGATTTGTATACTTCTTTCATATACCTACATACCTGGGGTCACTTAAAAATTTCACAAGTGAAAAGGAGTTGTGAATGAAAAAAGTTTAAGAAGCCCTGAGCTAAAACCACTGGCTTTGAAAACGTCATACCAGCCTGGAGAAGGCAACTATCTTGTCTCTTTGTTTTTTAATGCAAGAAAGAAGAGTCTGCTAGTTATAGACTTGTGAGTTTTATTTTGTTTCCTGACAAAATTTAGAGCATTTTATAAAGTGGATGATTTCTGAACAGCTTGAAAAAGAATAGGAAAAAAAAGAAGTTCCACTAGGAATAAATCACATCTGTCCAACCATACTACTCTTTTTGGACAGAGTTATTTTCCCAATAGACCAGAAGAATTCATAGATATAGTTCACTTAGACTTTAGCCAAGAAATTGTGGGAAAAAAAGTCTTTTATGCTATCTTTGTATAAAAATGGAGAGACATGGAATAAATATATATCTAGATGATTTTGGAACTAATTGAATGAGCAGACCCATAAACCAGTCATTAATGGCTTATTACAAAATTTAAAAGATGTTAATGTAGTGTCTATAATGTAGAAGTTCCTCTGAGTTTACTCACCCAGCTCCCACTTTAATAGACAAGTTGAAAACTTAGAATAACTGATTACTATTTCCCTCTGAATTTAGGGATTTTTCTAGCACTATTGTTCATCAACCCTAGTTGTTTTTTTATTAATTATAAACCAGGCAAATGCTTAGCTTTTAGACAGGGGTATTTACTATTTCCCACCCACCCTACAAAAGTCTGGAACAAACTATCCATAAATACCTACTTTTTAACTCTGTTAGTTAAGTAATTCATTGGAGGTATCTAAGAATTATTAGCATCTATTTTATAACTTTGATTAATATTGAATCTAGGAAGGACTTAAGTTATTCTCCCTCTTTCATACATACTAAGTACACACAGAGTCTTGGTTTAATCCTGAACTAAACTAAAAAGAAAAGAAAAGCAATTTTGTCTTTTAAGAGAAAAAATCTGGTACCTGTAGAATTTCTCAGGCAGATAATGAAGAGTCATGCTAGGTAATGTTTTTTAATCAATAGAAAGCACACTTATTAAATTCTGTGATGATAAAAATCTTAGAGGAATAATTAACATGTTGAAAGATAAATTCAGAACTCCAAAAATTCTCACCAGACTCAAATGATGAGCCAAATGTGTTAAGATGAAATTCAATAGAAATAAATGTAAAATCTTATACTAATGTTTTACATACACACACACACACACACACACATATATGTGTGTGTGTGTGTGTGTGTATGTTTATAGTCTGTGTATTCACAAGTACAAGTGAGTGAAGGTATGATTAGTGTAACATGAAAGCAAAAAAAAAAATACTGCAATAAAATAGATATAGAGACAAGGGCTCTTGTTCTACTACTACTATAGAGTCCTACTGTACTAAGCTTGGACAGACCAAATCTGGAGTATCATGATTCTATGTTCAGTCCTGGGCCTCAAATTCTAGCAAAATCAACACACTGGGGGAGAGACACCCAAATTTTAAGGGGTAAGGGAAAAAATTCATTGTACACAAGAATTACTTTAAGGAAGTTGCCCATTATCACCCCTATTATTCAATGCTCTACCAGAAATGTTAGTTCTAGCAGCATGAAAAAAAAAAAAAAAAAGAAATTGAAGAAATTAGAGTAGGTAATGAGGAAATAAAATTATCTCTCTTGGCAGATGATATAATGGTATATGTACAAAATCCTAGGGAATCAATTAAAAAAAAAATTACTAAAAAAACAATTGACAACTTTAGCGAAGTTGCAGGATATAAGATAAATCCACATAAAGCTATTGACATTTTTGTGTTACCAACAAAAGCCAGCAGCAAGAGATAAAAGAAAAAGAAATCCCATTTAAAATAACTGCAGATAATATAAAATATTTTGAAGTCTACCTGCCAACTATATAAAAACAATTACAAAACACTTTTTTTTACACAAATAAAGTTAGATCTAAACAACTGGAAGAATATCAAGTGCTCATGGGAAGGCTGAGCTAATATAAGATAAATGGCAATTCTCCCTAAATTAATCTGCTTATTCAATGCCATACCAATCAAAATTCCAAGAAATTACTTATTAGAGGTAGAAAAAATAATAACAAAATTCATCTTGGAAGAACAACAGGTCAAGAATTTCAAGAGAAATAATGGGGGAAAATGTAAAGGAAGGTGGCCCAGCTATACCAAACCTAAAACTACATCATAAAGTGGAGGTCATCAAAACCTTTGGTACTGGCTAAGAAATAGAATAATGGATCAGTGGAATAGGTTAGGTTTACAAGACACAATAGTCAGTGACTACAGTAATCTGATGTTTTATAAATCCCCAAACTCTAGCTTCTCAGATAAGAACTCATTGTTTGACAAAAAATGCTTGTTTGACAAAAACTGGAAAATTTTATGTCAGAAACTAGATATTGGCCAACATCTAACACCCTATGCCAAGATAAGATTGAAATGGGTTCATGATTTAGACATAAAGGGTGATATTATAAGAAAATTAGGAGAAAAAGGGGATAATCTACCTCTTAGATATGTGGAGAAGGGAGGAATTTATGGCCAAAGAACTAGAGAACATTATAAAATGCAAAACAGATAATTTTGATTACACTAAATTAAAAAGGTTTTGCACAAGCAAAACCAAAGCAGTCAAGATTAGAAGTGAAGCAGAAAGGTGAGAAAAAAAAAACTTTATAGCCAGTGATTCTGATAAAGGCCTTATTTCTAAAATATATAGAAAATTGATTCAAATTTATAAAAACATAAGCCATTCCCCAAATGATAAATGATCAAAGGATACAAATAGATAATTTTTCATACAAAAAAATAAAAGCAATTTCTAGTTAAGTGAATAATTGTTCTAAATTACTATTGATTAGAAAAATGGAAATTAAAATAACTCTGAGGTTCCACTTCTCACCTCTCAAACTGGCTAAAACAACAGTAAAATATAATGATAAATGGTGGAGAGAATGTGAGAAAACTGGGACACTAATACATTGTTGGTGAAGTTGTGAACTGATTCAACCATTCTGGAGAGCAATATGTAACTACAATCAAAGAACTATCAAACTGTGCATATCCTTTGATCTAATAGTGTCTCTACTGGATCTGTATCCCAAAGACATCATAAAAAAGGAAAAAGGACCCACAAGTGCAAAAAATGTTTGTAATATTTTTTTGTGTGTGGTGGCAAAGAGTTGGAAAATGAATAAAAGTCCATCAGTTGGGAAATGGCTGAATTAGATATGGTATATGAAAGTAATGGAATATTATTGTTCTATAAAAAAATAATTGTGTGCTTCTTTGCAGATGACAGCAGAAGATAACATTAATGATCATTCCAACAATAAGCAAAAGCTAAAATATGATAAATCATCACATCCCAAATGAAGTATAAACTCCTGATTCTGATTATCAAGGCTTTCTATGAAATGGTTCTATGTAGTTTTTTTTTTTTCTTTTCAGCTGACTGAACTGTCATTACCAGCTTTATATATACACTTAAGCAATACACTGTACTACATTACTAAATCTGTGTAAAATTCTTGATGATGCTTTTTTTTCAAATGGAAGACAATTTTTTTGGTATCTCTATTCAATGTCTTCTACAGTCTTAGTCTCTGAAACCTTGATACAATTGCAATTTTCTGCTTATCAAATTGCCTGTGCTTTTAAGAAAAATGGAACACTTCAAAATGCATTTGAATAGAATTGTATAATTGTCAAACTATTATATAGCTGTTTCATCACACCATCCTATTAAGAAAAAGATATATATATATATATATATATATACATATATATAATCTACAAAATTAGTAGATATTAAATAGCACCCAAAATAGAACAATTTGTGCTTATACAGAGACTATTTATCTAGTCTGTAAATTATATAGATCCTTTAATTTTTCTCTGTCTTGAAGTCTCTTTTTCTACCTTTTAAATTAACTAGTTCTGCTACTGTGGATAGATATAAGCAAAGAAAAGAAAGTAATGTTTATACTTTATATAATTTTATAAAGGAGGAGTTTGAAGCTTTTCCTAAAACAATATTTTTTTAATTATGAAAAGGATTTCATTTCCATGATAATTGTTGTCCCTTAGCCATGCTGAATTGATGCCTTTGTGGCTTATAAATTTTCATTCTTTTCAATCAACAACTTACAGAAAGAGTATATGCTATTTTCTTATTCACTGAGTTAGAATGGATTGTACTGATTCTCATGTTAGTGTCCTAAAATTATAAGTAGTCTTCAGAATCAATGAGAAATAGTTATATAATGAATAACTTTTTAGGAATCAGGAGGCATAGTATCTCTTCCAGAGTTATTGATACAATCTTGCACTATGGAATATTAACAGATTGTAAAGTATTTCTCTAAGATGTAAACTTTAAAAAGTACTTTGGGATACTCATGTTAAAGATATTAAATTAAATTTAAAATAAGCAAAACATAAGAATATTGTATTTTTCATAGTATCATATTTAATAAAAAATAGATATAACTAAAGGACCCAAGTATCATCATAATGCAATCTGTCAGAAACTGTGCTAAGTGCTTTACAATTATTATCTCATTTGATCCTCACAATATTCCTGGAAGGAAGATGTTATTATTACTCCCAGTTTATAGATGGGAAAATTGAGATAAATAGAGATCAAATGACTTATCTAGGGTCACACAATCTGTATGTATCTGAAGTTAGATTTGATCTCACATCTTCCTGTCTCCAGATCTGATGCTGTTTTTATTGTGCCACCTAGTTGCCCCATTGGAAACTTAAATGTAAGGATCTTTAAATTTTTGTGTGGAATTAAGAGAAACATGTTACCCACAAAAAGAGAAATGTCTACTTGACTTCCATGTAATTTTAAAGTTTCTTTTAGAATCCTTCAGTTCTACGATAATTCAGTTCTACAAAAGAGCCAGCTATATGCAAAGCCAGGACAGTTAGATGATGTATTGGATTGGACAGACATAGAACCCCAAAAATGATCTTTGCAGGCAGAGCACAATGGATAAAATTGTAAGGAGTAATCATTGATTTTTAAATACAAAAAAATATATATTTTTTAATTTAAATAAATTACCTTATGCAGAATCTGATTTTTAAAAGATAACTTAGGTTAACTGTGGGAACCACATGGTGAATCAATCTTGAAGCATTTATTAAAGGAAGTTAAAGACATCAAATATGGCTGAGCTTTTGTTTGTTTGTTTTTACAATTCTCTTGGAGAAAAAAATAATGACTTAAGAGGGTTCAGGATTTCTGCATATAGTAAATTACATGATGACAAGTGATTACATGAGAAAAAAAAAAGGAACAGTTGCTCAAATCTTATTTTTCTTATATTTTCTCTGCTAGGAAGAATGTTTTTGCATTGAAAATGTTGGCGGGAAATGTCTAACCAAATATAAATATATAAGATAATAAATGTAGTTGACCTTGAGTGAAGCAAGTCAACTATATTCTCCATTGCTGAAATAATTAGTGTATGTGATAGCTTAGCTATCCTTAGAGATATCAGAAAGATGAACAGAATGAAGGAGTTACTGTAGGACTGAGGAAGAGAAAATGTCCTGATTTTTTAAAGGAAAGTAGCAGAGTTGCAGGAGGAAGAGAACAGTATACGTAGTATATAATCCAGTCAGATTGCTTGATTCCAGAAAAAATTCTATACTCTAACATTAAGGAAATTGTTATTGAAATTGTTATCTCTAGAACAATAGTTATAAAGACTCACCATGGCTTTATAAAGAACCAATACTGCCAAATGAACCTCATTATTTTTTTTATCACCTTATATAACTTCTAAATCATGACAAGAATATAAACTAAATTTTAGCAAAGCATTTAATAAAGAATTCCAATTTTTTTTTTGTAGAAAAGGTGGAGGAATGTGGACTAGACATAATACAATTAGATGATCCGTGAACTGGTTGAATGAATGAGGAGTTTAATATTTCAATGTCAGTTCAGCAAAAAAGTCTCCAGTTTAGTTCCTGAGTTTGTGAACACATGTAGGTTTTTTTTTTAATCTATGATTCAAGTAAAGGCATAGATAGCATGCTTATGAAATATGCAAATGACACAAGGCCAGGAAAGTTAGCTAGTACATTGGATTGGACATAGATAAAACTTAAAAAAAGATCTTTGCAGGCAGAGTACAGGCATACCTTGGATATATAGTGAGATTGGTTCCAGACCATTACTATAAAACAAATATCACAATAAAGCAAGCCAGATAATTTTTATTGGTTTCTCAGTGCATATGAAAGCTCTGTTTGCATTATACAGTAATCTATTCACTGTTCAAGAGTATTATGTCTAAAAACAATGGCTATACCTTAAATTAAAATGATATTCCTAAAAAATACTAATCATCATCTGAGCCTTCAGAATCATAATCTTTTTGCCCGTGAAAAATCTTGTCTTGATATTGATAGCTGTCGACTGATCAGGGTTATGGTTGCTGAAGCTTGAGGTACCTTTACAATTTCTTTTTTTTTTTAATTTTCTGTTTATTTAAAAAAAAAAAACAGAATAAAAAAAAAGACAGGAAAAACAAAACAAACCAAAACATTGCCATGTGCCTAGCAGAATGTCAGGGAAGATTCAAAATTTAAACAATAAATTTCCAATTCAAGAAAGGATATATAATAATAGAAGAAATTATATTCATGAGTGTCCTTCTTTTCTTTGAATCCTTGTAGGTTGTTCTTTTGTTCTCTGTTGCTTGCTTCTTTTGTTTTATTCTTTTTTTCCCCCTCTCATTCTACCCATCTTCCTCAGGCTATAGTTAAGCACAGATATATTTTAAAAAACACACATACAGAGACACAAACATTCACATCTATCCACAGATGCACACACATATACATATATCTCTATATATCCATATAAAGGTGGTAATTATTTATATTTACATGTACTCAGACATACAAACACACACATACCACACACACAAATGCATGCACTTACCAATATGTAAACATGCATTTAAAACAATATTAGTATGGCTAACATATAATAGAGATTTTTCTGTTGATTAAATCTTTAAATTTGACTTTGTCTAAGATCAATTATTACTAGCCATACTTTTTTTTCCTAATAACTTGGACTCTTGATCCTTATTGTAGTTTTTGTGTATATCTCTTCTTTCCTTTCCTTACTAACTTTTCTACTTTAATTCTGCTCCTCTACTTGCTATTACTTTCCCCCCACCTATAAATCCCTCCCTTGTGTTCTTCCCCTACCCTTTGCTTCCATCTTTGCCTATTCCTCCCCTCATGTCTTTAGTGATTTTTAAAGGGCTATACACTTCATAGTTTATATGTAATGTTGCCTATTTAATCCATTTCCAATGTGAGAAAGTTTTCAGAACTATGAGCCTTTTTCCCATCCTCTAATGCCACCATGTCTGTTCTTCCTCTGAACCTCACTTGTATAAATTGTTTTCTCGAGCTACTCAATTACTGATGTCAATCTTAAATATATGTTTTACATTTCTCTATAAAAAACAAATTGTCCTTGTTAAGTTCCTTGAAATTAATCTTAGGATATTGGTTCTTATATGTTAAAATTTTCTATTGAGTTCTGGTTTGTTTGAAAGACCTTAAATTTTGCAAATTCATTCAATGTCCATTTTTTTCAATCAATATTATGGATACTTTTGCTGGATATATTTTTGGGTATAGGCCTAATTCTTTTGATTGCCAGTGTACATAATTCCAGGACCTGTGATCTTTTATTGTGGCTGCTGCTAAATCCTGTACAATTCTAATTGTAGTTCTAGCATATTCAAATTGTTTTTTGTTTTGTTTTGTTTTGTTTTTGCACAATTTTCTCTTTGATCTGAGAGTTTTGAAATTTGGCAATAATATTCCCATGTGTTTTCCACAAAGGAACTCACTGAGGTGATGGTGATTGGTGATTTTTTTGTTGTTGTTGTTTCCACTTTTCCCTCATGTTCTATCACTCCAGGATAATTTTCTTGGATTATTTCTTGCATTATTGTGTCAAGGTTCTTTTTTTGGTCACAACTTTCAGGTAGTCAATTTATTCTAATATTTTCTCTTCTGGATCTTTCTCTAGATTTGTTATGTTTTTAATAAGATGTTTCATATTCTGTTCTGTTTTTTAATTCTTTTTATTGTTTTGCTATTTCTTGGTCTTTTATAGTTTCATTAGCTTTCCCTTATCCAATTCTAATTTTTGAAGAGTTATTCTCATCTTTAAGATTCTGTATCTCCTTTTCTAGTTGGATAACTTTTTTCCATAATCTTCTTATTTTTCTTGGATGGTTTATGTATATATGTAAGTGGGTAATTAGTTTTTCTTCAATGCCTCTTATTTGATTTTTAAATCTTTTCTGAGTTCTATAAATTCTCTCTGGGTAGGGAAACATTTAATATCACTCTTTGGGGTAGAAAAATTTCGTTTTATTTCAGTGTCCTTTGGTGAAGATGAATTCCAGTCTTCCCTACTCCTGTAGTAAGTTTCTATGGTTGGGTTCTTCTTTGCTGTTTCATTATTTTTTTTAAAAAATAGGATCTATTAATGTAAACATCTCTAACCATAGGGTTGGGAGATGCTGCCTCTAACTGCACTTCAGCTTTCCCATCTGACTTGGGACCCCAAACTAAATGCTTCCCCCTCTTGCAAGTGCTCACCCTCAGCTAGCAGCATCCCTGGCCCACTGCCTCTGCATTCATTGGTTGCACTGGCTCCTTCTTGCCCAAAACTATGTCTCTGCAGCACAGTTAAGCCTGATGTTTCTTGTCAGTAGAGGTTCCTTCAGTCTTCTTGGAGTGAGACTTTTGACTCAAGCAAGCTGTCTAGGAGGTGAAAAATCTCTGTGATTTATGCTGAAGCTCGAACTAAAACTAGCTAGTCCCAGGAGGCCCCACTTGGTGTTTCTGCTGGGCTAGCCTGGAGGTGTCTGCCCTTCACACTGGTTAATCTCCAGCCTGTGGTCTTTCTTTAATTGGGGTTATCCCATGAGGATCCCTGTTCCACCTCAAGTCTTCTTAATTTTTCACCAGTCTATATTGGGCTGAGGCAAAAATTTGTTCTGTTTGTGGGGGAAATCTGGAGAGATTGATATTTACTGAACTACTCCCTCATCTTCCCAGTATCCTCTCAATAATTTCTTAAAATAAGACAACATTGAATTTTGCCCCATCTATTGACTCTTCTTTTCCCTTGAACAGTTAAAGGTCACTGCAAGGCTATTAATTAGCCTACTTTAAATATTGTTATGTCTGAAGGAATAGGGAGACAAGAAGAAGTAAAGAGAAATGAAAATGGCTCGTAGGTGGAGCACTCAGAACATATATGACTTTTATCAATTAAGTTGACCTTTTCATGGGCTCAATTAGTTCATAGTACACCAAAACAATTACAGTAATAACAGCAAAAATTGTTGATTACAGATCACCAAACAGATATAATAATAAAGTTTGAAATGTTGAAAGAATTACCAAAATATGACACAATGTGAGCACATGCTATTGGAAAATTGTTGCCAATAGATTTGTTGCATGAAGAGATGCCACAGATCTTCAATTTATAACCAGACAACAACAAAAGTCCCAAATATCTGCAAAGCACAATAAAATGAGGTATATGTGTATTAGTTTGAAGTCTGAAGATGAAATAGGAATAAATATAAAATCTTATACTTTTTTTTTTTTTTTTTTTTTTTGCAAAACGTCAATTTGGGGAGAAAAGTATTTTTAGACATCAAATTTCTGGGAAATGAACAAGAAGTGTTAGTAAATTACAAATTTAATACAGGTTGATTTTGTAAAGTGCTATGCCAAAAAAAACTTCTTACACATTTTCAAGATAAGCATAGTTTCAGGAATAGGAGAGTAATGATTCATTTGTATTCTGCCTTGTTCAGGTCACATTTCAGAGTGTCATGTCATTGGATAAAAAAATGAAATTCTATAAAGTATAACATATTCAAAAGAGGTCAATCAAAATAGCTTTTGGTACTTGAGACTATTTTATATGAAGATTCATTAAGAGAATTGGGAAAGAGAAAACAGAAAGATATATAGTTTTAGTTTAGTTATAGTAAAGGGTCAAGATCTTTCCTACCAGTATCGTTATTTGTGCTTCGCTCTGGAAGAGGGCCATGACATTAGAGAAGGGATGCCATGATGTGCAAGTGAATTTGATTTAAGTGAAGGAGGGCTGGGCAAGGTCACCTGCTTCACTCTGCCCTCCAGAGCCAGCTGGGTCCAGTGGTCAGATCTAGATTATGACAACTAGAAATGGCTAGGGATGCAGTGGGGAAACGAACCTTGGCCCTTTTAATCTAAGGTCTTCAACAGTTCTCATTATGACTGAGGCTGCACCAATTTAGTCATTAAGACTAGGTAGCAATTGAGACAAAGAACCTATTCTTAACCTAGTCCAAAAAAATCTAAATACATGAATGAATGAATGAATGAATCTGGGAAGGGAAGACCTTCAGGGTTTCTGACCTTTCAAAAGCATATTCTAAGTATAGCCATACCAAATAGCAAAGTTTTACAAAAATAACTGTATTTTGGACAATATTATATGTCCATGGTCATTGTGAATTGTACATATCTAATAAATCTGGAATTTTAAATGGTGATATAAGTTGTTTTTAAAAGTATTGTTTTATATATATATATACATATATATGTTAAACATTCTTTCTCTTCTTTTCTCTTTTTTTTCTGTCTCTCTTTCTCTCCAGGTATGTGAAGCTGGTAGAAGAATATACATATAGTTATTAAAGAAATTATTAATTATTGCAATCAACTTACATATCTGCTTATATTGTAAATAATAACTTAAAGAATGGTTATTTTTCTAATCATAAATGGGAGGGGGGAAATGATAGCACCAGTAATATTGCCAGTAATGTTGAAATGTGGAATCACTGCAACAAGTATGGAACAGAAAATTTGGGGAAGTTAGTCTAGACTGCTGCTCTTAACATGTGGTCAATGTTCTGGGATTTAGATAAGTCAAATTTTGGTTGTTTTAGATGGAAATTTGATATGTTAAATATTGTTCAGTGCAAATGACCTTGCTTAAAGACTCTTTCTATTTTAACATCTGTAAGGTTTTTTACTCCTTATATTTTTATAATATTTTCTCATTTTTTAGATTAAAAAACATGAACATGTTTACCTATGTGTGCCAAAATGTACCACTTAAATTTCATGGAGTTAGATGTTTAGTCACTGTTACCTGCAAAATGTTCTTTGTGCTGTTCTGTAATTGCTATTTTTTAAAGTATCTAATCTTATTTTTTTTAAGAAGGGAATTGCTCATGGTGACCATACACACGCATGCAAAAGAAAAGTAGAATATCTTATGCAATGGATGGTGTTTGCCCATATATTCAATTTTGAATACTATTCATATGAACTTTTTTAAAAAAGATAACATATATTTACATTTTTGAACATGTTTATACATTGATGCTCAACAGTGATTTGATGTTACCAAAATAATTTTCTTAGCACATTTTCCATTTGTTTTTGGTTTGTTTCAAGTTACCCATGTTTCACTGCTGTATTTTAATATATAAATCTGTAGAATTAATTGCATGCAAAGTAGTTACCCAAAAAGTGTCTGAAAAGTTACTACATGGTAAAAATAATTTAAAAAAAAGAAAAAAATGAAACTAGATAATTGAAATAAGAATATTCATTTCATACACTGAAGCCCAGTTTGTGTTTCTGGCAGCAAAAATTCATGAAAATGGTATTTATAAAAATAACTATAAAAGTAAGCATAAAGTTTAATTAGAAGTATAGAAAGAGAGTACATGAAGTTAGTCAACAAGCCTCTAGCCAAATAGACATATTTATTGAAGGTATTTAGTCACTGGAAAGATATAAATCTGAAGTTTTCTTATTTCTTTATGAAAATAATAGTCCTTCATTTGCTTAAAGACAATGATGAAGTAATATGTGAACTACTCCCCCCCTAATCTTATGACTCCTACCTATACATTTTCTTCATTTAACTTGTTTTCAACTCTCTAACCACTTTTTTGTATGAGTCTTCATAGCTCAAAGCATTGAACTTCCAAATATTTCAAATTACTGGGGGGTATTTGAAAATATTTTTCAGACCCCAACTAAAAGTTCTTCAGACCTGGGAAATTCTCATTATCTATTAGTTAATGAAGGAAATGCTAAGCATTATGAGGATTCAGTTTTCCAAATACTTGTGCTAATCCAGAACCATAGTGTATAATTTACATACTTGGATTTGGTGTGATCTATTTAGACTCCTGCTAGACTTTTTTTGTGTGGAAACAGCACCCAGAATTTATATGCAGAGAGCCTGGACAAGAATGTGCAGTTACAATCCAGAGAAGAATTTCGAGTGATTAAAATTCTAATCCTAGGGGAAATGTCATGGGGCAAATCTTCCCCTGGGCATTGCAGCATACCCACACCACTTCTATAAGTGACTTTGCTAGTCTTTCTGAGTAATACCAATCAACATGATATAACAGATGGTGTGGATTGTTGACAATTCAGTTATTTAATGAAACTAAAAGGAAAAATGAGGAAATGATCTTTTGTTCTACATTTTTGTGTCCCATAAATATTTGAGAGGTTGCCTTAATATAATTTTTTTTATATATGATTCTACTGTTTGTATTTTATTCTTATATACTTGTCCAAGCAGTGCCTCCACCCCCACCAAAAAAAAAAAAAGAAAGTTTTCATTTACCTGGAGCTCAGTCATACCTTCATGGATTTTTTTTTTAAATCACTGGGGATCCCTACTAAGCTTATAGATAGACAAAACCCCAACTAAATAAATTTTTTAGTCATAAATTCATTTACAATTAATTCTATGTGTCTCTGAGAAAAGTCCATCCTTTTACTGAAATAATATTGTGCCTACCTGAAATTATTTTCCCAAGACCAAACAATTATCTGTCCATCAACACAATCTCATAAACCTTTCCTTTTAAATTGGGACACTGTCACTTGAATCTCAATCTCAGAATATCTTTCCCACATTGAAAATTTCCAGCATTAATAGATCCAATCTAAGACAGCCAGAGTAAGTAATGATAACTGTTTAGGGAAGTGGGATGAAAATGGGAAGAGCTTTAAGGAAGCAAGCTTCAATTAAAAAAAAAAAAATGTTATTGGAGGTGATCTAGAGGTAATCTACTGTGTGTACACTTGGAAAAATAATTGGCCCACACATTTTATCTAGGAAGAAGAAAGCCTTTTCTCTTCAAATCATCTGTCCCTAAAAACACCACTAAGCTTGTAGGAAGATTAAAAATTAACTCTACTAATTATGCTTAGTCTAGAAGCCTGATTTAAAAAGTGAATGGGAACTTCTCTGAAGAATGATAACAAGCTTAAGATATCATTTCCCATGGGTGGAGGGAATAAACAAATTGTATCTGTAAGAATGGTAAGTATATGGAGAGTGAGAATGGTGTCCTAAGGAAAAGTAGAATTCTCTCATGGCCAATCTCAGTTGCAATATTTGTGCTCTACTTCTAGAATATTTTCCCCCTTTAATTATTTACTCAAAAAATAAACACTGATCAAAACCATCATGATGTCCAGATGCTAAAGTTTCAGAATTTACATCCAGAGAAACTTATTAATATGTTACTATTCAGTCTGTTTATTGCATGGAAGCTTTGAATGAGTGATGCTTTAGTTTAGTTCTTTTCTTCTTTGAGATTCATCAAACACTACATCTTCATGGTTCACAAAATCCTGGAGAAGTATGTTTGAATTGTTTAAAAGAAAATAATACTATACAATTGTTTATATTTCTTTCCCCACCTTGGATTGAGAGCTAGAATTCTTTTAACTAACCAGTTCTAAAATATCATCCAGCGAGGTAGTTACATCAATATTTGATTTTGACAAAAGGACCTTACCTCAAATTGTCTTTAAGCCAGGATAATCACAGTTATAGTGACAAAGCACCAACGGTTTTGTTTAGAGCTTTTCACCATGAGCTCCTTTTCAGAAAAGCAGGCAAGTTTTTATTATTCTGCCAGCATCAATTTCAGGATTTGTCTTGGACTTAGTAGTTGTGGATAATTATTATGCTTTGAAAAACTTGTTTGATCCTTTTGCTTCTGTTCTTTCTGGTCTTTGCTTTACTCTGTGAATCATTTCCAATCACTTATGGGAATGAGTTGTCTGTGCCATTCATTATGAAAAATGGTGATTGATGTTCGAGTTTGATATTGTAGACCAAAGAAAGGAGTAAGAGCTATTTTTGTGGTCTTTGATGGTTAATCATTAAGGTTCACAGAAGAGAATTTTTTCATGTAAAGATGAAATGTCTACTATCACAATGAATCTAGCTGATCATATAAATATATTTATTTCAAGAAAGAGCTTTGAGTATC
Organism: Sarcophilus harrisii; assembly: GCF_902635505.1. Classification (NCBI taxonomy): domain Eukaryota; kingdom Metazoa; phylum Chordata; class Mammalia; order Dasyuromorphia; family Dasyuridae; genus Sarcophilus; species Sarcophilus harrisii. Next base: position 451,668,870 of record NC_045426.1, on the reverse strand, counting down.
TACATACTTTGAATTAGGAAATTAAAATCACTTTTAATCCTACTACCTCATCAGAAAGTATCAGTGTACTTTCTAGCCTTTTCTCCCGAAAACTTAATGATGTCTTTAAACAATACCTGAATCCACTTAAATATCATATGCAGTTTTTTTTTTTTAAAAGGGAGGTTTAAAAACAGTTACTGGTATATATTGTCAGTTAATAAACAAACCTGGAGTGACTTTAAAAGCAATTCTTCAGTTGCCTTATCAGAAACAGCTTGACAATGGTGAGGGAGAATAGAGTACCACTTGTTTCAAAGGATTTGAGGTCATTCAAAACCAGTTACTTTTGGGGAAAATGATACAAGCACTATGTGATAGAGAATGGAAGAACATAAAAGGACTGAGGGGCAAATAAGCCAGATTTAACTTAACTCTGGCCTAATGAATTCATCCCTGTGTTGGGAAGCCTAGCTTCAGTCAGGATAGACTATGCAAATATTTAAGGTCTCATCCTTTGAATTCTAGTGGGGAGGAATTATGTTAATACTAACACTTATATAGTGATTTTCTTAGGGGAAAGGGGAGACAATATATGAGGAAGAGGAAATGAGATTTATAATTTCACTGGTAGAGGTAAGAAAATCTCCTTACTTAGAGGGTAACTTGCCACACTGATCACAGAGCTAGTATTTGTCAGAGAATTGAACTAAGGTGCTCCTGGCTTTAAGGATAACTCTCCATCCATGAATGACAAGTTGCCTCTTGATAATGCCTTAAATGCTGCAAAGTGCTGTATATTAAGGTAGCTTTGTTGATAACTTTGAATTTACATAGGACTTTAATTGCCTAAATTGCCTTAGAGTACATTGTCATGGACAGATTGTTGTATATACTTACTTTTTAAGGGTGGGCTATTTTAAGCAAGAAAAGTAATCTTACTATAGTAAAATAATAATAATAATGTAAGATTTGAATAGTTTGAATAAGCTATAGTTTGAGTTCCTGGTTATCTTTTTGATGAATTATTCCTTTAAAATCACATCCTGAAAGATCTGGTTCTAATTCTCCTAAGACTTAACACAGAAACCCCCAAATGAGGGGTTTAGGTGCTTAATAAATAGTTGTTGAATCAAATGAGGCCCTGAACCATATCCATTAATGCTTTGGAATACCATTTGGATTTGGAAAGAGACCAATCTGATCTCCTTTCTCTTATGGTACACAGCAGTATTAGTGAGCGCTTTATAGAAATGTTGTAGGATGTTGTTACTCAGAAGAGAGCCTGGTGCATTTAGAAGGCAGATTAAATGTCAATCCAAGATTAGTCTGCTCTTGAATAATGCCAAGTTTCATGGTTTGGATCCCAAGGAATATGCATAGTGAGGGGTGTGTGTGTGTGTTTTGACAAGTCAGATTGAGGGGAGTATCACTTCATTTTGGTTTGCAGATCTCTGGCCCTTACTTTGATTTGGGGTTTAAATGGCCCTAAAACCTCAAGAAAGAATTACATTTCAAATGGAAAATAAGGGATTTGGGCTTTTTGAAAAGATCACAAATCTCAATAGGGTTTTGGGGTTTGTCGAATCAGGCAGGGCAGACCTTGTGGCGTGGTGGTTAGGCCCTAACCTTGGAAAGCCAGCTCTTACAGGAATGTCTGGATTCCTCTGCTAGGCACTCAATGTCCCAGCACCTTTCTTTCTTCTAATTTCAATTTCTATAGGAAAAAATGACTTGTCTGGAAAAGCTCCTTTGTGCTAGCACTAGGGGGTAAAAAAGCTAGACTGGTAACTTTGAGGCAAATAATTTTCAATATATATATATATATATATTATACCCTGAACTGATTTTGCTTTTGGAACAAATGTAGAGTTGTTGTGAAAGCAAAACAAACAAACAAACAAAAAAAAAAAACAGCTGAGATCAAGACCAGACACTATGAGGTAGGCAGATATGGATATTCTCTTGCAAAATGAATACAAAAACACCTACTTAGAAACACTATGTCCTAATGGGATCTTTAGGGCTTCTGGAAGGTGCAGCACTAAAACCTCACTATTATCCATATTTTATAGGCTTCAGTGACATCTTTTGAAATAATCAATTGTCACTCTGAGTTTGGTTCTTCCTAAATGATGAAAAAAATTTAGAATTTTTCACTTAAGTAAAACTACTTCTATACTTCAATGAAACTATGATTATAACATTGTATTTTCCAACAAAGCAGATGATGACTTACTCCATTCCCTCTCAATCTGTGATTCATGACCCTATTTCCTAAAAATCCTCCTTGAATGATCCAATCAATGCTGTGGAGTCATTACCCTACTCTTTGTTGTATCCAAAGATACAAGTCCAGTAATTGGGCTGTCTAATTGGTTGTCTCTACTTCTTTCTGTAATTTTGACCTATTTACTTTTCTATATAAATATGTATTTCTAATGATTTTTTATGCTACTTCTTGAGTTTGTCATTCATATCAACATGCTAAAACCTATGGTATACAACATTTGTATTTCCATGCATCTTTGAGTAACTTACAATTTGAATTCTTCTGTAATAGAGGGCTTTTATGTGACTTACAACCATTTGAAAGATTTTTAATGTTCTAAAGCATAAGATTGTGACAAAAACAGCATGGATTCATCAAAGTGCTATCTTGCCTAATATTTTCTCTCTTATTTAGTTGTGGGTCTAATGCATTATTCATTTGCACCTATTTGATGAACTAATCTAAAAGGTGTTTATTCTGATTGTGTCCTCTATTTGGAAGAGTACATATTTTTCATCTATTTTATTTTTTCCAATGTGGATGGTTAGATCTATCAATGGAAAATTGGAAATTCATTGAGAAGGGTCTATAATGTTAGAGGATTAGATGTAGGTAGTCCAATGCTGTTTGTAATAGAACTATTTGAAGGACCTCACTATTAATAGAAAGTCTCTTCTAATTCTACTCTGTGTAGAACTTGCCAAGATGCTAATGATTATCTTTGGTGAGCATATATATCCCAAATTTTTACCTTTGTTTAAATCAATACTTAAAAGATTATTAGGTATCCCCAATGTTCATGTGACATAGTATTTTGTGTGAGTTTTACATATCCAAAGAGAGTGAAATTTTCAAAAGATAGGTCAGTGAACTTGACTTTGTTTCTGGCAAATTCTAAAACCATATTGTTAGAAATGTGCTTTATTAATATCTCCACAGGTAACAATGATTTAAAATGGACACCATGGTTTTAAAAAGAATAGGTCATGATAAATGAATGCTATTTCCTTTGTTGACAATGTTACCAGACTGAAAAATAAGGGGATTCTTATGATTTCATGTACTTGGAGTTTAGCAAAGCATTTGAAATGCCTTTTAACTGAACTTATTGATGTTTATATCTAGTTATACTAATATTGATACTAAGAGTTATATGTTTTTCTCTCAGTCAAATTAAATGAATTTGGAAACTGTTAGAATGACTTGATCAAGAGTAACCATTAGTGGGTCAATTTCAAGTTGAGGGTCATCTCTAGTGGAGCACCAAGAAATCTGTTCTGGGGCTTCAGGTAGCTGAGCTTTATCAGTGACTTACATGGAAGTATAGATAAATATTTAACATATTTGTGAATTACACAAAATTAAAAGAAATAACGAACATATGTGATAACAGTCAGGTTACAAAACTATCTCAATTGGTTAGAATCCTGGCACTTTCTAATACAATTAAATTTATTAGGAATAGTTTTTGTATTATGTTAAAAAATAAATTTCACAAATAAAAGATTAGATAATAATAGGTCATCTGAAAAATATTTGATGGCTTTAGTGGGCTATTAGTTTTATTAAAATCAATACTTCAGCATGCCAACTAAAATAAACATAATCATAATGAATTAAATGAGTATACAAAAAAAGGGAAATGATAGTCTCACTATATTCTGAATGGTTAGATAACATCTAGATAAGGGCCTTTTTGTGTATATCATAGCCCTCCTTTGACCTTTTGATGAAGCCTATGGACCCTTACTTTGATTTTTTTGTTGCTTATATCCATAATTAAAGGAAGTACTGAATTAACTTAAAGGTTAGTGAAAATAATGATTTTTTTTTCCTATTCATTTGTCCAGACTCCCTTAAATTGCTTTAAGAATTGTTGATCTACCAAAATATTTACACTTCTGACAGCAACATCTGACTAGGAAATAAACAAACTATCAAATACATAGAAGAGAGAAAATAGATATTGAAAAAAAATTCCAATTTCTAATTTGGGTTTTGTTGTGAAGTTAGCTATAGTCTGAAGTTTAATATCTTGAATCATTTAAAGCTGATTGGCTTGAACCTTCTATTTCAGATACATGTGGACTAGAAGATCTCTGAGGTCATACTCTTAGTTTCTTGTGATTCCAGAGAAGCCTTGAATATAGCCTTTAAAATTGCAATTTGTTTTTCTGTTAAGTCCAGTATTACTTGTTTTTAATCAATACACAGTAAGACCTTATTCTTTATATGACTTAGCTAATTATATGACTGAAGTTTTGATATTTGTTTAAATGCATACTTAGGCCATTCTCATAAAAATTTAAGAGAGAGACATATAAATCTATATTTGGTAAAAATAGTCTTAGTCATTGATGAGTGAATGGGTAGTGAAAGTGGTAAAATTCCTACCCAGAATTGAAAAAGCTGGAATTTTTATTTGTTTTTTTTGTTTTGTTTTAAGGATAGTCTTTTCTTTTTCCATTGGATAGAGAACTATCATGATGGCACTAATTAGTCATAGACATGGATGAAATGTGGAAACCATCCTGAACAAGTTGTTCTAATCTTCTTTTATCTTTCCAATTTCTTGGTTCTCTGTCCCTTCTAATATTAGCCCAATAGATTTTTTAAAAAAAAAATTATCTTTTATATGTTGTTTCTCTCTGTGTGTCCTCCATAGTTACTATTTTGCTTTCCCATCCTGAATTTCCTAAGGTTTGTGGCAGGCAAATGTTGCCATTAAGCATAATAAAGAAAGAAAGAAAGCTATAACTAAATCAGAGTAGACTTTTATTAGGAAATTTATACTAAGAAAACAATGATGAAAATAACATTAAAATTGAGAATTGAGATTGAATAAGGGCCAAGAGAAACACCAAATTGTTGATGGAATAGAAGCAGTTACTGGGGTACAATGAAGAATAAACAGTTGATTGCATAGAAGAAAAAACTTAATTAGATTATAAAGTAAAGTACTTTAATTGTGCCGATCAATCATAACCCATTCTCTAAACTTTCCAAGTCTGTGTCACAATAGAGCAGGTCTTCCAATAAGGCCCATTGTTAGGATAATTGATGCTATTTGGTGATTGACTTGAGATCTTGAGGTGAAAATATTTTTGAATATTTTGCAAACAAACAAAGCTAGATTTAAAATGAAAGCTGATTCTTTCTAGATTCTGGTGAGAACAAGAAGAGGTCATAGTTCTATCCACACAATTAATTCAGATCAAACTTGATTCTAAACTCTAACCATACTAAACCTGACCCAAACCATGTTAAGCTGCTGCCCTTGACATCCTAACCACATGTTTACATGAAGAGTTACCCTTTCCTTCTTCTTCCATCTCTCCCACATTTTTATTTCTTGCTCTGAGAATAATAATCAAATCAACACTACATTTCTGGAAATGACCAATTGCCCTATGGATCCACTTACCATCCCTATGAATTTCAAGACCAAAATATCTTTCCATAACCATCATCCTTATATATGTTCTCTTCTCTTCTATGAATGTTAACTCCTTAGAGCAGAGATTTGTGTTTGTGTCCCTATTATTTAGCACAGTGTCAGACACATAATAAATACTTAAATGATGTTAAATTCCTACATTATTTATTTATCCTGAGGCAGAAATCCCCCTTAAAATATTAAACAAATGTGCAGAGGTAGCACATAGGTTAATGCTTAGAGACAGAGCCCATATTTGGTGCTAATAGAAGCAAATGACCATCTTTTGCTGCAAACAATAGGTTTTCCACACCGAGCAACAATCAGGCAGCTTTGAATTTGAAAAGGTCCAAAGCAAAGACTGTGCCTAACCTTGGCAGGTCTCCCAACTTAATACCTCATTCCCCAGCTTTCTACTCTGCCTATATTCAGTCTCACCTCGTTTTTCCTTGACAATTGTGGCACAAGTACTTCATTGTTCCTATGTCTATGAAAAAGTTAATGCTACTTGAAGAAAAAAAAAAGTTGCTCGTTGAGAAAAGAGAAAATAACTGTGAAGAGATGATTTGTTGGGCCAGTTTCTGGTGTTCCATTTCCTTACCTACATTCATTGCTATAGGAATTGTATCTTTGGCTACTGGGGGCTGAGGATGGAGTTGGGGGGATCACCACAGAGCTTCCCCCTTGAAGGCTTTTGAATTGCATTTCAATAGGACAGTTAATCTTTCAGAAACAAATAAGACAGAAAGTATGCTTTTCACATGGAAATGAAGAAAAAACACTGGCTTCATTTTCACCATACTTTCAAGGTCTTCATCTCCCAAGTTTGTTGGTTCCAAAAGCAGGTTCACTCTTGCCTGCCAGGAGTCCTGATGTGAATCAGGGAAAATGAAAGCAACAAAGTTTTATAGCATCAAATATCTATGTTTGAAATTTTGGCAAATAGGATGTGAGGGTTCAGGAACAAACTTGAGTGGGTTTGCTTGATCTAAGTGAAAATGGAAACATTGACCAGAATAATCAAGCCAGATTATTGCTAGGGTCAGAAACATTTGGTCCCATTGGCATTTTGTTTTCTTTTTCATAATCTTTGTATTGCTCTTTGAGTCCCTTCCACCTCATGATCTCATGTGGAATCGGAAGTATGGGAACACCACAGGAGAAACTGAACTGGGATTGTGGTATCTTAAATTTAGCCAAATCCAGCAAGTATTGGAAATCTCCTTTGCCAGCCCACTCTTGTGAGATTTCCGGCTTGATATCCAGACCAAAGAGGTTTGGAGTGATGTGTGAGCCTTTGCAGTGGAACCCATCATGAGTTTGTCTTTTTGGCTTGCAAGATTTGATTTATAAGTTCACTCATCTGTCTGTGGCACTGATTTTTGTCAACATTCTCTTCCCAGAGCTATTATGTAAATAAACATGCAGGAACCTAAAAGATGCAATCCAGAGGTCAAGAAATGTTATGCTTTATCTAATTCTTTCCCTTCAAAAAGATTTATACTTTAATCATAACCACTCAGGATTCGAGATGTCAGGAACATAAAGTAGGTGGTAGAGAAATAGTTTCTTGAATTCCCCCCCTCCAAGCCCCAAGTTAAGAGAGTTGGTGTATGTATTATTGCTATATAGAAGATTGTATACACAAATAGATTAAGTTAGGGAAACTATTCAGTGTAGTTCTAAGTATCCCAGTGATTTGTAAGTTGTATCATATAGGTTTTTATTATTTTCTATTATAATTACAAGAAAGAAGAGGGAAAAAGAAAATAGAAACTAAACCCTGGATCTATTCAATTAAGATTTTATTCAATATTTAAACTTTAAAATGAAAACTGAGGTGAAATTTATCCATATGAATTGGTCACTAGAAGACAAACTACATACCTTCTCTTTTTTCCAGCTATGGAAATTTTTTTGTATTACCCCTTGTTTTTTTATGATAGAATTCCAAATCAAACTTCCCATATGTAATTATAACTCATGGCTCTGAGAGTATTAGAAAAAAAGCATTTGACTTGTATATTTTCCTTTTACATTTCAAATAGCAACATCCCTGCCCCTATCTTTGTCTTGTCTTTACTACTCATGAAATATGATTTTAGATCTGAGAATTGTTAATTAAATGATATTAAGTAACAAACTTTTTATTCAATTCCACAAGAAATTATTAAACAAATACTTTATTAAGCATTGTACTAGGGTAACAAGTGGGGAAATGGCTCTTGCCCTCTAAAGACTTACATTTGATTGAAATTCTCAGCATAAGACAGATAACAAATACAAAATATATCCCAAGTAAATTTAAATAATTTCTCAGAGCAGAATAAGTAACTAATGATAAGAAAATGAAGTCTGAAGACCATAATATCAACATGCCCAATTTAGTTAGAGGCAGATATTTAGTTTTTTGTTGATATTTAGACATTTTTCAGTCATATCTCACTCTGTGACTGCATTTTGAGTTTTCTTGGCAAAGATACTGAAGTAATTTGATATTTTCTTCTCTAACTAATTTTTAGATGAGGAAACTGAGGCAAAAAGAGTTAAGTGACTTACACAGGGTTACATAGTAAGTGTCTGAGATTTGAATTGAGGAAGATGTCTTACTGATTCCAAGCCTGGCATTCTAGCAACTGTGTCACCTAGTTAGCTTTGGTATTTAAAAAAATAATATTCTTCCAAAAATTTAAAAATATATCTTTCACTTGCACTCATAGTACCATAGATTTAGAACCTGAAGGGACCTTATTATCCATTAAGTCTAATACCCTCATTTTACAGGGAAGGAAACAGGCTAAGCTGTTCAGTGACTTGTCCAATATCACTCAGCCAGAGAGTGTTTGAGGAGATATTTATACTCAGTTTATCATGAATCTCTGTCCATTGCAACATCTAGCTTTGGTTCTATTTGTATGGCTTATGCTCAATAGATATGTTATACATCCTTCTAAAAACAGTTTTAGAAATGATGCAAGAGTGCACAACTTTAAATGTAAAATATAAAAGACAACTTCCTCTGCCCTTAATGAAAAGTATATATTTTGTTTGGTCTAAATGGAGATTAATTTCAAGAAAACTAGATGAAACATTCTGATGTTAATTCTGATTTGAAGCTTAGCCTATCACAAAGGCAGTGAGAATAGATCTGAGAGAGAAATTATGAAATTATAATTAAAAGAAAGGCAGGAGAGAACTGTGAAGAATAAATATAAATCAATACATACTGATGTTTACTTATTTCTTTTTCTCACATGATTTTTCCCTTTTGTTCTCATTTTTCTCTCCCAACATGATTCATAAAGAAATGTCTATTTAAAAAAGTAATGTAAATATGGCAACAACAAGATAAGACAATCAATTCTGATGGGTGCTACTCTCTTCAACAATGAAATGATTCAGACCAGTTCCGATGGTGTTGTGATGAAGAGAGTCATCTAAACCCAAAGAGAGAACTGTGGGAATTGAGTATGCTTCACAACACAGCATTTTCATTTTTTTTGTTGTTCTTTGCATGCATTTTTCTTTCCCATTTCTTTCTGGTTTTATTTGATTTTTCTTGTGCAGCAAGATAATTGCATAAATATGCATGCATATATTAGATTTAACATGTATTTCTACAATATTTAATATATATTGAATTACTAGTCATCTTGGGGAAGTGGTGGGGGAAGGAGGGAGAATTGAAACACAAGGTTCTGCAAGGGTTAATGTTGAAGAAGTATCCATGCATATATTTTTAAAAATAAAAAGCTTTCATAAAAATATTAGTAAAGATAAAAATGTATATGTATAACCAGAAAAAAGAAAACGATAATTAAAAAAAAAAAAAGAATGACAGATATGTGGCACAGTGGATAGAGTCCTAGGCCAAGAGTCAGGAAGACCTGAGTTCAAATCCAGGTCTTTGGACAATTAAGAGTTGTGTGACTTTGGGTAAATCAATTAACCCTTTCCATCCTGTGTTTTTTTTCACCTGTAAAATGATCTAGAGAAGGAAATGGCTAACCACTCCAGTATCTTTGTCAATAAATCCCCAAATGAGGTTACAAAGAATCAAACACAATAAAACAATTAAACAATAATGAAAAGATCTTGGCAGATAAGCTATAGACATAAATAATAGGAAGGACTTAAGAAACTTAAGGTTTCAAGAATAATTGTACTCTTTCAAAACAGTGGAAGCAGGAGAGTACTGTTACTTTAGTGGTAGAGAAAGAATTTGGACACTTTGACTTTGAGGTAATGATGTGACATTATTGCATGAAGATATTTAACAGATAATTGGTAATATAGATTGATAGCTCAGAGAATAGTTATTCCAAATGAATGAAAGTGGTATACCATAAGTCAGGTAGAACTATATTAATTTTTTTCCACTGCTGCTTCCAGCTGTATTACCCTTGGAAAATCATTAGCTATCTAGCAACAGATTCCTCATTTATCAATTCTTCATCATTTTTCTATCTCTTTGGCCCTGTTCCTGATTCTTAGAATTTTCTCTACTCCATTAAACCTTTTGCTTGGAAGTACACTCCTCACCTGGAATTCTCACATTGTAAGTATATTCAGCTCCTGTAGTCTCTTCCTCTGCTTGACTGTTTTCTCTCAGAACATCCCTTTTTTTAAAATGCCCAGATCAGAAATGTTTAATTCCTCCCCAGACTCTATTCCTGTGTCTCTGGACTTTCTCTACTATGGCCCATGCAAATACCTGTCCCTCAATTCTAACCCCTTTCACTTTTCAGCTATTTTTTATGTGTAATGTAAGCTACTTGAGGACAGGGATTGTCTTGTTTTACTTGTATTTGTTTTCCCATTGCTTAGTACAATATCTTACAGTTAGTAACTTCTTAAAATCTTCCCCACTTGACAATTAAATGAGGAGTTCAGATTCATTATCTTTAATGTCCCTTAAAATTAAAAATCTATGATAATAGACAACATCTATGATTGTCTCTGAGGGTATTTCCTTCATTGTTATGACCCCAAATTCTTCTACAACTTTGTAAATATTTTCTATAGGAGTTTATATAGATGAGTTTATATAAATGAGAGACTTCCATACACCCAAAGCCAACCCGGTAATGACAAAAAATAATAACATTCATATGTTAGGATAGCATGTTTACATGGATTAAACATAACTCTGGTACAGTAGAAAGAACATTGGCCCTAAACCAGAGGAGCTAGATTTATATTCTGCCTCTGAAGACCACTTATTTGTATGGTTCAGAGCAGATGATTTAAAGCTCTTTACTTTAAATTTCCATATTAATAAAGTGAAAAGCTTGTTCTACATGTTCTGATATTCCACTAACTCTGGATATATGATGTTGTGATACCATATCCCTAACCTCTTTATCTTCTTTTGCTTTATTATTGTGCTTGCCTTTATTGGATAGAAACTGGTCGTGAGATTTTATTAGCATAGCATCAATGGTGATTTTCTATAACTTATATAGTTTTATAGAATGTTTAGCGCATCAAGTAGTTAAAAGAATTATTCAGGATCACTTAGCAAGTAGAGATCAGAGGCAGGACTTGAGTCCATGTCTTCCTGGTTTGGAAACTACCTCTCTCCATACTACCCTCCTATCTTTCTTGTCTTGTTTTTGTTTTTCTTTGTTTTGGTGTCGATTAGGGTTAAGTGACTTACCCAGGGTCATCTAACTATTAAGTGTCTGAGGTCAAATTTGAATCCAGGGCTGGTTTCTATCTTCTGTGATACTTAGCTGCCCTTCAGTCTTTCTTACTATCTCATATAATGGAAGCAGTTATTATTTTCATATATTATTCTTTCAGCATTTGTTGTAAACTCTTTATAAAGATTTGTCATGGTGATATGGTGGAGAATCTAGTTCAAAGAAGAACAAAAAACCTGGGAGTTTTTACAAAACTGGAAAGACTTCATTCATGGCCTACTAGAAGAATATGTTTTTATCATTTGTAGGGTTTATGTTTGGGGATGCTCATTACCATGTTGGTTTTGGGTACATGGAAGTCTTTCATCTACATAAGCTCCTAAAGAAAACATTTACAAAGTTGTAGAAGAATTAGGGGTCATATCAATGAAGAAAAAAAAAATCCAAGACAATCATAGATTCTTGAAGACCTTATATGTGTTTTACAATTCCAGTATTATAGATTTTTGAAGTCCTTATATGTGTCTTACAATTCCAGTATTATAAACTCTCGAAGGGAAAGGGAATCTGTTTAATGTTGTGGGAACTACATGCTAAGTAAGCACCTCCTCACTGTCTGTGGGAGTACAGTGCTGACTCTTTTTGGTTTTCTATTTAAGATTTTCCAAAACCTTTTGCCCTACTGATGGATGTGCACATCTTCCAATCCAACCACAAAGCTGCTTTTTTATTGTAGTATTGAGGGAAAAAATGTATACCACAGGCTCCTGGAATATACATACTTTTTCTAGCTTTATTTGGACATGTAATCTGGGAAAGTGATATTAACAAAACAAAATAAAACAAAACAAAAAACCCACAGGGGAAAATATTCCAATAGGAAATCAGAGAGTTTGCTGGGAGGAAAAAGCAGAAAAGACCTTCTCTTTGCATTAGATAACAACTTACTTAGAAGCAGGGAAGTAATGACAAATAAGGGACTACTCTTCTAGAGACCTTCTGAAAGTACTTTCATCCCTAAACCCTTTGTTTCATGAACCTCCATAAGAAGGATATGATACCTTCTCTCCAGTCATCACTTCCTTGACTGAATCACTATACCTGTTGGTCCTGTTGACTAAATTCAAGACCACAGTTCTCCAGGACAAAATATTCCAGTAGAGTCAGCATAATCTTTGCCTTGGTTGTTCGGATTAAATATGGTTTCCCCTATGTATTCATTTTCTCTCAGGACAGCTTTCTTTGGAGATCCCAATTTTGTTCTGACTCAAGAATTGAAGTGGATGAAAATCAGAAGTGACAATGAAGATTTCTAGATAATAAACATCCCAGAAACTATAAAAAAAAATCTACTGGTATGGAAAGAAGTGTCCTCTTGGATCTCAGATTTAAATCAATCCCAAAGAGGTTAAGAAAGGTTTAGATTTGGATTCATTCTTGGAAGAGGATTTTTGTTTTGTTTTCTTTTACCTTTGATTGGGAAGAAGTGAATTTGGGGGCCTAAGGTATTTGCCTATAATCTATAGATTTCAGAGATGTTATTTTATAGTTGTTACTATAGAATCTGTAGATGTTACTTTTGTTTATTTTTCATTAGTCAGCTTTTTTAGTTTTTCTACTTCCTCTACTTTGCTAAAAAAAAAGAAAAAGGAAAGAAAGAAAGAAAAAAGATCATTTCAACAAATATGCAAAGTCAAGCAAAAGAAAAAAAATTCTTGTTGACTATATCCAAAACCATATGTCTTAATGTGTTAACCCCATTGTCTGCAGTTAGATTCAGAGCATAAAGGTTTTATCTTCATGGTATCTCCTCTATATCCTGTTTGTGCTAATAAAAGGCAATATAATAAAAAGAATGAACATTTCAGAATCAAGAAATTAGAATCTGAGTCCATCAATGATACTAACTGCTAGATGACTAAGCAATTCATGTTACCTCTCTCAAATTCTCCTCATCTGTAAATGATGATATTTAAATTCCTTTTTTCATAGGATTGTTGTGAGGGAAAAGTTTTGTAAATTTAAAGCACTCTGAAAACCTGATTTTGTTGCTGTTACTAAATCACAACTTACAAAGGAGGAAGAATATCTTATACTCAGAATTGGTTAAATTCTATATCAGTCTTTTCAAATTCATTTCTTCTCAATTTTTTTTTCTTTTAGTGGTGTAACACTCAGAAACTGTGTACATGAAAATGAATGAAATGAAATTCACACATTTCATTTGAATTCTTGAGGATTGCTGAGATGAGATTTGTAAGTAAATAGTCTAAATTCTTGGGACAAATTTTTTGGTTGAAAGTCCCTAACTACAGTTTCCTTCATTTAGGGACTTACAGTACCTAGATTGCCTCACTAATGCTATGGACCATCCATAAGATTTGGCTTTATTTAAAACAATAAAGGAAAAGTTTAAAAGGGCTTTGGAATAATTCTTCTACCATAGTTCAATGTTAATGTATCACAGTATCATGTAGAGTTATAACAGAAGTTATAACAGAGTCATAACAGAAGAAAAATAGAGAAAAAATAAATTGGAAGTTCCCACCATACTAAAGAAGCTTCAAGTAGTATGGACAAAGGAATAAGATCTGTATTTGGACATCTGTCCAATTTGTCTCAGTTTAACTTTTCATCAGCCTTTTCATCAGAGTTGAATGCCTAGAGCAGAATTTATTCAGCTCTCTTTTCCTGTTGTTTTGGATTTAGGAGATTCACTTAGACACTTTGTAACAGTTTTACTTGATACAATTTTATTTGAAACACTCCTGTGTCATTAGCATAGGGCCAAGTCAGGAGGGCAAAGTAAGGAGCATTCCATAGTAAAGTAACAAAAAGTCCCTGATGTAGCATGAAGGCTATGAAGGAATGGGAAATAGTGGTCCCTGGCAGCTGTGTCTTTTATACCCCCAATGATGGATCTAAATTTTAGTATAGATTGAATAGGAGATTTGTGCTTAAGTATTATAGATTAGGCCCAGTGGTTTTCTTGGGCCTGAAGTTATATACCATGTGAGAGGAAGGGAATAAATCACATACTAGTTATGTATATCTAATCCTGGAAGAGAGTTTCATATATGACTTCCAGCCTGATCTCAGCCTGTAGCTGAATAACCAGAAAGGGGGTCTCAGATTAATGGATATATTCTAATTCACTCACTCTGAAAATGGATATTCTTCCAACCAGCTGATAGTGGCATGGGGAAGCAGCAGTCTTTTGGAAATCTATTCAGGGCAAATTCATGGTTGTGTTGTCAAGATCAAAACATCATTTTGGAATGTGTATTAAAAATAAATAAATAAACACCATTCAGAAGTTTTCAAAAGGCATACCAAGAGGACATGATCAAACATTTCACTAGATTGGAAAATTTGGGGAACACTAAAAGCTTATAGTTCTCTACCTTGAGCTGCCTTTTACATTCTGGAAGAACATAGTACTCAATATTTATGCAAATTCCAAGAAGACCAATCAAGGCCCAGACATTTCAGAAGTGCATAGATCCTGGTCTTTGTATTAAAACCTGTATTAAGACCTGAGTCCTAATTTGAAAAGAAGAGCTAGGAGAATGAATAAACAAAATTAAAAAAAAAGAATTCCTATGTTCATATAAGAAGCCATTATAGTTACAGTGATGCCCAAAATATAAACCCAAGAAAATAAAATAATTTTGAAACATCTCTGAGCAAAAATTAAAAGAAAACCACAATTTCATCATAAATTTAAGTAGAATTCCCAGGGGGTGAAAAACAATAATTTACAAAATTGCTTAAATGATATTTTAAGTTAAATGAGTAAGAAAAGAAAGAGTTCTATAAGAAATGAGAGGAATAGAAGAGAGATTAGGAAGAAGAATTAGCAGCTTAATACAAGAAGTACAAAATCTTACTCAAGAGATTCCATGAAAATTAGAATGGAACAAGAAGTTAATGAGTCCATATGATAATTTTTTAAATGTTAAAAAAAAAGCCAAAAAACTGAAAAAAACAAACAAACAGGTAAGATGTAGAAAACAAATAACCTGAAAGGAAGATTAAAAAGAGATAAATTAACAGTCATTTGATTACCTGAAAACTCTAAGCAAAAAAGAGTCCAAATACAAAATTTAAACAATTCATGAAAGGAAATTAACAAAACATATTAGAAGAAGGCAAAGTAAAAATGCAATCTTATGAATTTATGAAATAGACTTCAAAATTAGAACTCTTTGAGAACATTTTACCTCAAATCCAAAGCTTCTAGGTCAAAGGAGAAAAAACAAAACCTGCAAGTAGCCAGAAAGAAAGAATTCAGTTACCAAGGAGCCATAGTCTGGGTCACACAGAATTTAGCAGATACTACTATAAAAGAACAAATAATTGGGGATAGAATATTCAAGAAGACAAAATATATTGATTTATAATTTTAAAAACTTATATGGAAAGATTATATCTAATTGTACAGAGGGGAAATTAGGATTATAATGAAATAAAATATTCTGAAGAATTCTTGAATAAAAATCAGAACTAAATAGAAACTTTTGTAACTATCCAGGAGTTAAGAGAAATATAAAAAGGTAAATATAAAAAAGCAATTAGAAAAGACTAAATAATGGGGAATTGTTTATAATGCAATGGCTAGATAACGATTCCCCCCAGAGCCTTATTATCAACAGGGAGCAAAATAAAAGAGATAGCCTAGGAATGATTTAATTATGTTTTGAAAATCTTAAAACAAAAGAGGAAAGAAAAGAAATACAATAAAGGAAAAATACAGTGCTAGTATATATTAGGTGCTTAATGTTTACTGGATGAATAAAAAGGAAGAATAAGAGAAATTTTCAGATTGTAGAAGTAGACCAAGAGAAACGTATAATCACATGTAATATGAATTTCATTATCATTTGAACTAGTCAAACGATGATAGAATGTCCATTTGAGAGTTGGGCTAAAATGCATTTTACTCTAGGAGGAAACAAAAATATACAGAGATGGATATAGAAAAGAATAATAAAATATACAGTAGACTAAGAAAAGGGTTTGTTATGAGTAGAACAAATTCTAACCAGATAGGAGGTAAAAGGGGGTTAAAATAAAGGAAAGAAAGGTTTTTTTTTTTCTTTTTTTTTTAAAGTGTGTTTAAAGTTTGAGCAAGAAAAAGAAAAGAGGGATAGAGGAAGAGAAAAAAATTGCAAGAAGCTTATAGTACTGATGCTGAGCACGTTCTGTATCTTTACCAATCTCTTATTCTTTGGAAAGAGGAAGCAGACTAGGATGTGGAAAATGAAAAAAAATTACTTTGAATATGCATCCATTAAAGTTACCTATAAAATGAAAGAGAATAGGATAGATTAGAATGCAGAATCCAGAAATATGTTGTTCACAAGAAACTCGATTAAGACAAAAAGTCACATAAATTTAAAATAAGCATTTGGAGTAAAGCTTATTATGTTTTACTAGAATTCAAATAGTCTTTGTGTAGCAATAATTTTTCAGACAAATTAATAGCACAAAAGAATGAATTAATATTATCATAATATCAAAATAATAAATTAACATAAACACTTAACATATATATATATATATATATATATATATATATATATCTTAGATGTACCAAATGTTATACTACCTAAATACTTAAAGAAAAAAAAATGATTTACAAGATGATATAGGAAACAAACTATCATAATATGGGGTCTTCAATATACCCCTACCCCTTTTGGATAGAAATTTCTTAAATAGCTTTTTTATTTACAAGATATATGCATGGATAATTTTTCAACATTGACAATTGCAAAACCTTTTGTTCCAACTTTTCCCCTCCTTCCCCGTACCCCTTCCCCCAGATGATAGGTTGACCAATACAAGTTAAATATGTTGGAGTATAAGTTAAAAACAATATATGTATACATGTCCATACAGTTATTTTCCTGTACAAAAAGAATCAGACTTTGAAATAGTGTACAATTAGCCTGTGAAGAAAATCAAAAATGCAGGCAGACAAAAATAGAGGGATTGGGAATTCTATGTAGTGGTTCATAGCCATCTCCCAGAGTTCTTTTGCTGAGTGTAACTGGTTCAACTCATTACTGCTCTATTGGCATTGATTTGGTTCATCTCATTGTTGAAGAGGGCCACGTCCATCAGAACTGATCATCGTATATTATTGTTGTGGAAGTATATAATGATCTCCTGGTCCTGCTCATTTCACTCATCATCAGTTCATGTAAGTCTTTCCAGGCTTTGATAGAAATATTTTTTAAAGAAGACCTTCTGTTAAGAACCTGAAAAGAATTCTGCTGAAATTAGATGTAGTATGTGCAAAAATATTTGTAGTAACCCTTTTTGTAGTGACAAGAAATTAGAAATTGAGTGGATATCCATTAATTAGGAATGGCTGTATAAGTTATAGTATAAGAATAATAATGAAACATTATTGTTCTATAAGAAATTATGGGCAGGCTTATTTCAGACTGAAGTGAGCAGAACCAAGAGAACATTGTACACAGTAACAACAAAATTATGTGGTGATCAACTATATAGACATTTCTCTTTGTAACAATGAGGTGATTCAAGAGAATTCCAATAGACTTGGGAGAGAAAGTAGCATCTGCATCCAAAGAGAGAACTATGGAGACTTATGGAATCATAGTATTTTCACCTTTTTGTTTTTCTTTCTTGTAGTTTTTTCCCCTTTTGTTCTGATTTTTCTTATACAACATAACAAGTATGAAAATATGTTGAAAAGAAGTGCACATATTTAACCTATATCAAATTGCTTGTTGTCTCGGGGAGGGGAAAGGTAAGGCAAAAGAGAAAAATTTAGAACCCGAAGGTTTACAAAAATGAATATTGAAAACTATTTTACATGTATTTAAAAAAATAAAATGCTAGTGAAAAAATCATTTTCACACTTGCTAGTAGTGTAATGATGAATGTCACTTATCTTCTCTGATCTCAATTCCCTCATTTTAAAAAACAGAATAATAATACTTGTAATACTTATCTGATAAGATTGGTATGAAGATCAAATGTTTATAAATCATTTTGTAGATCCTAAATACTTATTTCAGCATTTGAAATTCTATCTGTCTTTTAAGACAACTGAAATTCTACCTCATCCCAGATCCTCAATTGGAAATTATTTTTCCTTCTTTCAACTTCATACAGAATTTCATCCCTGTCTTGTGGGCTAATGGTCTCTGATAAGCTCATTATGTATTTTTTCTATGGGATATTTCAAAATTTTGATGTTTCAATAGTTTAAAATGTTTATCTTATACCTCTTTTACTTCATTAGAGCTATCAAAGCTTTAAAGTGCACAAAGATTTCTGGCACATCCTTTCTAGCACTACACAGTAATGTATGTCTTCTTTCTGTTGCTAGATTGTTAAATTTTGTGAGGTCAAAGGTTTAAGAGCTGATATAACACTATGTATAAAGAAGGAACATTATAAATAATCATTGGATGTTCTTTATTTTTACTGCAAGCTTCTGGAGAGTAAGGATTTAGTTTAATCTGCTTTGGACACAATCTGGAATAGCAGTACCTCTAGGCTGACATACTTATATGCTGATGCTGAGAAGCATCTTTCTCTAGAATTATATGAAGATCCCAAACACATTTCAGGTAAGTTTTAAATAATATGAAAACAAAAAATTCAATATACTTAATATTACTAGTTGAAGTGAAAATTAACTAAGTGATGCCTCCCCATGTGGAATCCTGAGATGTTTTCCATGTGTGCCTATAGTAAAAAGAATTAAAGAAGAAGAAGCACTGAGAGGGATAAAGATAGGAATGATGACACACACAAGGAAAGGAATAGAATATGAGGACACATGGGAAGGAAGAGGGATAAATCATGATAGTTAATAATGAAAAAAGATACTGGGAAAGATGAAAAATGTAAGTTAGGCATGTTTACATCAACTTAATGGCTCCTTTTCTATGAATGGCACAGTCCTGTTAGATCTGCCTTGCAAACACCCGGTTTAAGCACTTTAAATTTTTTGAACATTTTCGCATTGTAATGTTGTGGCTTGTTAATCTGCCTTAAGAATGTTAGGGTCCACCGGAGCCCAACCTTGTCACTTGGCAATAGAGACTAAGACAAAGGAATAATCTGCTAAGGGGAAATAGAGCAGTGTCTTGAATAAGCAAAAGAGGTAAAAGATGGACATTTGAAGGTAATATATCATAAAGAAAGCATAGTACCAAGTGAGAATAAGAATATTGCCCTATTGGAGATACATGCTCTAGCCTCCAAGTAGGTTGACATTCATTTCTTTGCCTTACTGGTCAGCTACTCTCTATGTGAGAAAATGAAGCTAGTGAATTACATGGCCCAAATTCTGTGCAACCAATAAAGAGGCTTGAAACTTGAAATAGGACTAGCTTTGGCCTTATGGAGAGCTTTTGTAAGTCTCTGGTCCTGAACTCAGCCACAGATCCAGCTCTGATGCTAAGTACAGACAATAAAATGTTGTTTTGTTAATAATAAAATGAGGATAGTAATTTGTTTTGTAGTGCTATACTTTTGTCCCCCTATGAGAGATTAATATAATAGGAAATGAAATCAGGACAAAAATATGGAGTTAATTTCCTAAGGTAAATGTCCAAAAAATTTCATATTTTCTCTCTTGATACAATGTGGTCAATGACAGGAAAAGATTATGATAAATGTTGGAGAGGATATAGGAAAACTGGAGTACTAATACATTGTTGGGAAAGTTGTGAAATGATTTAATCATTTTGGAGAACAATTTGGAACTATCCACAAAGGACCATAAAATTGCACATAACTTTTGACCCAGTAGTGCCAGTACTAGGTGTACATCCCAAAGGAGGTAAAAAAGACCCACATGTGCAAAAATGTTTGCAGCAGCTCTTTATGTGGTGGCAAAGAGTTGGAAAATCAGAAGTTGCCCATCAATTGGGCAATGGTTGAATTAGATATGGCATATGAAAGTAATGAATTATTATCATTATTTTAAAAATGATGAACAAGCCGATTTTATAAAGGCTTGGAAAAATGTATGCGAATTGATGCTGAATGAAACAAGTAGAACCAGGAATACATTGTACACAGTAACAATAAGATTGTGTGATGATACATTGTGAAAAACTTGGTTCTTCTTAGCAGTTCAGCGATTCAAGGTAATCCCAATAAACTTTGGTTAGAAAAGCCATCTGCATCAGAAAGAGAACTATGGAGATTAAATGCAAATCAACCCATGCTATATTCATTTTTCTGCTTTTTCGTCATGGTTTTTCTTTTTTGTTCTGATTTTTCTCTCCCAACATGATTCATGAAGAAATGTGTAATTAAAAAGTTAATATACATGTATAACTAGAACAAAACAATTTTTAAAAATAATGTAATCCAAAACTTTTAGAATTAAGGGAACTTCGAATTGGGAAGTGACACTCCACTGTGTGAGATTTCAGATATGGAAATAAAAAACTATTTGTTAAGGATTCCTGTTGCTACAATAAATTAATTTTAATAATCATTTCATATCATTATGGGTTTGTTCTTTAATTTTTTTATCTCTGTGATAAGAAATTATGTTGTACTTAAGTGTTCTGGCATTGATTAAAGAGCTTCAACTACTTCTGTGCAGCTCATCCCAGATACTTGATGCTACTCTATTAATTTCAATCTCTGTTATACTCTTTCTGGCAGTTTCCTTTTACAAAAGAATGATTGCATTTTCATAGGAGATCATGTTATATTTCATGGAGCAATTTTACAACGTTTAATTCAACAAACATTTCAAAGTGTTTGGTTTTCTCAAAACACTATTCTAGGAGCTGGAATTGACAATTAAAAAGCTCCTGACTTTATGGAGTTTACATTCTATTAGTGAGAAACAATATGGGGAAATGAAATGGAAGGCAACTGATCTGGTAAATTCATCTGTGGAAATTTGAGGAAAATGGGAGTCTAAACAATTGGAGGGATGAGGAAAGACTTCTTCACAGCAGAGGCTAAGCCTCAAAGGAAGATGAAGCAGAAAGGAAGAAATGGATTTCAGGGTTGGAATTACCACTAATAGGAGAGATAGTCAATCATAGAAAAATCAAGGGGATTATGATAGCATGTATCAGTGAAGTTCAGATTGAGGACAAATTATTTGAATTATAGCCATTGCATCATCATAGCTGTTTGATTTCCTACATGAGAAATTTATCTTTGAATCATTTTCCTACCCACTTATCCCTTCAAATCTCAGTTCATGTGATGTTTTCTTATCAAACTTATCTTCAGTCTAAAGGTCTCGTGTGTATTTAATTATTATTTTCATGTCTCTCCCATTAGAATATGAAATCCTTCAGTGTAGGATCTATTTTTGTCCTTCTTTGTATTTCCAACACAGTATAATACCAAGTACTAGTAAGTATTTAATAAGGATAAAGTCCTTGGCCTGTTTTTCCAGAAAAATCTTGAATTTAAATCTAACCCAGATACTTACTAGCTGAGTGACTCTGGACACGTCACTTGATACCTCTTTCCTCAGTTTCCTCTATTGGAAAATGGGATTGTAATAGCACTTACCTTGCAATATTTTGTGAGAATCAAATAATATTTGTAAAAACTTTTAGCACACTGCCTGATACATATTAGGTACTATTTAAATACCCTTCCCTTTCTTTTCCCTTATCTGCATAAATTATAGATCCCTAATCCTCATCCTCCAGCTGCTAGTGGCCTACTCATTCAAAATGTTTCTTATATTTATTTTATGAGAGGCAGCTAGCAATTGTAACTAGAGAGCTGGTCTTGGTGCTAGGATAATCCCTCTCTAAAATATCCAAGTTGTATGGATCCGAAGCCTTGACAAGTCACTTAACATCTCAGTGTTCTACTTAAGGTGTAAGTAAGCCTGTTTTTGTACAGCTAGGAATCTAAGAATTGTTTCATTTTCTTTTAAATTTAAAAACCATTCCTACCTCTCTGACTAGAGAGGAAAGACATAATATCCAAGGTTGAGGGCATGAATGTTGAAAAGCTAAGAAATCAGGAGAGTATATAACTTTCCTCTCCTCCCCTTCCCTTTCCTTCTTTTAGCTCTCTCTGTCTCTCTCTTTATCTATCAATTAATTGTTAGACATGGGATATATTGGCACAGGGATACTTAACATATCATGCCCACATCTAAGAAGATATTGTGCTTTATAAACAAAGCAGAAGTGTAATAGCTCAAAAAAAATGTGAGATGTACAAATTTAGAGACATCTCAATTCCAAATGTTCATATATTTCCAAAGTTGTATTAGTCTGATCAGTCACAGCAATGTCATTTTGGTCTTCTTTGAACACAAAGGATAAAATTCTCTGTCTGTCTCTCTGTCTGTCTGTCCCTCTTTGTCTCTCCATCTCTCTTTATCTCCCCTTCTCTCAGTCTCTCTGTCTCTCTTTGTCTCTCTGTCTTTTTATACTTCTCTCTCTTTCTCTTTGTATTTCTCTGTTTCAGTCTGTCTTCCTCCCTCCCTCTGTCCCTCTCTCTTTTTCTCTTTCCTTCCCCCTTTCTCCTTGCCATTTATCTATCCGTCCATAGGCTATTTTTTTTCTCTTTCTTTCTTCCATACCTCCCTGAATAAGGCATGAATAAACCATTTTTCCATTAATAAGGCAATCAAGAGAATGACTTAAGAACAGCTCTTGTAAGTGGCCACATACATTGAATTCAAGAGCAATTTATTAAACATCTGCTATTTAAGTGTACTAAGTCTTTTAATAGAAACTAAAGGTTACTAGAAACTTTCCATCTTCCTCCCCCATATATTTTGTTCACATTTTGTGTCATGGCACCTGAATTTATATAATTCATTAAATATTTTTTCAGATCTGGATTTTTTTTTTACTTTCTAAAATTTTCTTATTGAAGTACAACCCTATATGAGGAAACACCTAGACCAGTTCTCTATCCATTATAGCCATATTCAGCCCTTGCAAGCTGAGCTGTGATTATCACATAATCTTTGAGTTAAGAAGGACTTTTATCTAGTTTTATCTCCTACACAAAACTAGAATTGCTCTTAGTTTACTAGGAGCAAGTGGTCATCTAGTTTCTAATTAAACATTTCTCCAAAGATTTTTTTATTACTTCTCCAGAAAACTCTTCATTTTTAGGCAACTCTAATCAATAGAGTTCTTATATTGAACTAAATTTAACTTCCACTAATCACTTTTATATCTATCTTCTGTAAAAACACAAAACAAACAAAAACAGTATGTTTATTTTCTAACTATTATCTATTCAAAAGATTTTCCTCATGTTTCTTACCCATTCTCATCTCTCCATCTTCCCTCATCACCTCAAACCTTCTATGTCTCATTTGAGCCTCTGAAAAATTCTAGGTCCTTGAATAAGTACTCCCATTGCATTTTTCATTCCACTCACCATTCCAGTTACCCTTTCTGAATGACCTCCAACATGCCTAGAGAACTTTTTAATATAAAAGTTCATAAAATTTTATTTTCCAATTAAATGAAAGATAGTTTTCAACATCCATTTTTGTAAGATTTTGAGTTCCATTATTTTCCCTCCCTACATTACTTTCCTATCCCCAAGACAGCAAGAAATCTTATGTAGGTTATATATGTATACACACAATCATTTTATTTATTTTTTCTGTTTTTTTTTGTTATACATGTATATTCATTTTAAAAAATGTTTTATAAAATCATGTTGGGAGAGAAAAATCACAACAAAAGAAAAAAAATGACAGAAAAAAAAGAAGAAAAAAGTGAACATAGCATGTATTGATTTACATTCAGATTCCATAGTTCTCTCTCTGTATACTGATGGTGTTTTTCCATTCAAAGTTTTTGAAATTGCCTTGGATCACTGAACAGCTGAAAAGAATCAACTCTTTCATAGTTTACTATTGTACAAACTTGTTGTTACTGTTTACAATATATTCCTGGTTTTCCTTGTTTTATTCAGCATCAGTTCATATAAGTCTTTTCTTGGCCTTTCTAAAATCACCTTGTTCATCATTTCTTTTAATAGCACAATAATATTCCATTTCTTTCATATACCAAAACTTATCCAACCATTCCCCATTTAATGGGCATCTACTCATTTTCCAATTCTTTACCACCACAAACATTTTTGCACATGTGGGTCCTTTTCCCTCTTTTATGATTTATTTGGGATACAGTCTTAGTAGTAGTGCTGCTGGATCAAAGGATATGCACAGTTTTAAAGCTCTTTAGGCTTCAATCCAAATTGCTCTCCATAATGGTTGGATCATTTCACAATTCCACAAACAATGCATTAGTGTCCCAGTTTTCCATATCCCCTCCAACATTTATCATTATCTTTTCCTGTCATTGTATCCATTCTGAGAGATGTAATGTAGTACCTCAGAGTTGTTTTAATTATACTTCTCTAATCAATAGTAATTTGCCTTTAGTACATTTAAAACCTAATGCCCAGAACTGAGCTCAATATTTCTTATGTGGTCACACCAGCGTAGAATGGTTTGGGCCTCTTTCTTTACTTATTCTGCTATTAAGGAGGCAGCATGGTGTAATGGATACAAAACTAGATCTTCAAATTCAGACTCTGCTGGCAGACTAAAAGCAAATTTTTAGCCTCAGGCAACTTTCAATAA
Organism: Sarcophilus harrisii; assembly: GCF_902635505.1. Lineage (NCBI taxonomy): Eukaryota > Metazoa > Chordata > Mammalia > Dasyuromorphia > Dasyuridae > Sarcophilus > Sarcophilus harrisii. Next base: position 451,643,926 of record NC_045426.1, on the reverse strand, counting down.
CACATATCATATTATTGATCACTTGCCATTCACATGGAAGGAGGGAAGACTGAATCTGACTAAATTTCTCATCCTTATATCATTCATTTTTCTGGATTTATTTTTTTCTTGATGCAAAATAAGATTGCATTCACTTTTGGAGGATTATCTAATCACACTACTAAGTCATTTCCATATGTTAGATTTTCTTAGAAACTTCCATTAAAACACATTTCTTTGATCTTTTACTTCTGTATTATTTTTTTTAAAAAAACCCTGAAATGTAAGATTTTGCAGTTTTTCCCTATTTAATTTCAATTTGCAGATTACAGATCCCTTCTTAAGGGAGAATGATCCCTTGAGAACCAAATTAGAAAGAGTATGACATTGAGAATCAAAAAACCTTGAGTTTAAATTCTTGGTTGTGTCATATTTCATATAATTTTGAGCAGATCCTTTACCCTTTTTGTGAGTCTCAAGTTCTTCATTTTTAAAACTAGATTCCCAAAGCTCTTCTTTTACTGGTGAATTCTACACAGAATCTGCATTCTGTAGAGGAGTACAGGTTTTATTCTCCTCATGACCTTGTTTCTGACTTGCTCTGGACTTCAAACCCATGCCCTCAAAGCAACTACTCTCATCTTCTCTTTAGTCATATTTTGAGTTCGTTTTTTGTGTGGTGATTTTCTCTATTAGGATAGAAGCCTAATGAGGGTAGGAACTATATTTTTTATTTACATTTATATTCCCAGGGTTGGGCACATAAATTCATATGAGTCTATCGGATAATTCAAAGTCATATTTTTAACATGCATTAAAATTATAGAACAGCACATCAATATTAGTTGCTATTATTATCCTCTGAATGAAGTTGACCTTCTACCTTCCCCACAGATTTTAAAATCATGCTTCTTTTTCTTCATCTAAGATCTTGATTTGGAATATTGACCAGATTACAACTAAGGAAATGAATGGACAGCCATGAGGGAGCAAGGAATTGCTGGGAAAAGATTACTAGATAAGGCAGGAAGTAACACAGACAGAGAATAATAGGAAGCTTATAAAATATAAAATTCAACTACTCACCACTTTTTCTGAGGGCTAATCCTATAGACACATAATACACAGTCTATTTTGTTATACCCTAAAGTGGTAGCTATTAAGTTGCTTTCATATTTGGAGAGGGAATATTTTCATTGTTTCCACAAGGAAGAGCAATTTCTGGAAAGAGGGCAACTCTCTTCCTCCCACTGACCTTCTTTGGGAAAATTAGCTACATTAGGTAGGAATGTAAAAAAAAAAAATCAGATTTTATTGATTACAAAAAGCCAAGAATTAAAGTGAGTTTGGGGAAAATATGGAAATAACATTAACCAGAAAGAACAAAAGTTTATTAGAGAAGGGTGAAGGGACAGGGCAGTAGAGTGGTAAAAGAATCCAGGAAAATTTGGAATGTGGTAAAAAGCAAATTTTCTCATGATGTTTCTAGCCAGAATCAGGACATCAGGAACTATGAAAACTTTGTAGCATATATGGATATTTCTATAAGTTTTCCTTTACCTTCTTCCTTTAGGTAGTATCTAGATTAGTTGCCCATTATCCATAAGGAATTAGTAAGAAGGATTGTATTCCATTTAGCTTGTTGACAGTGATGAAAAATGTTTCTCTATACTTTCATTGGTTCCCCTAGAAATAACTGTCCTTTCATAGACCAGCATAATCTAATACCTAAATTCTCCAGTCTTCAGCTACAATAAGTGATGGGGCTTTTCTGCTGTAATTCAATGAGTGAAATGTCTGGGACCCCAAACCAGTCTAACCTCCAATTCCATTTATTGTCCCAGTTTTATTGCATCTAGAAACAGCTATCTCCAAGTGACTATCCACTGGGACTATTCTTATATAATTTAAATCTCCCTTTCCAGGACTATGTGTGCTGAAAACTGAAAATGAGCTTGTCTGGGGCATGTAAATATATGTGCTCTTGAGAAATCAGCCCAAGCCAAGAGTATCCATTCAGACTATAACTTCATTTCTACTGTGTCCCAAGATAAATGAGGAGCCTTGAAGGGTAAATGTTCAAATGCTAGCATAGCCAAATGAAATAGTCATCAATTTTTCAACTTTATGACTCCTATCCAGAGAAACTCATCTTGTAATTACACATTATTCTAGTCAACGAAAATGTGTAAATTTGTGATCTCATCTTTCAGAAATAATCTTCTGAATATTCCTTCTCTTTGACCATTCTGAATTATTCCTTAGACGTTCAAATGGATGGGAATATTAATCCCTATATATTAAGAGATTGTTCTTGTGAGAGGTATAACTAGGGTGGGCAAATTGGGATTTGATATAGAGTAATAAACTTAGTACATTCTACTTGCACTTCAACAGTATAGATATAACTGAATTGTTCACTTTGTTAGAAAGAATATTTGGTTAAAATAGGAACATGCTAGATAGTGAGTTAAGGTGATCTCTTTCCCTTTAATATTCCTAACTATTGCAGGGTTCTTTTCTCCCTAAACTATGAAAGTGTCTCTTTCCTTTAATTTACAACATACTCTGTGGTCCTTAACCTAAATATGGTACTTTCCCCAAGTACATGAATGCCAAGTTATAACTTTGTCTATAGACTTGTAAGAAGATCCTAGAATCAGAAGAGATGCTCAAGACAAAATTACATATAAGAAACAATAAAAAAAAGCTCTTACATTATCAAATTCACAAAATGACATAGATAGGAAGAAAAGATTATATATAAGAAACAGTAACAAAAAGCTCTTACATTATCAAATTCACAAAACTATATAAACAGGATTTCTAACCAAAGTCAAATATTAGACTTTCTCCCATAAGACTGTGAGCTCCTTGAGAGTCGGGACTGGTTTTGGTTTGGTTTGGTTTTTTGCCTTTCTTTGCATTTTAAGTGCTTTGCACCATGACTTGTACATAATGAAAGCATATTGATTGATTGATATTAATCCACAAATCTCCAAATTAAATAAGAAATAACAGCCTTATCCAGACTATATTAATCATTATATATTGCTTAGTTCCAAACAGTCAGCATTGTTCTTTATTACTCACCTAATAATCATAAACTTTCTCTATATCATTGATACCTAACATAGATTAATGAATAACTCACAAGCTACATTTCTAAGCAAATTAATTAAAGCAGAAAATATTAAACTGTGACATAGTCATAGCATAAAATATTTTGTTGATGTATTTTTTGCATAATAGAATATCTAAATTATGACATTCTGTAAGTCAAAACATATGCCAAATTTGTCCAAGAAATTTCTTATTTTATTAAAGAATACTTTTTGTAAAGCCAAGAATATTTGAATACACTAGATAATCCTCTAATTTGTTGGCGTTAGGACCTTGATTTTCATATATTGAAATTACTTAAAGTGAGGTTCACTGGTAATTAGACCCATGATTTTAATAAATATTCATGATCTTAAGAATGGAATCAAACTGAGAGTTAGGTTTTTTAATCTTCTTGTATGGATATGAAATTTTTCATCTATAAATACTTGTGAGCAATTTAGAAATGGCATAGGGAATGAATGAAAATGATTAAAGCACTAGAAAATATGGTCTGTGAGTTAATAATCCCAATTACTTCAGCTGAGAGAAGGGAAGCCAGAGGGAGCATTTTAATGGCTATACTTCAGTGCACAAAGGGGTGCTGGATAACTGCAGAGGGCAGAGTATGAGGAAAGAGGTTGAAACCATAGTAAGAAGCCTGTGGGTTAGAACTGAAGTAAGACTGACTGACTAAAGGGTTGAGAAAAAGTAAATTTTAATGATGGGTTTCCCTTCTCCCTCTCTAAATCCCAGACTTCTTAAAGTATAGGTCAGAAGTTTTAGGTGCTATTCTGATAATGGACATTAATCTCTTTATTGTCTCTTCAAAACTGGATCTTCTTTCTTGTCCTGTCCTCCTCCTCCTCCTCCTCCTCCTCCTCCTCCTCCCTCCTCCTCCTCCTCCTCTTCTTCTTCTTCTTCTTCTTCTTCTTCTTCTTCTTCTTCTTCTTCTTCTTCTCTCCCTCTCACATACATAAAAACAAACACACACACACACATATATATATACACACATAAACACATACAAACATATATATATATATAGGAGAGAGAGAGAGAGAGAGAGAGAGAGAGAGAGAGAGAGAGAGAGAGAGAGAATGAGAGAGTGTGTGTGTGTACTGGAGAATTGAGTAGAAGGATTAAAGAGCTAAAATTATTTCTGATCAGTGCATTAATTTTGCTATAAAATGTGAAGGGATTTTTTGAAGCCCTTTTAAAATTACACAAGATGTACAAACACTTATCCTTGTGTCTTGCCAAGCTCTGCTTTAATTTTTTTGTGTGTGCTGTTCTAGGTGAATTTAATTAACTCTGTATTTCTATCTTTATTCTTCTTCTCCTGGTAAGCCTCTTCTCTAGTAAATTATCCCAGTAAAAAGAATATGTTTGACTCACTAGCTTAACATACACTTTATGTTTATTCCAATGCATATTTACACAAAAGAAGAGAAAAAATCCTAAAAGAGATCATATTGCTAATCTCAGAGACCAGGGAATGGGATAAAAAAAATCATTTATCTTTTTTTGTCTATCAAGAAATAGTAGTAGCATCAAATAATAAGAACACCAATAATGCAAACAATGATGATGGTAGCGATGTTTAATACAGGATACCATGGACTGTATGAATCAAAACTTTAAAATCACAGTCTTTACCAATTTATCCATAGAAGGATACTTCCATTCTTTTGTTAATTTTTATACATTTTTATTATGAAGTTAGCAATCATCAATAAATTAAAAAATTAATATACAAAGACCAAAGTATAAGATTATGTACTTGATGATATAAGTGTATAGTCTGTCTAAATATATAGACAGTTGGTATGAATGGCCATGACTCTCTGACTCATTTGTCATGGAGTGGAAGGAAGGCTGTGACTTCACCTTCACCTCCCTGTGAGAAGGGACAAGAAGCTAATCTGTTGAAAGAAAAATCTTCATTTAGGGCTTTGCCTTAATAAATCAGGCAAGTTCAAGAAAATGAGGCAAAAAGAGTTTATAATATACAAGGCATAGTTGTTATATGGGCTAAGGACCTAAGCTGTTCTCAGCTTTTAAAGATGAATTTACATAATAAGGAAAGCCCCCAACCCCTTCTCCCCTTTAGACCGTAGTTATACGAAGATTGTCAGAAATAGAGAAAAATGAATAAATCTATCCAATCAAGAGCATAAACAAAAATCAGAAAAATTTTGCTAGAGAATATTAGAGTTAATAAACTCAACAAGTGGAAGCAAAATAACATTTCAGTTTGTCAGGAGAGAGTAATCTCACCCAGGTAAATTCTCTTGTAGCCAGCCCCAGGGCAAGATAAATGATGAAGCTGGATCAGAGATCTCCAATACTCCATTTAAAGTTTCTCTAGGAAATACTGACCAAAATGAAAGAAGAGCATAGTGTGACTCTCCCTCATAACTACACCAACAAAGATCAATCAGGATTCATTGTTGATTGCAAGAAGAAAACATTAGTAATTTTTCCCCTTGCTCAGGGATCAGGAGTAGGTGGCATCCAGCAGCTATGCTGCTCTGACCACATAGATTGGTTGCAGAATACTTTATATTAAAGAATGATCCTCTGTCTAGGTATAAGATGACTTGAAACTGTGTTACAGGGCAAAGAACAATTGTGGATAAAGCTTAGATTTGGCCTATGCCTGTTTGCTGGGCTAGGAGCAAAGGAAAAAAAAATAAAAATAAAAGAGCAGCAACAATGTGGCATTCACTCTAGAGTGGAGTTTGCAATACAGCCTATGTATCCAGGATTAGCTCTGCAATTGAAAGGCTAGAGCAGGAATCTAAGAGTAAGGGAGGAGCTTTCAATTCTCTTTCTTTGAACCTACAGAAACTTTCAAGTGGCTAACATTGACTGGAGTACATGGTAACCTATGGGAGTTCCAATAAGGACAAGCTTGCAGTTAATTGAGCCAGACCCAACCGTGGTCAAAATCTTGTAAAGTTCAGAGCAGAAGGGCAATGATGAAACTTAATTTTAGTCCAAATTGCTTAAGGTACACTGAAAAACTATAAGTCCCCAGTGTGAACCACCCCCGCAAATACTGAAGAACATAACATTCAAAATCACAATAAAGCAACAGCACAACTCTAAAGAATGCAAATCAAGATTAAACAAGGACCCAACATTACCTCTTGAAGTATGCAGTCTGCCCTTAATATAAAGTTCCATTTAGGAAAGTAAAAATTGGAAGAATGAGTAGGGAAAGAAACAAATGACTCCCATGATGTAAAAAAAGTCATTGTGCCTAAGGCATAAACCTCAGAAGAAAGAAAAATATGTAAAACATCTACAAACACATCCTCAAAGGAAAAAAAAAATGACCACCACAAGGTCAAATAAAATTCTGAGTAAATAAAATAAGTTTTTTTTAAAGAACATATGATGATATAAAAATGAAATGAGAGAAATAGAAGAATTAGAAAAGAAATAACTTCAATGGAGGCAAAGACTTGAAAAAGAATTAAAATGTTAGTAAAATTTCCAGCCATTTTGGAAAAAAAAATAACTTAAAACTATGGCTCTTAAATCACTAAATAGTGTATATAACCTTTTGTCTACTTATTACACTATCAGATATTCACCATAAAGAGATCTAAGAAAAAAGAAAATGATCCATAGAAACAAAAAGAAAATGTTTAAAGCAGGATTTTTTTTCATACTAGTTAAAAGCTGGAAACTTAAGGGGAATTTGCCTATTTACCTATTGAGTAATGGGTAAATAAATCATGGCATACAAATGCAATGGAATATTATAACATTGTAAGAAATTAGGAATGTAAAGCTTCAGAGGAACCTCAGATGACCTCTATAAATTATTATATAGTAAAGTGAGCAGAACTAGGAAAATAAATCCACATTGTTATAAGGGAAGCAAAAAATATCAAGTCTTTAAAATTCTGCTATGCCAAATATTTATTTAAGAGGGCCAAGCAACCCACCTCCAAGCAGAGAGGTGAAAGAAGATTTTAAAATTAAAAAAAAAAAATGAAACAGATTTTTGGACACAGGCATTGAGATTTTTTTGTGTGTTTGAATATACATATTTATTATGAGGTTTTGGGTTTTTTTTTTTCATTTTTTAAAGGGAAGGGGTTGGACATTGAATGAAATTTATGTTGCTTAATTAGAATAAATAATTAAATTTAAAACATAATGGAAAAACACAAAACTTTATTCACATAAGAGACTTAGAAAATTATAAGTAATTTTAATTACTTATAATATAAGTAAGAAAATATAAATTTAAGGACTACTGAGAAAAGAAATATTAAAACAAATTAAAATGACTAAAAAAAAGAAGAAAATATATCTCATATCAAACTCTATGTGTGTATGTGTGTGTGTGTGTGTCTGTCTGTCTTTCTCTGTGTCTCTCTCTTTCTGTTTTTCTCTTTCTCTTACGCAAACATACACACACATTGAAAATGTTCTTGCTCCTATATGCACTTGAAGTGCCTGAAAAAATAATTATTATTATCATCAAATAAGCTAAATAAATAATTTACATCAATATAAATAATTATTGTTACAATATCACAACAATAATAGCAGCTAACATCTGTATGTTTTAAAGTTTAAAGTTTAGCTTTCCAAAAATTATTTCTTTTATCTTCATAACAGCTCTAGAATGTAGTTGCTATTTTTATCCTCACTTTACAAATGAGTAATCTGAGGCAGTCAGAGGTTAAAAGTACCTTGCCCGGGTGTTTGAGCCTAGATTTGAATACAAGTCTCACAAACTTCAGGTCCAACACTCTGCCTATTTTTCTATACAATCACCAATAAATAATTTCCTCAAAACAGGTACATAGCATTTCACTCCCCCTTAACCTCATTCAATCAGAATCAAATTCTTTTGCATACTTTCCAATTTTTATCACAAAGTTATCCCTCCATAAAACTGCCCTAAGTTTGAACAGAAGCTATACTGAAGTTTCATAATGTGAAACAATGGACTTTTCTTACAAATAATTTTTTAAATGTATATTAAATTTAAGAGATAATAGAAGAGTGAATTGATTTAGATGTTGACATAAGGAAAACTTGTCTTTAAGTTCTACCTGTGACATATACAAGTTATGAAAATGTTATTATATAACATCTCAGCATAATCAGAAAACTCTCCAAGAATATAAATTATAACAAAGGCTATAGTGAATCTTATCAGTGGATATTTCCTATATAAATGAAATCATAGATCAGAAATAGTATTATTTTAACAAAGAAATAACAAAATTGCCTTTTGGTATACACTGCTTATCTTTTATTCTTTTTTTTTACATATTTTAGTGTTTTATAGATGTTTCTTTTTCTTTTTCCTCTATTTCTTCTTCTCTCTTATTTGATTGGTTTACTCTTTAATAATTATATTCCCAAACATTCTTGGCAAAATTTCTTCATTTTGTTTTCTTTTATTCTAAGCTGTACTGTACCAGTCTGTCTATTGCTCAATGATAGTTTAAAAAATAAGGATGCTCTTGCCCTACAAAAATTTTCCTTTTTTCTTCTAGATAGTATATTCTGAAACATAATTATAGGAAACATTTTCAGTGTATATGTGATGTTTCAAAAGGCTAATTTATTTCCTCAAGTAATGACTCTGAAGAATCATTAAAATTCTTGAAAAGAAGCATGCATTGTCAAAAAAAAAAGAAAGGGGGGGTGGGAATCAGAGCCCTTTGGTCCTAATTTTAGCTCTGCAAAGACTTATTAAGCTTTTTAATCTTGAGCCAATCAGCTTATCATAGTGGATGTTGTAGCCAGTTTTATCAAGAACAACCATTTTGGAGTATATAACCTCTCAGGTTCTTTAAAGTTATGACAGTTTTTGATTCATTTGGCAGCTGAGAAAAGACCCAGCTTGAGGATTATTTGATCATAGAAGAAAAGCCTGAAAAGAAGTACTATGAAAAAAATTTCATTTGTAACTAATTGTATTTAATTAAGGCAACCTGCTACAGTTGAAAAACAAGTAAAATATCTTAAAATTAGAAGTATTAGGAATCATTTAGCTCAAATGTTTATTTATTTCATATCTTAATACCAGGGCCTCTTAAATTTTTTCTACTCAAAACCCTTTTTCATCTGAGAAATTTGTACAATTACCTCAGGTATATAAAATAGGTACACAAATCAAACATTTGTTGATAATAAATTATAGCTTCATGATCAAATATTCAGTTATGAGACCTTATATGGAATCAAACCACAGTTTAAGAATTTGGGGTCTATATTATCTCTGTCAAATGAAGAACTGACACAGAGGTTTACTAGGCATTGTAAGAATACCTGTTTTGAACAGTGCAACCTCTCCCATCCATTACCACTGCTTAGGCTCACTAATGATAGTAAGAAAAATGCCACCTTCTTTTAGCAAGGATACTGAGATCTCTGATTATCAAGAATAAACATCCCCCTGCCTAATTCTACTCACTGCTTCCCATTTTCTCGTTCCCCTTCATCTCAATCTTATCCCTCAAATGACACTTTCCCCATATAATCCCATCCTTTCCAGTGTGCCTTTTGGAATTCTTGTTCTATAATTAAAAATTCTTTTCATTTAATTTTTTCTTTCGTACTTAACATATTCTTGCATTCACAGACACCTTCCTAGACCCATCACTTCCCTTCCCCATGACACTGAATCCCTTGTTATTCTCCCACTCTGCTCTATAGTCCAAACAAAATGGTCCTAGAAGATCAGTGAGAATGTTTATTGCTCCTTCCTCCATTGCCACTTCCAAAGTCTTCATTAACCATTATCACTCAGCAACAGAATGAGCTTCATTCTCTTCAAATTTGTCACCTAGACTAGACATTGTGGCAATGATCAACTAATTCTTATTCCATTATGTCTTCTTTCTCAAGGATATTACTAGCTGTTTCAGAAATTTCCTCTAGACACCAGACTCTGCTCTTTTTTTTTAAGGGTCTTCAGTATATTTGTCGATGTTTCCTCAAACAACTTAACCTTTAAGTTCCTTAACCTATTAAATTCCCATGAGGAACACCATTGCTCTTGCCATTAGTCATAGGTCTTCTACATCCATATGAAAGAACTAAAAAAAAAAAAAGCTTGTATCTGATTATCACCTCTTTCCATGTTTCTTTATCTTCATCCTCCTAAATGTAATTTTTACCCTCACTGAGACCTATATTCTCTCCCTGGTCCTTTATGCTTCCAGGCACTATACTTGCTTTATCTTGCCTTTGCTGCATTTTCCTTCCTCCCTAATTTTGACACTTGAACTAACCAGTTGATCTTTAATATGTCCTTTGATCCTAAATATTGTTGATACCTTGTCTTATTGCAGTTCTTATCTTCCCAGATTCTCACCTGAATTGTTTTCAATATCTGCCTTTTTTTTATCTTATTCATATATTCTCTCTTAAATATTTCTCCCTATCCCCAGTAAATTTTCCATATCTATTGGTTCCTTCACTATTGTCAAACATGACAACATTCTCTCTTCCACAAAAATTGAAAGAATTCTAAACCTCACCATCTCTACTAGCTGTTGTCCTATATCTTTTTCCTCCTTTCTCAGAAAAATCCTAGTGACATTTGACTAAAAGCAGCGTCTTTATTTCATTTCCTCTTAATTTTTTTTTGATCTCTTGCAATCTAACTTTACCACACCTATCACCACAATTATGAATAATTTCTGATTGGCTAAATTTGGTAGCCTTTTAAAAATCTTTTACCTTCTTGATCTCTTTTGCAGTATTTGAGACTATAGTTCACCTTTGCTTGATAACTTGCTCCTCTGGGATTTTTTGAACTTGTTGTTTCTTTGTTCTACTCCTTTATGAATACTTCTCAGTCTCCTTTTCTGAATTATCAATACCAGGTTCCTAACTGTGGATGTGTGCAAAGGTTCTATCCTGTTCTCTCATTTCTTTTCTATAATTTTCCTCATAGTAACTTCATAACCCCCATCAGTTCAATAATCATCTCTATATAGATACTCATAGATATATAAATCTAACTTTTAGCTCCAGTACTATGTCATCAATTGCATTCCAAATTGGACATATCATATATACTTTAAAATTCACATATCTGAAAGAATATTCATTATCTTCCCTCCCAACACTTTTAAATTTCTCTTTGTCTGACAAGAAGACCAACATACTTCATCACCCCAAATTTCTAATCCTTGACTTCTGACATATGCAGTCAGTTGTCAAATTTTAAAATTGTTACCTCTACATTTTTTCTCAAATTCATCTCCTTCTTTTTACTTATATATCCATTAGCATAGACCAGGCTCTTAACCTGTTTTTCCTGGGCTCTTTCCTAGGCTTATGTCATTATTAGCATCCCTGTGTTTTGCAATCTCACTCCAATCCATTTTCTATAGTTGCCTGAATGATTTCCCTAAAATGCAAATATAACTATACATTGTTTCTCAATAAATTCTAATGTCATTATATTACTCCTAGGCAAAAATGCAAATGCTTTGACATACAAAACTCTACAACTTGATTCCAATCTACCTTTTCAACCTTATTAATACATTATTTGTTACATGCTTCTTGTGATCCAGTCAGACTGTCTTTATTGTTTCTTATATGTTATTCTCCATTTTCCAACTTTATATTATCTTTCCCTTATAACTAGAATAAACTTCCTTCTCACCTTCATCTCCCAGAATTCCTAGATTTCTCCAGAACTCAGCTCAAGTACCAGCTTCTTCAGGAGACTCTTCCTAGCCAGCCTACTGCAATGGTTAAACACCCACTCACCCAAGTCACATTATATGCATTGTGTGTGTATGTTGTTTGTCCTTTGGATTTAAGTGGAGGGCTGTGCAAAGTCACCACTTTCACTTTCTCCTCTGAAGCCATCTGGGTCCATTGACAAGGTATAAATCAGAATAACTGGTGCTGACCTTGGATTCAGTAGGAAATTTTGACTTTTTTTTAAGTTAAGGTCTTTAACAGATCTGTTTGACTGAGACAATGCCGAATCAATGATTAAGGGTAGGTAAGAAATGAAGCAGAGAATGGCCTCTTTTACCTAGTTTTTTTTTTTTTTTTTTTTAACCTAATCTGGAAGGGGAAGACCTTCAGGATTTCTGACCTTTACAGAAGCTGTTTACATTCACTCTAAAACAATCAGGACCCAAAAAATGAACACGTGGGGGGGGGGGGGGGGTCGGGGGAGAAGGCTTGTACATACACATACTTTTTGTCTCAAATGATAGACCGTAAGTTTCTTAGCTTTTTGAGAGCAGGAACAATTTCACTTTTTTTCACTGTATTATTTTCTTAGCACAGGGCCTGACACACTCTAGGTACTTAATTGATGCTTATTTATTTATCTTAGAATGATGAGCCGACTATGTAAGAAAGCTTTTGACTTTGTTTTTTATATTTTTATTCTGTTAACAACAAAAAAAGTAAAACTAGTCTCTCCGTAAGCAAAGTAGAATAGAAAAGAGGATTATTTACAAAAATGTGAATATTATGTATAATCTGCTCACCCAATTTCATTTACAAATTATTTTAATTGCAAGGAAATAGTGCTATATAATACATTAACATCTGCCTTACTATAACTTCAGATCATTTGGTATAAATTCTTACTTTTAAAAGTGAGTCAAAAAAAGTATAATGCCCTATCAATTGCTCAAATACCTGACTACCTTGATGATCCTTTGTAATCCCTTTTCTTTTGGATTATTCTTCTGGACTTTTATATAAAGTAGGGCATCAAGTAAGTCATTTTTTTTCAGTTAGATAAGCTAGGTATATTTTTAATTTTGATGAATTTCTATTTTATTTGAAGGTGGTATCTCAAATGGTCTTTTTATAAAAAAATTATTATAGATTATTACATTCTGTCCTGAGAGTAGCATTGTGGTATCATTCTAGTCTCAAATCATCACTGATTTTTATTAAGAACAATAAAAGTACAACAAAATTTGGTGTAAATAGTCTGTAGAAACAGAAGTTGTAGAAAACACTTGCAGGAAACAAGTATTATTTTAAGGCAAATTAGGAATAAATAGTTACAAGCATACCTCAAAGTGATTTGGAGTACCATTCACCAACACATTAAAAAATGTTATACTTTAGGGAAAAAAATAAAATTCAGTTATTCTGTGAACATTGCATGTCAGTAAGAAGGGAAAAAATTCCTTGCTACTTTTGCTGTTTTTCTATTTGTGTAAAGAAAGGCTATGAGTGAAGTGATTAAGCTTTGAAATCCCAAATGCTCATTGTACTCAAAACATTAAAGAAGCATAGATTGGAGCTAGAATAGATGATTGAGCTAATTTAGTCAAGATCACTAATTTTTTTTAGCACTATTGAAATGACTTGTTCACAGTCACACAATGATGGGAAACAGACTGGAAAGATTTCTGGACTTGGTTATGAAAGAAAAGAGATTTAAGATTGAATTCTGTCTCTAATACTAATTTCTTATGACACCATAAACAAGACATGAAACTTCACTACACCTGTTTTCTTTTTTGTAAGATATTAGAAATGTTGGGAGGTTTAAATGTGATAATTTTTGTCAATCATTATGTAAATATCAGTTATCCTCTTGGATAACTAGTTACTTTTTGGGGGGGCATCAGAATTGTAAATTTTATTGGTATGCACATCCTCCAATGAGGAAAATCATTTAACCAATGAGAGCAATTGTTCTCAAGTAATAGTCCTCTATAACAGTCTGGAACCTCTAGGGTTAAATGATTTGCTTAGGGTCTTAGGGACTTACTTAGGTAAGCATGAGTTGAAGGCGGTACTTGAATTTCAATCTTATGGTTTCATGGTCAATTTTCCATTCCACTATGACATTCTGACATTATCATTAATATATGTAATAACAATTATAGCAAATCTAGAATTAGAACTAGGTCTTCCTATGTCCTAGAACTCTGGATTCTCTATTATGCCATGTAGTCTAAGATTTTGCCATTGTTTTTGCTATACCTTATATTTTCTTATATCTTTATATAATTTTTGTTGTTGATCTGAACTTAACAAACACATTTACATATTAGAAAAAGAAAAGAAAAAAAGTAATGTAAATGAAGCCATGAATTTCCATTATAGCTAGCTTATTTCCTTTTTTAAAGTATATAATATATTCAGCAAATTAGTTTCAAAAATGTGTTGCTTGTTTGTCTCCCTCCAAGTTTCCTTCTGTTCTCTTCCATGTATTATTGCTTCACTAATAAGCTTTTTTCTTTTGCTGGCATAATTATCACTAGCCTACCATGGCTTCCTTAGTTTCTCCTCTTTAATATGGTACTATTCCCAAGTTCTTGTTTTAATAGCCAAGGCAAATAAATCTTCTCAGTGATTATTATAAAACAATATGTCCCATCCTTCATTTATAGTTCATCACCTTTCTGTTAGGAGGAAATAAGCACTTTGTAACTCTGATCCTCTGAAATCATACATAGTATTTGGTTTTATAAGGGTTGTTATTCTTTCAAAGTTTCTTTTGTTTGCAATGATCATTACAGTTTGAAATATTCTCTTGGTTCTATACATTCCACTGTGTATTGCAGTAAATATCTCCTCAGTTTTCTTTTATCCCTTTCTTTGAAGTTAAATAATTTTGCATTAGATTCATTTGCTATGATTTGTTCAGCAATTCCCCAGTGATAGACTAATTAACACTTATTTGCTACAATAAAATCTGCTATGAATAATATTTCTATTCATAGGGGGTGCTTTTTTTCTTTTTTTTTTTTTTTTTTTAATGTACATGGCTATGGCTAGTAATGGTATTCTGTTGAAAGAACATTTATTTATTAAGGAATTAGCCATGTTCTGTCTTAGTCAATTATCTGTAAGTTTTGGATATAAGATCTTGAAATACGAGATTTTGTAAAAAAATTTTCCCCTAGTTAGCTGTTTCCTTTCTGAATTTAATTATTGATTTTGTTTGGGCAAAAGCTATTCAATTATTTGTAATAAAATTGTCCATTTGATTTCAAGTAATCATCTCTATCATTCATTTGTTCCCGATCTCCAAGTTGTCTTTGGTGTCTCTGCTGAGAAGTCTGGAAACTGCGAATGTTGCCGCTGATACAGAGGCCCCAATACCTACTTCTGGTTTGCTGGGCATTGGGCTGTGCTGGTACTGCCTGCACCGGAATTGTATCATTTTCCCATCCTAGTGCACCAAAACTTTCCTGCTGACCTATTAAGTTGTCTTTGGCTGGAAAATTGTTTGACTCCATGTTTTTGTGGATTCTGATGATCAAAACTTTATTTAAAGTCATTATTTAAAGGTATTGGAGGGAAATGGTGGAGAGCTCAAACAAGTTCCTGCCTTTATTCCATTATCCTGGATTCACCTCTGACTTTATTTCTTTAAAGAGTTATTAGTAATTGTATAAATAAAATTATTGTTTGTATCTTGTTGGGTAGAGTATGAGATATTTTATACATTCTGTATTTCCTTGTAATATACTTTCTTTTCTTAGCCCCGGTGAGTTTCAGGAAAGATAATAATTTTGAGGAAATATTTTATATCCTGGAACTTTCTTGAAGTTCTTAATTGTTTCAACTTGTTGTTGTTTGATATGCAATATGATGGAAATCCCAGAAACTGGATTTGAATCCTGGGTCTGCCACTAACTACTGGCATGAATTTCTACATGGTATTTAACCTCTTTGTTTTACAGTTTCCTCATCTGAAAAACAAGGGAGATGAATTAGGCAAACTCTAAGGTTATTTACAAATCAGTATCTGAGCATATGAACCTACAATTTTCTAAATCGATTATCATTTCCTTTTTATTAAAAATAAAAACAAACAAAAATAATTCTGGTCTTTCTATGTCTGTGCTTATTTCCTCAATTCTTACATCTTATTATAGCATCTAGTATTTCTAGAACTATGTAAACTAATAACAGTGATAATGGGCACCCTTGCTTTGTTCCTGATCCTATTGGAAAGGCCTCTGGTGTTTTTTTCTTTGCCTATCATTCTGGAATTTGGTTTCAGAGAGATACACTTTATCATATTGAGAAGCTAATGCCCTATTATTTTTGCTAATTATATAACAAAAATAGTATTTTAAAAATATTAATATATTGATATAATTTTGAAAATACTTTTTATTATAATCTATTATGTTTCTGATTTTTCTAATATTGAACAAAGTAGATTCAGAATATGAATCTAACCTATTCCTAGTCATTTAGTACTCATCAGAACATCTATGATATCTAATGTTCCTAATATTCCCAACATTGTTAGTTCTGAAGCTTAAAAATTCTTTCTTGATATATGTTTGTTAAAAATCTGTCTTTCTGAAAGATATACATTTGAGGTCCCTAGTTTTAAAAATTTTGTTGTCAATTTCTCCCTGTAATTTGATTATTTCATTAAGTATTTAAATTTTGTCATTTATAATATATATGCATACACACATATATAAACATACTTATAGATGCATATTTATAATAATGATATTATTTTATAACCACGGTGCCTTTAAGAATAATGCAGTTTCTTCATCCATCTTTTTTGACTACATCTATTTTTACTGTTGTTTTGTCTGAAGTCACAATTGCCATGCCTATTTTTTTTTTTTAGTTTATCTAAAGCCTGTTATTCTCCAGTCTGTCATCCTAAAATTTATGCAAATGTTATTATGTAAATATTAATTAATGTTAAATTTGACTTCTTAATTTAGTTTAGTATTCTATTTGCTGTTTTTTGGGGATAGAGAAAAATATTAGAGAGTTTATCCCTTTCATTTCATAGCCATTGTAAATTTTATATTTTTCTCCATCATATCCTCTTTTTTCACTCCCATTGAGAATCACTCTCTCCATCTAACAAAATTTTTGTTAGTAATTTCCAGTCATATCTGACTCCCTTTGAGAGTTTTCTTGGCAAAGCTACAGAAATGGTTTGCCATTTCCTTCTCCAACTCATTTTACTGATGAGGAGACTGAGGCAAATTAAGTGACTTGCCTAAGTCACACATTTAATTAGTGATTTGAATTCACAAAGAGGGGCAATACTCACTCTAGGCCCAATATACTATCAGTTGCACCACCTAGCTGCCCACTTTACAAAACAGCAGATGATGAAAAAAGAATGTAATCACCACTAGTGATCTATAATTGTATTAATGTGCTTCTTTTGCATAGTATAGAGAGCCTGGTTACTGCTTCTTTGTCCTCTCTTTCTCTTCATTTATCTCTCTGTCTGACTGTCTCTCGTTCTCTATATGTATATGTCTTACTTGTTATCTTTCTTTTTTATCTCTTTCCTATCTTTTTTTTTTGTAATCATCAAAATAGAACAAAGCAACAAGCCTTCTATTCAATTTATTTAAAATGTTTTATATCTTGAATTCATAAGGGTTTTCAAAGAACTTTTGTCTCTTTTCATCTTTTTAGAATGTAAATACTTCATTATTTAGAGTTAATTTAGTGGTACATTGGATTTAAAGTTAAAAAGACCTAAATTTAAATCCAATCTCAATTACTTAGTACCTGTAAAACCCAGAAGTCCCTTAATTGTTTCCTGCCTTGGTTTCTTCATCTGTAAATTTGAGATAGTAATTGAAAGTACCTCCCAGTGTTATTCTGAGGATGAAAGTAGATAATATTTATAAAGCACTTTACAAACTCTAAAGTGCTATATAAATTATTATCTTTTGACCTAGTTCCTCAAATGCATTTACTTTTCTGTTTTTCTCTTGATTTCTGAGTTCACATTTCCTAGTTTCTACATAGGATAAGTTATTTTTTTATTTTAAACTTATATTTTGCTTTTTTGGAATATTGTATTACATTATTTTTCTCCATTATAGAAGTTACTGAAATGTTCAGACGCTCTGTTAGATTTCTTGCTTATTTATTTACATTCATAATGCTTTCCTTCATAGGGAACTATAAGGCTCCTAGTTCTTCATTTGTTTTGTGTGCCATCCTGGAGTGTCCCACCTTATCATGTAAACAAACTTGCTATTCAAAATCTTAGCTTTGAACACCCTTTTCATCCCCTACCTTCTACTCTTATATATGTACAGCTGAAAGAAATTGGAGAAAAACTGCAGGAAACCACACTGACTTGTTTCACTAAAAATTTATTTTACATAAACTTAACTGAGCCTTTAGTGCTACTAACCAATCCTTTTATACCTCCCTAGATAATTCACTACCCCACTCACCACAATAGATACTTTGCACACTTCCATCCCTCCTCAAGTCTTCCATGGTTCTTGTTTCACTTTTTAGCTGAGATTTTTAACTCCTCTTTTGCTGGGAGGAAATGAGGCCATTTGCTGAGAGTTTTCTCTTTTCTCCTCATCTGGCATTATACACTGCATCTCCTCCTTCACCTTGTCTTACACATTGAAATGAATCTTCTTCTTGCCAAAGGAAACACCTTTACATACAGCAATGATCCTGTCCAATTCCATCTTCAAAGGCAGATTATCTCCATACCAAAGTTTCTTAAATTGTGGGTCATGACACCATATGGGATCACATAACTGAATGTGGGAGTCATGAAATTATGATTTATTATCAGTAAATGTTTGATTTGTATATCTCTATTTTATACTTACATACATATTGTCATGTAAAAATTTCTCAAGGGAAAAGGGGCCACAAGTTGAAAAAGTTTAAGCCTGTCTTAAATACCATCCTCACTCCTTAATTTGTCTTCACTCTTTGTTTACCAGCTGTTTCCTTATGCCTATAAAAATTCCCATATCTACTCTCATTTTCAGAAACCCCTTATTGATCCATCCATTACCATTAGCAATCATACCCTAACTCTCCTTCCTTTTATAGCTAAGTTCCTTAAAAAATCCATTTATAATAAGTGTCTCCACTTCCTTTTCTCCCACTTTCTTAATTCTATTGCTTGGCTTCCAGTTTCATGATTCAACAGAAACTGTTACCTCCAGAGTTAACTAGCAATTTTTTATTTGCCATTCTAATTGCCAATTTTATGACCTTTTCTCAGTCCTCATCATTCTTCACATCTCTGAAAACTTTAATACTGTCAATATACCACTTCTACCTGTGTCAGTATGCTACTTCTACCTGATACTCATTTTCCCCTTAACTTTTTTGAGATGCTAATATTGCCTGATTCTCTTATTTATTCTCAATCTCTTTTGCTGACTTTCCATAGGAATCTGTGCTAAGTCCTCTTTTATTTTCTCAAATATACATCCCTAACTGTTCAGCAGAACAGGCTTGCATCTTCAGTTGTCTATTAGATCATAGATCTATTGACCTCTTAAAATTAACATTTTAAAAACTAAACTCATTATCTTATCCCCCCAAAACTCCTCTCTTCCTAATTTCTCTACTGTTGTAAAAGGCATCATCATCATCTCAGTTATCCAGACTCTCAATTTAGACATCATGTTTAATGATTCATTTCCCACTCATATCCAACCTGTTGCCAAAGTCCATCAATTTCACATTTGTAAAATATCTCCCACATTTGCCTTCTTCCCTGTTTTGATATTGTCATCATTTTGGTGTTGGCTCTTATCATGTCATTCCTGAACGCTTGAAATAGACTGATTTTTTGGTCTTTTCGCCACAAGTCTCTGCTCATTCCAAATGTATACTCTACTCAGACTTTTGATCTCCCAAAAGCAAAGGTCTGATCTTGTCACCTTTCAACTAAATAAATTCCAACAGTTCCCTCTTACCCCTAGGAACAAATATAAAACCATTTATTTGACATTGAATACCTGTTGAAACCTAGTCCTGTCTCTTTATTTTCAGTCTTCTCACATCTTATGCTCCTCCATGTACTACTCTGGATTCTAGTAATGCTTACTCCATTATTATTCCTTTCACAAAGTACAGTGTTCTCTCCCTTGACTCTGGGAATTTTCACCAGCATTTTCACCATTTCCTCAATACTTGGAATGTTCTCCTTCTTCATTTCCATATTCCGGCTTCCTACTTCTATTAAAATCCTACTTTTATAGGAATTCTTTTCCAATTTCCTATTAATTCTATTTCCTTCCCTGCAATAAATATTTTAAATTTATCCTCTTTGTAAGCTCTTTTAAAAATGCATTTTTTTTTTAATACACATTATTTTGTCAGTCATGTTGGGAGAGAAAAATAAGAGCAAAAGGGAAAAACAATGGGAGAGATTAAAAAAAAACAACAACAGAAAAAAGAAGTGAACATAGTATGTGTTGATTTACATCCAGTCTCCATAGTTCTTTTTTCTGGATGTGGATGCTTTTTTTCTACCCAAAATATACTGGGATTGTTTTGGGTCACTGAACCAGAGCACTGAGAAGAACCAAGTCTGTCATAGTTTGTCATTGCACGTTCTTGCTGTTATTGTGTACGATATATTTCTGGGTCTTTTGTTTTGCTCAACATCAGTTCATGTAAATCTTTCCAGGCCTTTATATAATCAGCTTGTCCGTCACTTTTTATAGAACAATAATATTCCATTATCTTCATGTACCACAACTTGTTCAGTCATTCCCCAATTGATGGATATGCACTTGTTTTACAATTCTTTGCTGCCACAAAAAAGAACTGCTACAAACATTTTTGCACATGTGGGTCTTTTTCCCCCTTCATGATTTCTTTGGGATAAAGACATAGTAATAGCACTACTGGGTTAAAGGGTATGCACAGTCTAATAGTTCTTTTGACATAGCTCCAGATTGCTCTCAAATGGATGGATCATCTCACAAATCCACCAACTATGCATTAGCATCCCAGTGTTCCCACATCCCCTTGAACTTTTATCCTTATCTTTTCCTGTTACCTTAGCCAATCTAAGAAGCAGGAAGTAGTACCTCAGAATTGTTTTAATTTTTATTTCTCTGATCAATAGTGATTTAGAGCATTTTTTCATATAACTATAGCTGGCTTTAATTTTGTCATCTGAAAATTGTTTGTATCCTTTGATCAATTATCAGCTGGGAATGACTTGTATTCTTATAAATTTGGCACAGTTCTTTACATATTTTAGAAGTGAGACCTTTATCAGAAAGACTTAAACGTAAAGATTTTTTCCCAACTTTATATTTTCCTTTTAATTTTGTTTTTGTTGGTTTTCTTTATGCAAAATTTTAAAAATTATTTTTTAATTAAAGCCTTTTATTTTCAAAATATATACATGGATAATTTTCAACACTCACCCTTGTGTTCTAATTTTTTCCCTCCCTTCCCTCATCCTCTCCCTTAGATGGCAAGTGATACAATATATGCTAAACATGTGTAATTCTTCTCTACATATTTCCACAATTATTTTGATGCACAAAAAAATAGATCAAAAAGGAAAAAAATGATAAAGAAAACAAAATACAAGCAAATAACAATAAAAAAAGATTTAAAATACAATATTTTGGTCCACATTCATTTCCCACTGTTGTCTCTCTTGGGACAGATGGCTCTCTTCAACCCCAAGACCATTGAAACTAGCCTGAATCATTTCATTGTTGAAGAGAGCCATGTCCATCAGAATTGATCATGGTATATAGTCTTGTTATTGCCATGTATAATGATCTCCTGATTTTGCTCATTTGACTTAGAATCAGTTCATGTAAATCTCTCCATGCCTCTCTGAAATCATGCTGCTGATCATTTGTTATAGAACAATAATATCCCATAGCATTCACATAGCATAATTTATCCAACCATTTTCCAATTGATGGGCATTCACTCAATTTCCAATTACTTGCCACTACAAAAAGGACTACCATAAAATTTTTTGTGTGTGTGCAAAACTTAATTAATTTGATGTAATCAAAACTGTCCATTTTGCCTTTCATAATGTTTTCTAATTCTTCTTTGGTCATTTTATATACTAGTTTTCCTAGTAATTTTTGTCAAAGACTGAGTTCTTATTCCAGAAGCTGGAGTTTGGAATAGATTGCTATAGGCCTTGATTATTATGTCATGTGTATCTAATTTATTCCACTTATCCACCACTCTATTTGTTAGTCAATACCAAATAGTTTTGAGGTCTGCTGCTTTATAATAATTTTAGATCTGTTATTCCTAAGCCACCATTCTTTATATTTTTTAAAATTAATTCTCTTGATATTTTTGACCTTTTGTTCTTCCAGATGAATTTTGTCATTTTTTTCTAGATTTATACAATAATGCCTTAGCATTTTGATTGGTCTAATACTGAACAAGTAGACCAATTTAGATAGAATTGTCATTTTTACTATAATAGCTCAGCCTACTCATGAGCAATTGATATTTTTGCAATTGGTTAAATCTGACTTTATTTGTGTGAGAAATATTTTGCAATTGTGTTCATATACTTTGTCTTGGGAAGTAGACTCCCTCCCCAGTATTTTATTTTGTCTAGATAAATTTCATTTGTTTATCTGTCTCTTGATCTATCTATTTATTTATTCATTTTACTGAGGCAACTGAGGTTAAGTGATGGCCTTTGTTCGTAATATATAGAAATGTCGATAATTTGTATGGATTTATTTTACATCTTGCAACTTTGCTAAAGGCCTGAATCATTTCCAGTAGGTTTTTGGATGATTTTTCCAGGATTCTCTAAATATATGTGTATATGTGTGTGTGTGTGTGTGTGTGTGTGTGTGTGTGTATGATCTGCAAAGAGGGATAGTTTAATTTCTCATTGTCAATTCTACTTTCTTTAAGTTATTTTTCTTTTTTTATGCTAAAAATATAAGAGCCAACATTTCTAGTAGAATGCTGAATAATAGTGGTGATAATGGTCTTCCTTGTTTTACTCCTGAACTTACTGGGAATGCATCCACCTTCTCTCCATTACAAATAATGCTTTCTGTTAGTTTTTGTAGCATATGGGCTAGCTCCCTGGAGGCCTCAGGATCAGCCAGAGTCAGGATAAGTAAAAGTCCTTGGTCTTTAGGGGGAGAATCAGGCAAACTGCCAGGTAGCCAAAGATCTCTTCTCGATTCTGGGGTCTAGATCTCCACTTTTCTCCTTCTCATCCTGCAGCCAAGTGAGTCTCAGCCCTCTGTCACCCCACCCTCTAATCCTTGCCTAGGATTATTTTAACCCCAAACATTGAGCCAGCACCAAACAGTGAGAAGGGCTATTTTTCCAATTTTTCTATTTCTAGAAATTTTTCTATTTCTATTCCAGCTTCTGGAATAAGAACTCAGTCTTTGACAAAAATTACTAGGAAAACTAGAATATAAAATGACCAAAGAAGAATTAGAGAACATTATGAAAGGCAAAATGGACAGTTTTGATTACATCATAAGTTTTGCACACACACAAAAAGTTTTGTGGTAGTCCTTTTTGTAGTGGCAAGTAATTGGAAACTGAGTGAATGCCCATCAATTGGAAAATGGCTGGATAAGTTATGCTATGTGAATGCTATGGGATATTATTGTTCTATAACAAATTATTAGCATTTTCCATATGCTAATAGAGTCATTGTCTTATATTGAATAGGTAATTAGCTTTAAATTCTTGGCTGTCTGATTCAAGTACACCTTTTTCAGAGTTTCAGCCCTTTACAATTTTAGGTAGATACTGCTTATTATTTTAAGGAAAGCTCCCTTTATCCCTATGCTTCTAGTGTTTTTAATAGGAATAGGTGCTGTATAATGCCAAAAGCTTTTTCGGCATCTGTTGAGATTATTATATTATTTCTGTTTGTTTTATTATTGAGGTGGTCAATGATGGTAATAATTTTCTTGATATTGACTCAGCCCTGCATTCCTGGTATAAATCTCACTTAGTTTTATTGTATTAGCCTAATGATAAAATTTCTTTGCTAATATTTTATATGAAATTTTTGCATCAATATTCATTAAGGAGATTGTAATTTTCTTTCTCTGTTTTGTCTCTTCCTGGTTTAAGTATTAGTATCATATTTATATTATAGAAGGAGTTTGACAGTGCTCCTTCTTTACCTATGTTTTCAAATAATTTACATAGTAATGGAATTAAAGGTCCTTTAAATGTTTGATAAAATTTACATGTAAATCCATCTGGCCCTGAAGATTTTTTCTTAAGTAGTTTATTAATGGCATGTTCAATTTCTCTTTTCTAAAGTGAGACTATTTAATTTATTTGCTCTTCTGCTAATCTGAATAGGTTATATTTTTATAAATATTCATCAATTTCAGGTAGAATGTCAGATTTGCTGCAATTGGGCAAAATAGCTCCTAATTATTGCTTTGATTTTTTTTCATTGGTGGTAATTTCACCCTTTTATTTTTGATGCTGGTGATTTGTTTTTTTCTTTCCTTTTCCTAATCAAACCAAAGGTTTATCTATTTTGTTGTATTTTTTTCATAAAATCAACTCAGTTTTATTTATTAGTTCAATGGTTTTCTTAGTTTCAATTTTATTGATCTCTCCTTTGAGTTTTGGAATTTCTAATTTGGTATTTAATTGGAGGGTTTTAATTTGTTCTTTTTTCTAGCTTTTTTTACTTGCATGCCCAATTCATTTATCTCCTCTTTCTCTATTTTATTCATGTGCCTATTTAGAGATATAAAATTTCTCCTGAGAACTGCTTTGGCTGCATGCCCTAGGTTTTGGATGTTGTCTCATTATTGTCATTCTTTTAAATGAAATTATAGATTGTTTCTGTGATTTGTTATTTGACCCATTCAAAGTTTAGAATTAGATTATTTAATTTCCAATTGATTTTTAGTCTATCTTTTTCTGTGCCTTTATTGAATATAATTTTTGTGGCATTCTGATCTTAAAAGGAAACATTTACTATTTCTTCCTTTCTGCACTTCATTGTGAGATTTTTATGCCTAGTATATGGTCAATTTTTGTGTAGGTGCCATATACTGCCGAGAAAAAGATGTATTCCTTTCTGTCCCTATTCTATTTTCTCCAAAGGTCTATCATATCTAGGTTTTCCAGGATTATGTTAACCTCTCTAGTTTCTTTCTTCTTTATTTTGTGGTTAGATTTATCTGATTCTGAGGAGGGAAGGTTGAGGTCCCACACTAGTATAGTTTTGCTGTTTATTTCTTTCTGTAACTGGCTTAAAATCTTCTTTAGAAATTTGTATACTTCACTACTTGGAGCATACACATTTAGGATTATTATTACTTCATTGCTTATGATACCCTTTATCAAGATATACTTTCCTTCTTATTTCTTTTAATAAGATCTATTTTTAATTTTCCTTTATGTGAGATTAGAATTGTTAACCCTGCTTTTTATTTTTTTTTAAGTTCAGCTGAAGCATAATAAATTCTGCTCCAGCTTTTCACCTTTACACTGTATGTGTCTCTCTGTGTCATATGTGTTTCTTGGAAACAATGTATTATAGGCTTCTGTTTTTTAATCCACTCTGCTATTTGCTTCCAATTTGTGGGAGAGTTCATCCCATTCACATTCAGTTATGATTACCAGCTTTGTATTTACCTTCATCCTATTTTCTCCCCTACTATTTCCCCTTCTTTTAGTAGTCTTTTTTTAACCCATCCCACACACTACCTTATCTTCCATCACCCCTTCTTCCCTTTCTTTTCTCTTTTACCTAGTGTTTCTGCTCTCCCGTCTATCTTGCCCCTCTCTTTTCTTTTCTCTTTCTTCTTCTTTATAGGGTTAGATAAATTTCTATTCCCAATAAATGATTAATTTATTCCTTCTTAGAGACAAAACTAATTAGGTCATATGATATAATTTGTCTCATTATACCTTTCTTTTTCTCTTCTCCCAGTACAATACTTTGCCATCCTTTTGTGTCTTTTTCATTGATGTCATCACGCCAGAGTCCACTCAGAACCACACTCTCAGTATATGTAATGCTCTCCTCTGTCTGTCCCAGTGACATACAGTTCTCAAGAAATACAGATATCATTTTCCCTTTAGGAATGTAAACATTTTAACCTTTAAATAATATATACTTTCCCCCTTTTTTCCTTTCTATGATTCTCTTGACTCCTGTGTTTGTAGATTGAATTTTCTGTTCAATCTGTTTTTTTTTTTCAATATAAATGATTGAAAATCTCCTAATTCATTGAAGATCCATCTCCTCCCCTGAAAGATGGTTCTGAACCTAGCTAGGTAGTTAAATATTGGTTGTAATTCTAGATTATTTGCCTTCTGGGATATGGTATTCCAAGCCCTCTGATCTTTTACTGTGGAAGCTGTTAGATGCCCCAGCATCTAATCTTGACTGTTGTTATTTAATATTTAAATTGTTTTTATCTGGCAGCTTGCAGGATTTTTCCTTAAGATTGTAGTTCTGGAATTTTGCAACATGTTCCTTGGGGTTTTCCTTGTATGATCTCTTTGCCAAGGTGATTGATGGATTTTTTTAAAGAGTATTTCCTACTCCATTTCTAAGACACTGGGACAGTTTTCCTTGATGATCTCTTGAAGGATGCTATCCAGCTTCTTTTTTTGGTCATGGCTTTCAGGTAGGCCAATAATTTTTGAATTGTCTCTTCTGAATGTATTTTCTAACTCAGTTGTTTTTCCAATGAGGTATTATTCTATATTTTCTTCCATTTTTAAATTCTTTTTAGTTTGTTTAACTGATTCTTGATGTCTCACAGTCGTTAGCTTCCCTGTGTTCCATTCTAGTTTTTAATGTGTCATTTTCTTCAGTTTTGTATCTCTTTTTCCATTTGGTTAATTCTACTTTTGAAGGTGTTGTTTTCTTCAGTGGATGTTTTTTTTTGTTTTGTTTTGTTTTGGGTTTTTTTTTTTTTTGCATTTGGCCAATTGTATTTTTAAAGGATTTGTTTTCTTTAGTCGATTTTTTCTTTCTTTTTTAAGTTGTTGATACTCTCTTGCATACCTCTAATTTCCTTTCTCTCTTTTTCTTCTACCTCTTTTATTTGCCTTTTAAAGTCTTTTCTGAGCATTTCCAAGATGCCTCTTTGGTCCTGAGAGCAATTCATATTATGTCTGAGATTTCCTCTGTGGACACTTTGTTCTCATCTGAATTGATGTTTTGGTCTTCCCTGTCACCATAGTGAGACCATTCTATGGTCAAGACTCTTCTGTTTCTTGTTCATTTTCTTTCCTTTCCTTTTGCTATTTCCTCTTTTTTTTTGTTTTGTTTTGCTTTGTTTTGTTTTTTATTTTTTTACTTTTATGATTGTGTTTTACTCTTGGGATAATGGAGTTGTTGTCCCAAAGCTTCCTGTGCAGCTCTGAATCTTAGCTATGGACATAGGGGTCCCTTGTCCTTGCAGGGGTAACTTTTCATGCCCTTTTCAAGAAACATCCTAGTTTTCTAGAGTTTGCCTTCTAAGCTAGGACTGGAAACTGCTCTACTAATTTGCTCCCATACTAAGCCAGGACTGATGGACTTAGTCGCTGATTTGCAGTGATTAAGACCCTCTCATTGGCTTTCCCAGAGTCTGTCTGAGCTGGGCTGAATACTCCTTTCATCCTGATGAAAATGACCTTTCTTGAATTTTTTTCCAATCTATCTTAAGGTGGAGAGTGGTTTCATTCCATCAGCTTCTCTTCAGAAACTTGGTTTCTTATGGTTTTTAAGGGAACATGGGAGAACTTGAGTAGCTTCCTGGCTTTGCCTCTCCATCTTGACTGCACCCCTGAATGTCTTCTGTTTGTAAGATCTTAACAAATGGTTCTACTACTTCCTGGAAAATAGAGGGAGAAGAAATGGAAGCAATTTCAGATTTTATATTCTTGGAATCAAAGACTACTGCAGAGATGACAATGTAGCCATTAAATTAAAAGACACTTGCTACTTTGAAAGAAAGTTATGATGAATTTGGCCAGCATGCTAAAAAAGAGAGACATCATCATGCTGATTAAGGTCCATGTAGTCAAAGATGTGATTTTTCTTATTGCAATATATGCATTTGTGAGATATACTATAGGGAAAATTGAGCACCATAAAATCAATATTTTTGAATTGTGATCTTGAGAACACTTTTGAAAGTTCTTTGGATAGGGAGGAGGTCAAATCAGCTAATATTTAGAGAATTAATTCTAGGTATTCATTGGAAGATCAAATATTCAAGCTAAAGCTTAAATATTTTGACCATATAATAAGAAAACAGGACTCATTGGAAAAGACACTGATGTTGGGAAAGACTGAAGACAAAACAAAAAAGAGAACAGCAGAGGATGAAATGGACAGGTGGTATCATGGAAACAATAAATATGAACTTGGACAAACTTTGAGAAATAATGGAGGATAGAAGGACCTGGCATGCCATGGTCCACAGAGTCATGGAGACTGGAATATTACTGAAAAACTAAATACCAAAGTTTTGTTTATTCATGTGTTTGCATGCTATTTTTCCCTATGCCTTGAGAGTAGGGACCTTTTACTTCTCTTTGTTTCCTTGGCAATTCACACAGTACCTGACACATAGTAAGCATTATTTAAAAATTATCAACTGACTATAAAAAGGACTTTATCTTTGGACTTTTGGTTTACTATGCAATGTAGTATCTTATGAAGATATTGGCTGGTACATATGGGACAATTAATTGCCCATAGAATCCATCACATAGTTATTTTAACTGCAAGTTCCCAACCTTAAATTTCTAACAGGTAGTACGTATTTAAGGATGAATTTGAACTCTGCTCTTCCTGACTTCAGATCTAGCATTCCAAACACTGTACTGACTATCATTAATTAAAAGAACACTATTTTTTCATACATAAGAAGTAAGTTTTAATCTTAAGTCTACTACTTCGAACCATGAAACCTTGACCAAGTTACTAGAAACCATTATGCTCATACTCTCAATGTCATTATGTGCAAAATAAGGGAGGAAATGGTACTATATTACATCTAAAATCTTAAAGTCTCTTCCAGATCTAAATATATAATTTTTGCAAAAGCAATAATTTACTAAATTCAGTGGATTGTCCTTAAGAAAGAGAAATGTACTGGTATTCCTACCCTGAACATTAGGATCTTTGCTTAATATACTATTTTAATAACTCATCATAGGTTATGATGACTGAAACTTTTGAGGGCTATGCCACTGAAGAACCAACTCCTGCAGGTATTGGCAAAGGACAAAACTAAATAAATTCAGAAGCTTGTCACTGGATTTGCCACAACCTCCCTCACAACTCCCTCCCCCCCCAAAAAAAAATACCAATATCACATCTTAGAGTAAAAAGGACTAAATGTCAAGGATGATAATATGAGTTCAAATCTCAGCTTTATTATTTAGCATCTAAATAAATTTGAAGTTATTTAATCTCCTTGGACTTCAGTTCCCTAATTTGTAAAAGGAGAGGGATAATGAAATTGGTAATAATAGTAATAATAGTAATAGTAGTTGTTGTTGTTATAGTTGTAGTAGTAATACAATAACTAGCATTTATAAAACGTTGTAAGTTTTTTTTAAGTTTTCAAATAGCTTTATATGTATGCATATATATGTCATTTTATTCACACAACAAACACAGAAAATAAGTAATAACATCCCCATTTTATAGATGAGGAAACTGAGGACAAGGTTAAATGGCTTGCTCTTAATAAAACTGGTAGTGCAATGGATAAAACCCTAGTCCTAGATTCAGAAAGATCTGAATTCAAATGTGACTTTGAATATTCACTATCAGTATGATCCTGGGCAAGTCACTTAATCTCTATTTTCCTCAAGCTCCTCAACTATGAAATGATATAATAATGATAGCAACAACCTCAAAGTGTTATAGAGAGGATCAAATAAGGTAATATTTGTAAAATGTACTAGTACATAATGGTTCTATATAAATATTTACTAATACCAGTTTTCTTCCTTTTGCTAAGGTTCAAATAATTACCATATAGTGAAGGATATATTTGTATTTGAATCTTCCTGATTCCAAGTCTAGCATTTTATCCCCTCTGTCAACTAGTTGCCTCCCAGAACTACTTAGTTGGACTAAACGATCCCCAAGTTATCTTCACTATTTTCTCCCAAGTCTTTTGATCTACCAAGTGGCAGAAGGATTGTCTTTGGATTGGTAAAGGATTATTAATGCCAACTAAATTCTGGGTGATAAAAGTATTGAAATGAAATAGTTGGCATGCAAAAGAGCTTTTCATAAACTCACTAGATTTAATCTTGTTGACAGGGACTGTTGCGATTTTATCTGTGCATCTCCAGCATTTGACACAGAGGTGGGAAAGCTTTTTTTCTGCCAGGGGACATTTGGATATTTATAACATTTATGGGCCATATAAAATTATCAACTTATAGAACTCAAGCAATGGGAGGTTGTTGTACCTACCTCTCAGCTTATCATTAATTGTAGTTGCCTTAATAAATGATTTTGGAGTTAGATGTTCCCCAGCTCTGAACTAGAACAATGTTTTCTATAAATAGTAGGTATTTAACAAATGTTTATTGATTCAGTGATTCTTTGAATTCCCCATGGAGGAAATAACATCAAATTCTCCTCTTACTAAGCAATCATTTAGTCCCTATTCCTCTGGCCCCTTCTCACCTGATGCTTTTGCTGGTGATATATGCTTAATCTTCTCTTATGCTTCAATATTTTATATTATAATAACAATTTATTATATATTTTATAATTATATATTATAATAACAAAATATTTAAATTTGTAATCACCTTTCATAGTTTTGAAAATATTTTCATATTACCTTATTGATAATCATAACTACCTTATGATAAAGAGAAATGAGAAAACGGAAGGCCAGAAAAAATTAACAGCTTTTGTAAAGTCAAAAAACTAAGTAAGAATAGTAAGAGTAATAATGAGAACTCAGTCCTAGTCTTCTTGTTTCTTGTCTTTTTTTCATCACTCTGTACCACCTTCAATTAGCTGTTTATTCAACCAATGCATAAACAGATAATTAGGTACTTTAAAATTCTCAATGAATCATTAAGATCTCTTTATTATTATGTTACCCATACCAAAGGATTCTCAAATTACATTTAAATTAGGTGGATAATGACATAGGTTAAATTGATTTTGTTTAAATAGTAAGAGTAGAAATGGGGCCAGAGGAAGGAGCATTGAGAAGAGCCACTTCTGCTATTGTGACTCCCCTTTTCTTTCTTTTATTTTCTTTTTTTAGGAAGGGGGAAAAAATATATATATATATACATATATATATATATATATAGAATGGCTCAAGGAGAGACTTAAAAAAAAAAAAAACCTGACATAACAAACTAGTCAGCAGAGCTGCTAACAAAATGACATGGTAGTGCTTTATAGCATGGGAAATAATATTGTATTGACAAATAATGATTAAATCATTTGCATTCACATAGAAAAGCAGAACATTAGAACTAATGTCTGAGGCATGGACTTGACTAGAGACCAAGTCCCAGAAACTCTTAACAGTGGATTTATAAATTGAAAACTCTCTCTTATTTGAAAACACTATTCAATAGCAAAATGTGTGTATTGGATCACAACGTTTGGGAGCTGGGGGAAATTTATTAAACTATATTCAGAACAGTAATGTTTCAAACATATCTAGACAAAGGTCATTAATTTTTTTTTAAAAAAGGCATTCAGTATCTCTCTCTGATTCACTAGAAATGTACATTATTGAGTCTATCAGCAAAACTATCTAAAAATCCTTGTGAGAACTCTTATAGGAGTATATGTAAATCCTTAATTCTCCTTTAATTCTTTTCTTAAAAAATTCTTACTGATGTTTCTTGTTCTTAAAAGAATAATGGCATCTCATTTTATTCTTTTTGCCGCTCTCTGAGGACCATCCCACATGATAATGTATTTTTAGGATGGAAAAAAAATTAATTTAACTGATTGATCTTTGAAAAAGTACCTTCCCCCACTCCCTCTTCCCTGTAGTAGATTGGGGATGTTTTCTCATATCTCTTCATTTCAGTCCCATTTGCTCTATGAAAATGACTCTATGAGTAATATAAAATTATATACTGGTGGACATTAATGTTTCTTTTAGACTTGCACAATGCAAGACATTTGATAGGATTCAAATTGTTGCTCACAGCATACCCCAGCCCAAACTTGCCCCCAGCCCTCAGACCCACAGAAATCATTAATCACTGGTCTCACTAGAACACTGAGCAACCCAATATATTCCATAACCACACCACCAGGTTACTATGTGATGTTACCACAAAACATAACATGAAAATCAGCCAATGAGAAAATAGCACTAACAGGATGCAGAACAGGACATTGAACTGCAAACCTCAATATATCCTTCCCCTTACATAGCACCTACACGATTCCCCCTTCTTTTCTATCCTCAGGTGAACCTATGCTAGTTATAATATCATTATCATAAATTAATACTCTCCCAAGTGAGCTTTTCTGTATGCATTCTGGGTAACCACATGCACAGTTCTACCAAGGCTAACCTATGTTAGAAAACTCCTGTAACCTCAGAATTTACATATCTTGTGATGTAGTCAGCACCATTTACTGTATAAAAATCCTTGTCTTGTTTTGCTAGGTTGCTGACCCCTTCAGGAAGTTTGGCCCACCCACCAAGTGCATAAATCTCATTGTAAAACCTTTGCTTAGTTGGAGACTCTCTGAATCTGAATTCTTTCAGAGGTAACAACACAGCACAGATCTGATACCGAAGCAGATTGGTTTGAGAAATAAACAACCAAAGAATCGTGTTAGAATGGAGAAAACAAAAGAGTAACAAGTCAAGGTTAGGCTATGATCCAGAGAAATGTTTGGCCTTCACAGAAGGGAATGCTCTCTCATACCACCATCTCTATCCAAAGAGATGTAGTTGTCAAATAGTCTAGAAGATGGGGGACAGGCTATGTCTGTTAGAACAAAAGTTTTCTTTCTAAATTTGTCTACTAATTGAAGGTAAACTTTACAATTTTCCTGTCTGTCTCTAGTTTCCTTTTTGTTTTACTGCTAATCAAAGACAGGGATAGTTTTGCTTGAACTACTTTTACCAGAAAGATGTCAGTAACCTGGAGGATTTCTTTAGAAATGGCATCTAAGATAATTATTGGAAAGGGGCAAAAAAACAATCCTTATTTTTGTAGGAAAATAGAACCTGGCAGAAGATACATCATTTAATACTCTCTGGCAGCCCCCTCCTTAATAGAGTTTAAAAAACAGTCTGATTCAGTAATCACTTGGTTTTATTTTTCTCCCCAATATTCTCAGAGGTGGATCAAGTAACATTCCTTTTATATTTGTACTCATTTTTTTTCATTTTGTTTCACATTAATACTTGAGGTATTTTGACAAAGAAAGAAAGATGACCCAGTGTCAGAGGACTGAGATGTCATATTTAATTCCTACTTGTTCACAGTTTATGGATTAATGCTGGTAACATCACTCATGCCCTTTATACAGCATTTTAAGGCTTATAAAGTACTTTCACATAAAAGTGGAAATCTTTGCACATAAGAGTTCCAAATAACATCCCTATTTTACAAATGAGCAAACTGAGGCTTGGAGAAAATACATGAGCAAAAATTGAAACTGGACTGTTTTATTTCATTTTATGGAATATAAATACCAGCTGTGTTTATTTTTGTATGAAGAGATGTCCAATAGTGTAAGAAACAACTGAATCTTAAACTTGGTCCATGAACAGAATTTCTCTAATGCAATGCTTTGGATATGGTAGATGTTTAACGAAATTTTACTGAATTACTATCTTAGAGTAATGATGTTGATAAATGTCAGCACTTGGATTTGAACCCTTTTCTCACCTAAATTCTAGGCCCAAGTCCAATACTGTTTTCTCTTCTATCACATTCACAGGGTCCCTTCAAAATCTGAAATATTTTGATTCTGTGAAATTGCTGCCTTCAAGAAAATAAAAGAAAAAAGTTCCACAAATGTGAGTGCAAGGGATAATGTTGTAAAAAAAATTACCCTGGCATGGATTCTGTCAATAAAAAGTTACTATAATAATAATAATAATAATAAAAAAGAACTGATGATACAGAATAAAGGAAACAGAACTAAGAAAAAAAAGAAAAAAGTTCCAGAAGATTATTGAGAGATCCAAAATACAGAATCAAAACACATTACTTTTAATGGAAGGGAAATATTTAAGCAAATTTTCTCCAAGACATCCTGTCCCCTATTTTTTGTCAAATTTTATACCAAACTATGTACACAAAAGATACTCCATAAACACTCAGAAAATCACACACAAGCATAAATTTTTAAAAAGTAAATGTCATTTTATTGTGGTATAAAAGAGATATTTCTTTGGTGGTAAAACAACCAATGTAAAAATCCATTGAAATATTCATGAGCATGCAGGTGTATGTAAATGTCCTATAGGTATGTATGTATACTTTAATACATGCACTGACAATTTTTCTTGCTGATTTCCATTTGTTTCACAGAAAATATTAACTAAGCTCAATTTAATATGAATGTATACCATAATAGATGATATCTGTATAAAGAAATAGGGAAATATGCATTCCATTGTATTCTATTTCTGTCAGAACACAACTAAAGTAATATGATAGTTAATTTATAAATGATGATATTATGAAATGGGATTAGACCTGGCCAGTTCTTTGGGTGCTTAACAGGAAAGACCACAACTGGCAGCAGGAAACGGTGCTATTCACATTTTCATAAAGTACAGAGTAAAAGGTGACAGAAGCAGTAAGTAGCATAGGGATAGGGAATGAGAGGTCAAGGAAAGTAGACAGTCAGGAATATCACTCGCATAATCATGTGATGGATGAGTATTCAGGAGGATAAGAATTTGAGGTCTCATTTTTAATAGGTTTTTTTTTGGGGGGGGAGGGAGGGCGAAGATTGGTCAACAGACCAGCTCCTATTCATACCATATTGAGGTTAGTTCACTAATATATCCAAATCATCACAAAGTTGATAAAACTGCAGAGTTACATTTCCAAATTATTAATACCTTTTTGGTCTGGAGCTGTGGAAATCTGGATTTTGGCTGAAATTTACTTGTCACAGGACTGGCACTTGATAAGCAACTCTTAGATATTTCTTCTGATTTGGTATATGTAATTTGGATGTGGATTTTAGTTAATATTTGATACAATTTGGAATGCATGTTCTTTTGTTCTTTGGCTTATTTGTTGTTTCCTCTCTAAAATCTGTACAATATGATTTCTTGTTAAAACTTACTTGGTGAGTAGTTAGGGGAACCAGAACAATATATATATATATATATAACAAATTAACGAGTGGAAGTTATAGGGAGAAAGATTACAGTTCAAAAAAAGAAAGAACTTCCTAACAATTCCACCAAAATTCCAGGCTGTCCTGATAGTTGATATGTACTTTATCATCTCTAGGCTAAGTGACTCCTCAGGTCCAAAAGTAGAAAGTGGAAGACTCACATTTCATGTTAGCATTGGAGCAGATAATCACTGAGGTATTTTCAGTCTCAAAGAATTTGATTTTATGGAAAAAAAAATTAATGTCATCTAAAAGTCTTCCTTATCACATGCTGTCTTATCCCAGGAAGGATTCATTTCTGCCAGGAAGCAGTAATATTTCCTGCAAAAATCAAAATGTATAAATATAGTAGATTGGAATCAGTCCCCCTAGAACAAGGAGGTCCATCTGACAGGACTTAGAGGTGGGATGTAATGAAAAAGAAAATCTGAGTAATCTCTACTTACAAAGAAAAAATAAGCCTGGTGATAGAGAAGAACTTAAAGGAAAAGGAAGATAGAAACAGGGAGTTGGATTGTGAGATGGTATCAAGCTTTGCCTCAAAAATTCTGTTCATGAGCCAATTTTAAGGCTTAACTTTTGCTTCAGCTCTTAGATAATTTTTGCATAAAATTTTATACCACTGAGACAGAGCAAGGTCCTAAAATAGCCTTAATTGTACTGTATTTTTGTTTCCTGATCTCTCTTCTCAACAAGAGATTTCCCAAAGTTAAAAGCTTTCCAGAATGCTCCTGATGCTTTTCTGAATGACAACTTGTCTTTATTTTCTTCAATTATAACAGCAAGAGAATGAAAATACCAAGAAAAGGTGTTATGAAGTACTAATGTGATATAAGTAAGCTAAATGCAGCCAGAATTATAGCTAGGAAGACCTTAGCACAATATTCTACTGAGAACAAAATTCCAAATCAATTTATCAAAGGATTCCAAAAGCTAGAAATAGATTTTTAGCTTTGCTTTTTTTTATCCAAGCATTCACTTCAGTCCCAAGAATTCCACTAGCATATCATGCATGCGACTCTGAATGGGAATATACTTTTACCCTTTGTCGAGCTGGATATAAGTGCCAGCTCCCCCTTTTTCCATATAAACTAAGTATATTGTATTGGTCCTCTTCTTTCCAATTTGCTAAAGAAGATTTGAGATTGAAAACAAAATGTACTAGTTCTAACTTGCAAATAAGTCTTCCCTGATTTTAAATCTTCTTGCTACATGGAAACTATTTAAATTGAAATCTCCTACAGAATAAAACATGTATTTTAAACATAGTCATAATGGAGATTTATCTTTTTTGATTATGCATATTTGTTAAGAAAAAAGCTTTCTTTTTCTTTTTGAATGAGGAATTAGAGGGGCTAAGAAAGACAGGGAAAGTGTAGTTTCAGAAAAATAAAAGGAAGACAGACATATCTTGAGTGTTAGTGTATTCTATTTGACTGGTGCTGTGAATGAAAACACAACAAATGGAAGTTTTTAGAAGAATAAAAGATGACCTCATATATAAATAATATTTTATAAGAATTAATATTATGAACATATATATGTATCTAAAATATGTTTCATCTCCTTAAAATTTTATTCTAAGAATATTATTCCTTCCTTCAGGAAAAAAAGTTTTTCTCTTAAAATGCTGCCAGCTTCTGCTCTAAGGAAAGATATCAGGACATTAAAGATGATTATCACCAAAATAAACATGTCTTGCTATGGAATTTATCACTTCTCTTTATTATTATTGGATACAGAGGTTGTGTTGTCATTAAAAAGTAATTTTCATGATTGTGAAGATTCTTAAGCACATGCTGTAGAAAAGCAGTAAGATGTTTAGTCTGGAAAATAAAAGACATTGGGAATTGGAGGTGGAAGGTGAGAACAGAAAGACATTATAGCTATGTCCCAAATATTTGAAAGGTTATTATGTGGAAGACTGATTAAGATATTTCTGCTTGACCTCAGAGGGCGGAACAAGGAACAATTAGTGAACTCTTTACAGAGGCAAATTTAATGATGTAAGAAAAATTTCTGAACTACCAATATCTAAGAATGGAATAGTCTGCCTTGGAAGATAGTTGTTTGTACTTCATTAGAGATCTTCAAAAACAGTGTAGAAGTGATTCTCTTTGTATGAATTATATTAGATTGCTACTTAGATCCCTTCCTATTTTGGGATTCTATGATTTTGTTTTATAAATTTTAAAATGCTTTGTTAGATTTAGTTCATCATAGAATCATAGATCTAGCGTTGGGAGAGAATTCAAAGGATTTCTATCCTATTCCTATTTTACACTGAGACCCACAGATTTTAAGTGATTTGACCTTGGTTACATTGGCAATAACTGATAGAATAAAAATTTGAACTCTCTCATTCTAAATAGAGGGCTCTCACCACTATATACAAATGCCTCCATCCCCAAAGAGAGAACAAAACAAATCAGGGAACTACTAGTATAATCATTAGTATTGTGTAATATTATATAACACTATTATGTTAAATAGCTTGACCATTTCTGTACCAATTCCGGTGCAAGGTAATTCATGAAGCAGCAAAGACAGTAGCAATTCAAAAAATAAAATAAAATAAGCATGATATCAGCACAACAGAAATGCAACTTCTTAAGATATGGAAAACAGATTTTCATGGCCAGCTAACAGGATAGAATAAGTCATTAAATAATTTTAAGATTCTCTTCCATATTTGCAACAACTGTCAGGGAATTAATATTGAAAGTATCCCACATGATGTTACAACATAATCAGTACTTTAGAAGAAAAAATTGCATACATATCAAAAAGGATTGGGTTCAGATTGAACATAATGATTATATATATATATATATATGTATATATATATAAATCTATGAGTGTATATAGATATATATGTATATATATACCAGTTATTTCATATTACTTTTAATATTACCTATATATATATGCTAGTTATGTTACTTTTAATAATATCCATCTATTGATCAATATCTCATTGTAGGTAAGATTGATCTTAACAAAAGGACCTTCTTCAGTATCAGGACCTGTGAGTAGAACAAAAATAGTGCTCGTAGCCATAAACCCTTTTCCTATTAGAAATAGAATTTTTTTTAAATTAAGAAATCTAAAAAAAATCCTATTATAAAATAATTGAATGATGTAACAAAGCATTTCTTAAAGGCTTGTCATACATGGTATTGTGCTAAATGCTCAGAATACTAATGTAAACAGAGTGTCCCTATATGAAGGATCTCATATTCTAATTAGACAAGATAATACATAAAAAGAAAGATGAAAATTTGGGGGAAGAGGTGAAATGGAAAAACATTTGGCTATGACAGTACCATGGAGAAAGACCACAGAGTTAGGAGTGGAACCTAACGAGGAAAAAACATGTTATGTCCTGAAGATTTTTCTTAAAATGGAGAGAAACCAGCCAATAAAACAACAAGTTTGCAAAAACAGTAAATTTCCAGGGTGCAAAGGATGCTGTGACATGATGAAGAAAATCTAAAGAATCAAAAGTGAAACTCTAAGAGACATGAATTTACATGACTCAGTGAAGTTAACCATTTCAACGAGTGGCAAAACAAAGATTTAAAACAGAGAGAGATATGTCTATCTTTTACCACAAGCAAATATTGAACAGGAAACAACTTATATTTGCAAATTCAGGAATGGTCTTTGGAGTTTTAGTATTAAAGAGGAAGTAGCTGTTGATAAGAAGACTCATTTTATCCCCATTAAAATATTAACTACAGTATAGAAATTAAATGTGTTTATGTCTTCTGTCTTTGTAGCAATAAAAAATGACTTCAACATCACATTGGTGTCTCCTTTCCAGAAATAGAATATCAGTATCTTTTCTCTGTAACAGAACCATTTGAAATCAGACAATTTCATGTAATCTAAGTATTTCCCTGAAAATATCCAGACTTTTAAATATTCTCTTGGTTCATATTGGAACAGAAATAAATATAGAAATTTCTCTACCTGTTTGCCAATTAGCTGAATAATTTCTGGACATGTGAAAGCTTTACAGATCTCTCTTCAGGCTGAAAGATTAGCTAAAAGCTTCTCTGGATAGTGTCCAGTTATTTGAACTATCACAACCATTTTTTGATATAATTTTGAAATAAGCCTGTTATAAAAAAGCTGTATGCACCAATTTCTTCCTTTACCTCACTCTGGGATCTTGAATGTGTAACTGTCATTATAGAAATATTTTTAAAATCCATTTAATAATCATGGGACAGACTCCTGAGGCTTCTTGTCATCTGCTTTTTTTATCTTTTCTACACAAATTTATTTTCAAGGTTTTGTACAATGAGATGACTAAATATAATAAAATGGAACTGTTTTCCATTATCATGGTTAAAACGACATATGTTTACATTTTGTTTTACTCTACAATTTTTAAATACCATTCTTATTGTGTTTCTTGGGATACTCTAATCTTTTGCTACCTGAGAGTTTTTCCAGCAAGAGGTACATATGATCTTTTTCAGCTTTCTAAAACTTTAGGCTTTACTAGAAGACTTGAAGATTCCTTATAATAAATAGCAAAGGCTCATTTATTGATGTTAAGTGTTATCTCATTTCTGATTTAGTGTTTCTTATTTGATCATTTTTTTTCATTCCAAAAAAGGCAGCATGGTATACTAAATAAAATATGGAAGTCAGGAAGATCAGGATAACAATCCTGCTTTTAAATTGATTAACTACATGTCCATAGGCAAACCTTAGTTTCTTAGGAAACATGTCATCAGGAGTCACTTGCATAAGATAAACTTAGACAAGTTTAAAATGGATATACGACCTAAGATAAAAGAACATTTTTACAAGAAAATTAGAACATGGAATATATTACTTATCAGACTTATAGATAGATGAAATATTATAAATAAACAAAAGATAAGAAATAAATAGGCATAAAATGAATAATTTTGATTGTATCAAATTAAAAAGGATTTGTACAAATAAATAAATAAATATAACCAAGGTCAAAAGGAAAGCAGAAAATTATGGGAAAGTTTTGTAGAGAATATATCAGATTAAATGGTTTACATTTAAAGTATATAAAAACTTTGTCAAATCTATAAGAAAACAAGTCATTCTCCAATTAATAAATGGTCAAAGCATATGAATTTCCAGTTAAGAAATCAAAACAATCTAAAGCCATATAAAATGCTTTAAATCTTTATTGATTAAAGAAATGCAAATTAAAACAACCTTCAGATATTATTCCATACCTACCAGTTTCGCTAAACTGGTAGAAGCAGAAAGTGACAAATATTGGACATTTGAAAAAAAATGAGATATTAATTAATTGTTGCTAGATTTGTGAAATGATCCAACCATTTTGGAGAGTTGTTTGAAATTATGTTCAGAGTCATTAAGCTATCTTTAGACATTGACTCAGCAATGCCATTATTTTGTCTATTAACAAAGATGATTAGAGAAAAAGGAAAAGAATCTATATGTTCTAAAATGTTTATAGCAGCTCTCATTGTGGTGCCAAAAAACTAGAAATTTCAGGAATGCATAATAATTGTGAGTGCTTGAATGAGTTGTTGTATATGACTGTGATGGAATATTACAGAGCTGTAAAAAGTGATTTTAGAAAAACACAGAAAGACTTGCATAAAATGATGAAATGAGAATTGAGTCGAATAACAGGCCATTGTATATAATAAAACCTAATATTATTTTTAAAATGACTTTGAATGAGTAAATTATTTTTTCTTTCATAAAATATCAAAATTAATTATAAAGGGCATGTGAAAAAGATATTTGTATTCAGAGAAAAAATTGATAAATAATAGAAGTATGCTTAAAATAATTATATATGTATATACATACACATACATGTATAGATACACACATATACATATATACATCATATATGTGTATATTTATTTGCATCTAATGGTATTCATTTCTAGAGTGAGAGGAGGAAAAAAAGAAATTTTCATAATAATTTTGTTGTATATTTTAAAGGAATAACAAGTGGTGCATAATTGATTTGTAGTGTCATGTATAATTTTTTTTGTTATACTATATTATGGGAATGGTTATCTTATTCCATAAATTAAAAATAAAATAAAATTTGAGTCATTTACAAATTATGAGCACATTCACACATATACACATTATATATACATATATATATACATACATATGCATAAGTTAAATTTTCCTTAAGTCTATTTTTCAACAAGAAAAATTAGAACTTCAATGCTAATAAACCTAAAATAAGTCATTTTACCAAAACTCCAGTTTCAATGAAAATCCTAGAACATGACTTTAGTACAGATAAAGTCAAATGCCAAAATGTCAAAATTTGTTTCAAAGTTAATAATAATTTTTCCAAATTGATAGTTTGCTTATTTAATGAAAGATCTGAGTCACAATTTTTACATTTTGAAATTTAAAGTGTTAAATCTTGTGAGAACAAAAACTAAGCAGACATAAATTTCAGACACATTTTCATTTTCTAATTGATTCTAATTAAGAGAAAATCCTTTTCTTCTGTAATTCCCTTTCTGAATAGATATTCTGCCCAATTCATGAATTTGCCGACTGTTTCCTACTACTTCAGTATTAAATGGCATGCTGTCTTCTATGTCCTGAATCATTCTCACAGTCCCATTAGAAGTTTGTCTTCATTCTTTCTTATATGAATAATTATACCTATTAGTGGGCTTTCTCCCATTTTTTTCAATACATTATGTGTAAGAACACAACTGGCAAAATAAAAAGCCCGACATTATTTCTTAAAGTGTGTAAAGCATTTACCCCCCAAAAAATTGGTTTTACTGCATATAGTCTGTGAACACACATGGGGCTCTGAAAAGTGTGTGTTTTCAATTAATGTAAAGCTTGTTAAAGATATGGTTAGCTCTCTAGAATACAAAGAAGAAAAACAGATTGGAATTTCAGTGTGTATTCTGAGTATAAACATTATAAATCGTAACATTTTAATGCCTTTTTTTGTCACAACACTTTCTATCTAGTATCTGTTTAGGTTTTTTTCCTTTGGGTTGTTGTTTTTTGGGGGGTTTTCCAATTTGACATATGGAAAATTATCTGGATTATGTTTATAAGATGGAAAAAAATCACAAATAGCTCAAGACAGAATAATTTGGGGAAGTGAATGTTTCTATGGTTCTCTTACAGTTCTAAAGACATGTTTTGGTAGATTCTATTCCTTTCAACAAAGAAGCCTCAGTTGAATCAGTTTTATTCCCATGGAAACTTGACACATTTGGCAATTTGCTTATTGTGCCCTGCCTGATGTTGGAGAGAATTTGGTCTCTCCAGCTTGAGGGTCTATGTATGCCTTACTTGTTACAGGTAGTTATTCTCCCTAGCAAAAGGTAAGAGAAAATTAGCATCTCCATTTAATATGCATCAACAACTCTGCCTTTTTGAGACTATCATTGTATATTGAAGTGGTAATAAAGGTACCAGGACTGGTAATATGAAATAGATTTGCAAGAGAGCATAATTGTAAAAGAATATTATAAAAATAGTATAATAGAGATTCAGTTCATGACATAAAGAATTATGCCCGAGGTATCCATTACAGGTTACAAAGGTTTGATATTTTATTTTACATGCATAGTACATGGGATCAAGGAAATATACCTAGGCAAGGCAGAGTCATAAATGAATGAACAATTTGCTTTTGGGGGAACAGGATTTTTAAAGTCTCAGGGGAGCAGAGGTAGTGTCTACAGAGTAAGGAGAAGAACTAGGGATGAATTAAGGAGAGGTCAGGAAGGGATCAAGAATCTGTCTACTGACCAGCCTTTTCCTCATTTTTCCTTCAAGGTGTAGACAAGACACGACTTTCTGGTTAGCCAGAATGCTAAGTATTTATCACTGTATTTTGTAGTTTACCACTATGCAAAATAATGAGTGGAAAGGAACATATTCTGTTATCATGATTCTATAGAGCATAGAGAAGATGAAATTAAGAGTTTCAGTCTCTTTCAAGGGATGGAGCCAAGATGGCAAAGTAAAGTCTGGAAAACTGCTTGAGCTCTTCTAGTTTCCTTCAAAAACTACATGAAACTAAGCCTCTGATCAAAGTCTCATGGAATGAGACCATTCTCCAGTTCAAGATAGATTGAGAAAGCTCCAAGAAAGTTCATTTACACTGGGGTGAAAAGGGTATTCAGCCCAACTCAGACAGAGTCTGGGAAAGCCAATGAGAGAATCTTAATCACAGCATATCAGCAACTGAGACCCTTGGACCTGACTCAGTAAAGGAACAGACCACTGAGGCAGCCTCCAGTCCCAACTAAAAAGGCAAATTCTGGAAAACCAGGCAGTTTACTGGAATATGCAGATAAAGCTACAACCTACAAAGCCAAGGGAATCCTCTGCATGAAACCAAGGCTCAGAGTGGCACAGTAAGCTTGGAACAGTACTCCCTTTACACCAGGAACAGAGCTTGACTATAAAAGTAAAAAAAAAAAAAAAAAAAAAAAAAAAGGAAATATCAAAAGAAAAGAAAATGAGTAAGAAACAGAAAAGAAACTTGACCATAGAAAACTACTATGGTAAAGGGAAAACCAAAACACTATCTCAGAAGAAGAAAGAATATCCAGAGAGGAAATCTGAAAGAGTGATATGAATTGCTCTCAAACCCAAAGAGGCTTCTTGGAAGTGTTCAGAAAACATTTAAAAAGGCAAATAAGAAAGGTAGAAGAAAAAATGAGAAAAGAAATTAGAGTTATACAAGAGAGGGTTAATGTCTTGGGAAAGGAAGGCAATTCCTTAAAAAATACAATTGGCCAAATGCAAAATAAATTCACTAAAGAAAAAAAAAACACCTTCAAAAGTAAAATTAACCAAATGGAAAAAAAGACATACAAAAACTAACTGAAGAAAATCGCACATTAAAAACTAGAATGGGGCAAGGGATAATGTAAAAAAAAAAATTACCCAGGCATGAGCTCTGTCAATAAAAAGTTATATAAAAAAAAACTGGAATGGGGCAAATGAAGACTAATGGCTCTATGAGACATGAAGAATCACTGAAGCAAACAAAAAAAAAAACCCCAAAAATTAAAGAAAATATAAAATATCTCATTGAAAAACAGCCAACCTGGAAAATAGATACAGAAGAGACAATTTAAAAATGATTGATCTACCTGAAGGTCATGACCAAAACCAAAAAGCCTAGATAGCATTCTTCAAGAGATCATCAAGGACCCCCAGAACTATTAGGAAGGAAAATACACTGAAAGCTGCCAGACAAAAGCAATTAAAATATCAAGGAACAGTAGTCAGGATTGTCTAGCATCTGGAAGTTTTCACAATAAAAGATCAGAAGGCCTGGAA
Source organism: Sarcophilus harrisii (assembly GCF_902635505.1). NCBI lineage: Eukaryota > Metazoa > Chordata > Mammalia > Dasyuromorphia > Dasyuridae > Sarcophilus > Sarcophilus harrisii. The sequence continues at coordinate 451,599,423 of NC_045426.1, read as the reverse complement.
TACCACATTTTGGAAGGCAAAGAACCTGGGGTTGCACCAAGACTTAACTATCCAGTGAGATTTAGCATCATCTTTCAGAGGAGCTGATGGATATTCAATGAATTAAGAGACTCTTAATCATTCCTATTGGAAAAAACAGGACTAAACAAAAAATTAATCTTCAAACACAGGACTCAAGAGAAGCATAGAAAGATAAATGAGGGGAGGGCTATATATACATACATATATATATATATGTATATATATATATATATATATATATATATACATATGATTTAAAGATTAAACTGTTTACATCCCTAGATGGGAACATGATATCTTCAGCTCTTAAGAACTGTATCTGTTACTACAGCAGAAAGAGGAGGGCCACACATGAATGAAGAGTGTAGTTGTGAATGGACTCTGATATGATGATATTAAAGGAAAAAAAAAACATTAAGGGATAGAAAAATTATTGTACTGGGAGAAGAGGGGAAAGGGGCACAATGGGACAAATGTGATCACATGAAGAAGAACAAAAGATCTTTTACAATCAATGAAAGAAGGGAGGGAGTTGAGCATTGTTTGATGTTTGATCTCATCAGTTTAGGCCCAAAGAGAGCATAGCTTAGTCCTTCAGTTGGATATAAAAATTTATCTAACCCTATAAAGTAGTAGGAGGATAAAGAGGAAAGAGAAGGGAAGGATTGGATGGAAAGGAGGGCAGAAACACCAGGAAAAAAGGTAAGGGAAGGGGGGAAAGGTAATAGAAAAAAAGGCAGTGGCTGGGTGAGTTAAAAAAAAAAAAAACACACCACCAAGGACAGGGTGGAATGAGAAAACAAAAGCATATACAGAGGAGAAAATAGGATGGGAGAAAATACAGAGCTGGTAATCACAACAGTGAATGTGAATGGAATGAGCTCTCCCATAAAACAGAAGCAAATAGCAAAGTGGATTAAAAAAATAGAATCCTATCATGCATTGTTTATAAGAAACATGCTTGACCCAGACAGACTAAAGGTAAAAGGCTGGAACAGATTTTATTACAATTCAGCTGAAAAAAAAAAAAAAAAAAAAAAAAAAAAGAAGAAGAAGGGGTATCAGATGTCAGATAAAGCAAAAGTAAAAATAGACTTTATTAAAAGAGATAAGGAAGTACATCTTGATAAAGGGCACCCTAAACAATAAAGTAAAACAATACTAAATATTTATGCAACAAGTGGTAGAACATACAAATTCCTAGAGACAATTTTAATCGAATTACAGAAAGAAATAGACAGCAGGACTACATTAGTGAGGGACTTCAACCTTCCCCTCTCAGAATCAAATAAATGTAACCACAAAATAAACAAGAAAGAAATAAGGAAAGTTAATAGACTCCTAGAAAATTTAAATATGACAGATCTCTGGAGAGAATTGAATAGGGACAGAAAAAAATACACCCTTTTTTTTTTTTTTTGACAGTATATGGTACCCTCACAAAAATTGAAAATATATTGGGACAAAAAAACCTCACAATCAAATGCAGAGAGGAAGAAATAGTAAATGCTTCCTTTTCAGACTATACAATAAAAATTATAGTTAATAAACAGCCAAAGAAAGACTAAAAACAACTGGAAAATAAATAATTTAATTCTAAAAATGAGTGAGTCAAATAACAAATTACAGAAACAATTAACAATTTCATCCAACAGAATGACAATAATGGATAACATATCAAAACCTACAGGATTTAGCCAAAGCAGTGCATAGGGAAAATTTTATATCTCTAAATAGCTACATGAATAAAATGGAGAAAGAGGAGATCAATGAAGTAGGCATGCAACTAAAAATGCTAGAAAAAGAACAAATGAAAATCCCCCAATTAAATTACAAATTAGAAATTCTGAATCTCAAAGGAGAGGTTAATAAAATTGAAACCAAGAAAACTATTGAACTAATTAATAAAACTAAGTGTTGATTTATGAAAAAAACCCAACAAAACATAAATCTTTGGTTTGATTAGAAAAAAGGGGGGAAAAAAGGAAATCACCATCATCAAAAATGAAAAAGATGAAATTACACCAATGAAAAAGAAATTAAAGCAATAATTAGGAGCTATTTTGCCCAATTGCATGGCAGCAAATCCAACATTCTATCTGAAATTGATGAATATTTATAAAAATATATGTGCCCAGATTAACAGAAGAGCAAATAAATTAAATAGCTTCACTTTAGAAAAAAGAAATTGAGCAAGCCATTAATGAACTGCTTAAGAAAAAATCTCAGGGCCAAATAGATTTACAAATGAATTCTACCAAATATTTAAGGACAATTAATTCTAATACTATGTAAACTATTTGAAAAAATAGGTAAATAATAAGCACTATACTTAAACCAGGAAGAGCCAAAACAGAGAAAAAAATATATAGACCAATCTCCCTAATGAATATTGATGCAAAAATTTCATATAAAATAGTAGCAAAGAGATTACAGCAACTTGTCATCAGGATAATACACTAAGACTAAGTGGGATTTATACCAGGAATGCAGGGCTGGCTCAATATCAAGAAAACTATTACCATCATTGACCATATCAATAACAAAACAAACAGAAATCATATGATATTCTCAAAGATGCAAAAAAAGCTTTTGACAAAATACAGCACCCATTCCTATTAAAACCACTAGAGAGCATAGAGATAACAGGAGCTTTCATTAAAATAATAAGCAGTATCTATCAAAAATCAACAGAAAGCATTATTTATAATGGAGAGAAGCTGAGTGCATTTTCAATAAAATCAGGAGTGAAACAAGGAAGACCATTATCACCACTATTATTCAACATTGTACTAGAAATTTTGGCTTTAGCAGTAAGAAAAGAAAAAGAAATTAGAGGAAGTAGAATAGACAATGAGGAAATAAAACAATCACTCTGCAGATTATATGACAATATATTCAAAGAATCCTAGAAAATCATCCATGAATCTGCTGGAAACAATTCGTAGCTTTAGTGAAGTTGCAGGATATAAAATAAACCCATACAAATCATCAGCATTTCTATATTTATTTCTATATTTAAATTTCCATTTAAAATTACTGTAGACAAAATAAAATACTTGGGGGCCTATGTGCCAAGTCAGATCCAGAAATTATATGAACACATTTATAAAACACTTCTCACACAAATAAAGTCAGATCTAATCAGTTGCAAAAATATCAATTGCTCATGGGTAGGCTGAGCTAATATAGTAAAAATGACAATTTTCTCTAAATTGTTTTACTTGTTCAGTGCCATACCAAACTGCCAAAAACAATATTTTACAGAACTAGAAAAAATAATAAAATTCATCTGGAAGAACAAAAAGTCAAGAAAATCAAGGGAATTAATGAAAAAAAATACAAAAAATGGTGGCTTAGCAGTATCATTCCTAAAACTATATTATAAAGCAGCAGTCATCAAAAGCAGTTGGTACTGGTTAATAAATAGAGTGTGAACCAATGAAATAAATTAGATACATGTAATACAATAACCAAGACTTATAGTAATCTAGTCTTTGATAAACCCTCAAACTCTAGCTTCTTGAAATAAGACCTCACTATTTGACAAAAATTGCTGGGGAAACTGGAAAATAATATGTCAGAAATTCAGCATAGACCTACATCTAACATCCCATACAAACATAAGGTCAAAATGGCTACATGATTTGGGCATAAGGGATGATACCATAAACAGATTAGAAGAACAAGGGATCATTTACCTATCAGATCTTTGTTGGATGGATTAATTTATGACCAAAGAACTAAAAAACATTATGAAAGGCAAAATCGATAACTTTGATTACATTAAATTAAAAAGGTTTTACAGAAACAAAACCAACAGAACCAAAGTTGAAAGGAAGTACAAATTTGTGAAAAAGTCACAGTCAGTGACTTCTGATAAGTCTCATTTCTAAAATATATAAAGAACTGTGTTAAATTTATAAGACTACAAGTCATTTTCTAATTGATTAATGATAAAAGGATATGAACAGTTTTCAGATGACAAAATTAAAGCCATGTATAATTATATGAAAAAAATGCTCTAACTCACTATTGATTAGAGAAATACAAATTAAAAGAACTCTGAAGTACCATCTCACATCTCTCAGAACTCTCAAGATTTGTATAATGAAGCATTATTTGCAAAGAACTTTGGACTGCATTGGGTAGGTAGGTGATGTAGTGAATGGAGCATGGACCTGGAATCAGAAAAGTCTGAATTCAAATCCAGTCCCAGACTCTTACTAGCTTTATGACCTGGGCAAGTCACTGAATTCTATTTTCTTCAGTTTTCCTCATCTATAAAATTAATTGGAGAAGGAAATGGCAAACTACTTCAGTATCTTTGCAAGAGCAAACAACAAAGAAAAAATATACAAAAACAATTAAGGTATCAAGATTTAGAAGTGTTGAAAATGATTGAACAAAAATTGGACAGTATTACCAGAGGCTATGATGTATTTTTGTTTTCATCAACTGAAGATATTCTAGTCACTGCCCAGAATAAAAAAATACTGATTGAATCAAATCACATACTCTAAATTGGATTTCAATAAAACTTTTATAAAAATTTTATAGGTCATGAGTCTTTGGTTGGAATTTTGATTGTATCATTCCAAAAAGATATATATATATATATATATTTACATTGCTATCCTAACTGGTTGACTTGGATTCTTATGAGAACCCAGATCCCAGTGCAGCTCTTACTTATGTGATGTTCTGAAGATCCCTCTGTGAAAAACAATTTCCCTTTACTTGGTATATCATGGTACCTTTAGTTCCTGAACAGGGAAGTGTTGGTGCATATTTAATAACAGATCTCAAAAAATGTATGGAATATATTCAAATTTAGTCTTTATAACGAACATTTTCTCCATTATTTTCTTAAATCCACATAATCAACAGAACAATCAGTGACACCTTGAATTATAGCATTTGGCAATTTCCAATTTCCATGTTTATAAATGCTCACACTGAAAATTTAGTATTTGGTTTTTGGGAGCAGTACAAGTAGTTCTGATACACATTTGCAAAATCTTTGAAAAAAATACTATTCAGAGATTTCCCCAATTGAACTCTGGGACATAATTGCCTAAAGAGTTGTTAATTTGGGGATGGAAGATATAGATCTCCAATATTAAAACTGGTCCCAGGTGTCCAGGCTGTGAAGGACTTGAATTGTGTGTTTAAATAATAATGAATAGGAGACAATAGCATTTTGTATTGTTGTAAATTTATATTTAATCATGGAATTGTCTACCTTAACTAAAAATGATAGTTTGTTTAATACTACCAGTTATTTTAAAAAGCTCAGGTTAAAAGAAAATGATACTAATAGCCATTAAAATTTCATTTCACTAGACTATTAAGAAAGGTAATAAGGAGGGAAAGGTTTTGCAGGCATGTTCCTAATCTGAATCACTGAGAAGTACCCATCCTCTCTGGGACTAGCATATAAAATCCACTTTTATCAGCTGTGGAATCTAGGAGAGATCCCGGTTGACTCTTAATGGCCTCTCATAAAGAAAACATAACAAGTTAGTTCAACATGACAGCTTACTTGAAAAGGGTTATCAGTAGTCCCAAGTGGATTAAAGATATAAAATCCCTTTAGATGTCTGGCTGTACTTAGTCTATATTATAAAACAATGCAGATTAATAGTTCAGTCACTTTTCTAGGATAGAACATAGACTTTGTTCTCTTAGAATGTCAAGGCTAAAGTGCTACAAACACAAACCAGTATTCTCAATGGACTGTTCTTGCTCAATTGTGACATTAATACTTGATTTACAAAAAAAAAAAAAAAAATGCATAGTAATTATGGAAAAATCTCCAACCCCAAATTAGAAATTTTTTCTGGTATTCACATATCTAAAGAAAAACATTCCCCTTTCCATGATTAGGAATTGCACCCATGAGATTACAATTAAAGAGAACTAGATTTTGCTTAAGTATCCCTGAACTGGGGGAAAACTGTACTCCAAAAATGATTAGGCATAGCCATGGACCTACCACAATGTAGTGATTAATGACTCTTTATGCCTATTGGAGCAAATATACAAACAAAGTCTTCCTATGCCCATATTATATGAAGCTTCTAAGCTTCCCAAAATCTATCTTGTATCTTTTGGTCTACATCAGAACAATAAGAAAACACTCAAAAATTCTATTTTGGGGACATGGAAGAGTATTCTTCCCCTTAGAGATGCTTAGAACCCTCAGAAGGACTAGAATTGTTCTATTGTGGCCTAGATTTATGAAGACCTGAGTTCAAATTCTATTTCAAATTCTTAATAACTCTCTGATTCTGAGCAAGTCATTTACCCTCTATTTCCCAGTCTATAAAATGAGGATAATAATAGCACTTACTGCCAGGATCAAATGAGAAAATATTTGTAAAACACTTAATCCATAGTAAGGACTATTTAAATGTTCTTCTTGTTTCATCAGTGCCAGTCATATTCTAGATCACTTGACTAAATTGTACCCAAGCAATCAAATCACAAACATTTAGCACTGTGAAAAGCACTAGGGTTACAGAGAAAGATAAAAACACTGTCTCAACTCTCCATGAATTCACAGTCTCCTGTTGGAGAGACATCCACATGCACATATAGATATAAGAGCCAAGGAGGATAAATAGGAAGTAATCTTCTAACCAAGGCATTATCAGCCTAGAGGACCAGGAAAGGCTTCTTGCAGAAGGTGATATTTGAGATGTTTCAAGGAGGCTGGGAAAGCCAGGATGCAGAATTAAGGAAAAAGAATATTTTAGGTATGAGAGAAAGTCATTTCAAAAGCAGAGTGGGGAAATAAAATACTACCAGCAGAATGGCCATGAGTAGCTTTGCTTTTCTCATATCCTGGCTCTAAGGCTTCTATAGTACAGGGTTTAAGTCTTCCGTTCCAATTCCTATAAGTCAATTTTAGAGGATTTTCAGATGAGAATCAGAGAATCTCTAGACTCACTGTACAAACTCTCCAGTCTGCACTTCATATGTTCCACATCTGACATGAGATCTTTCCTGATACCCACACATGCTTTCCCTCTTAAAATAACTTGTTTTTTTTAGACATGCTTTTAATTTTTTTTATCTATACATATATTATGCCTTGACTATTGAATATAAATTCGAACTGGGAAGCCTATTCCCAATATCTAGCACAGTGTCCTCCATATCTTTGGCCCAGATCTCTGTTTATGTCAATGTGAGGATTTTGCAGGATAGAATCTTTTTGGATTCTGTGTGTGTCAATTTCTTGTAATATGACTTAGTAAACCCACCAGTTCCATAACTCCAATGAAACTGTTCTCTCCAAAATGACCAATCATCTTTGTTCCAAATCACACACACAAAAAAAATTATACCTGTTTTTGCTCATCTTTACTGATGACACTATTATCAAACCAATTCTTTCTAAATACTTTCTCTTTCCTGGGTTTTTATGACATTGCTCAATTCTTTGCTCATCTCATCTTATTCTCCTTTGGAACATCATCTATCTTGTCACAAAAAATTCCTATGTCTGAATGCTTTCCAAAGCTCTGTCTTGGGCCCTTCTCACTTCTCTCTATATACTTTTGTTTCTTGGTAATCTTGTACTCTGTCATAGATTCAAGTACTATTATTATATACATAACACCTAATTGTACATATCAAGCCACAACTTTCTCTTAAAATATTAAAAAAAAAAAAAACCAAAAAAAAAAACCTTTCTTCCCCATCCCATTTGCCAAGCCTACTTCTTTGTTCTGATTTCCATCAAGGGAATCACAATTCTTCTAATCACCTTCACAACTGAGGAGTCATTCTCACTTTCCTTCATCTTTCATACATAATCAATTGTTAAATTTTGTTCTATGTGCCTCCAGAATATTCCTTTCTTTATACAACCACTGTGTTCAGGCCTTGTTTTGTCTTTTAGAATCTTACAATAGCCTTCTAACTGGTAACCCTGCAACAAGCCTTTTTGATTTCCATTCCATCCTCCATATAGTTTCCAAAGTGATATTCTTAAAGTAAAAGTTTCACCACATCAATTCACAGTGTAAAAAGCCTTCATAGTTTCCCATTTTCTTGTTGACAATTTGGTAAAGCTTACAAAACCCTTGTTAACTGGGTGAATCACATCTTTCAAAATATGGAAGCATCCAAGTTAAGTTGAAAGCATAAAAGTTTTATTAGAAGCAAAATCATACAGTAGTGCTGAGGCACCCACTATAGAGTACAAAGGATTTCATAGCCCAGGTGAGGTGCAGAAGATTTATAATGAAAAGTATTTGGGGGGGGGGGGGGGTTTCCAGGAAGGGATGGAAAAAAGAAAGAACTATCTTTCCCAGGAACAGCTGATCATATGTTTTGAAGATGTTCTGCAGGAACAGTTGACTGAAAGGCTGATTTGGGCCACTTTGGAGGGGACATAGCTCATCAAGATCAATCAGCAATGATCAACAAAGGCATCTGGGATTGAGTAAGATTTTCACTGGCAGGTTTCTGATTGGCTTCTTTCAGCAAACAGCTTTAGTCTGTGTCCACTATACTTCCTTGGTAAGGTAACATAGAAAACAGACATATTTTTTCTGAGGGGTATTTCCACAATCTTCTCAGAATAATATTTTAATACCTATATTCATAATTTTAAAATGTTGTTTCAGAAATTAGTGAAAATAAAGACATAATTTTCCTCCATTCAAGTTCACAGGGTCTTCTGAATTCTATCTACAAACCAGTTGAAGACCCACAGACTTCAGATTAAGAACTCCAAAATCAAATACAAAATCCACAGTTTGGAATTTAAAAGTTCTTCACAATTTAGTGCCATTTTACTCTTCTATCCTCATTCTCTCACATATATATGTTCCAGTCAAAATGGTCTATATGCTCTTCCCTATAAAAGACATTTTACTCCTTGCCAGGAGAAGAGATTTCCTTTGCCCACACTAGCCCCCATGTCTGAAATGCTCCCCCTCCAGACTTCTACCTCTGCTCAAGTCTTTTACCTTAAAAAACCTTCTCCTGACTTTGGATTCCATAGTGCTCATCTTCAAAATCACTTTGTACTAATTTTGTATATTTTTTGTATGTGATTAAATATGGACATTTAATATCCTCCTAATAGAATATGAGCCATTTACCTTCCTTAATCTATTTGTTGATTTAAAAGAAATAAAAAGCAATATTTTGCTGGATTGTTGAAGATGTTTTTGTCATCAAAGACAGCATGTGCCCTTTAAATGAAAAAAAAAAATAGACTTTTGTCATGTCTTTCATTCTCCCTATTTCCCAGAGCCCCCACTTCTCCTGTGGTACATCTTGGCTAGATTTTTTATCAGTTTTCTTACCTGATATTTATTTATATGAAATGTCTTTTTGAGTATCCTAATAGTTTACATATAAAACAATAAATATGACATATTTTTTTCCTTTAACACATCAAATTATTTAAATGTAAAAACACAAATGATGATATACACATATCCAAAGAAGCATTATCCCTATAAGAATTTAATAACATCATCCACACCATTCATAAAATTGTTATATAATTTTCAATCCATTACTGTAAACATATAAATATGTAATCTTTTTTTTTTCATCTAAAGTATTTGAATTTAGTACAATGTCAAGAGGGAACACATTTTTGGAATGGAACAGAAAAAAACAAAAGCAATCACTATTATGAAGACCTGACAAGGCAATGATGACAACTGCAAGCTGAGAATTACAACTCAACTTCCACATGTGGTAACATCTGTATTTATTGTGGCAAAAGCTGCAGTCCCCATATTGGGCTTATTAGTTATTGAAGAACGCATAAATAGATCATGGAAAAATTATACAGGTCTCTGATGAATTGCTGATAGGGGTAAGGACACTAAGACAGTGTTTGCTAACAGATGGTCTGCAGATAACTAAAAGATCTATATAGTTTTCTGAATGCTCCAAAACCACTCCTGATACTTCACTTTTCCTCTTTGTGTTTCAATTTCATTATTTCCTATTATGTTCAATTCTCCCATTTAACATTTAGATATGTATATGCATCATTATAGACATATATATATATACATATATAGTTATATGGTTATAATTTACATAGTTATATTTACATATAGTTACATATATTATAATTATATTTATATAGTTTTGTGACATGTAGTTATAATTTATATAGCTAAATTATATATAGTTGTATATAATACATATCATTATATATATCATATATATATAGTTATCATTATAGTTATGACTAGATGTAAATTCCATTGAAATTCTTCTGAGTTTTAATGACTTGTGAGCTCAGTATTAATCAACAGTATGATATGGCATCCAATAAAGTCATTGAAATTGTAAGCTATATTAAAAGGGGCATATTTTCCAGGACTAGGGAAGTGATAGTCTGGTTGCACTCCCATTCAGTCAATAGACATTTATTAAACACCTACCATATACCAGGTATTGTGCTAAGCATTGTAGATGATAAGAAATGGGTGGAGGGTAGAAATCCATTCTTTTAAGGAATTTTGAGCTTAATAGGAATGACAGCATGCAAATAACTATCTATAAAGACAAGCTAGAGAAATAGAGATGGACAACAATATTAACATTAATAGGGTTTAGGAAAGGTTTCCTGAACAAAGTGGAATTTGAACAAAGCTATGAAGCTAGGAGATGAAGATGAGGAAAGTGAAGTTTCAGGCATGGGGGACAGCTATAGAAAAAAGCCTTGAGTATCATATGTATGGAACAAGAATGAAGCAAATATCATTGAATCATAATAGCTTGGTGTGGGTATAAGGGAAGACGAGATGTAAAAAAACTGGAAGATTAGAAGCAGGCTAGGTGATGAAGAATTCTGAGTGCTAACAGATCTTTATATTTAATCCTGGATATAACAGGAAGCCAGTGAAGTAATTGAATAGGGGTTGACATGGTCAAAGCTGTGTATTAGAAAGATCATTTTGACAATTTGTGAAGGAGAGACTGGATTAGAGAGAGAGCTGAGGCAGGGAGAAGGTTATTGCAATAGAACAGGCATGAGTTGATGTGGGATGGAGGGAGGAGGAGCCTATACAAGAATGGTAGGAATATCAGAGGAAAGAAAGGGGCATATTAAAAAGATTTTATAAAGACACTCTGTTTTGGACAGAATCTATCTGGAATGTTGAGTTTAATTTGGGGAATTACAATAGCAAAGCTATTGACAAATTAGACTTTTGGTAGTGCAGCCAGGATGGCAGAGTTAAGCCAGGAAACTCTTCAAGCTCTCCTAGTTTCCCTCAAAAATCACATAAAACCAAGTCTCTTAACAGAGACTTATGGAATGAGACCACTCTCCATGTCAGGAGAGATTGGAAAAACTTCAAGAAAGGTCTCTCACTGGGGTGAAAAGGGTATTCAGTCCAAGTCAAACAGAGTCTGGAAAAGTCAATGAGAATGTCATAATCACAGCAAATCAGCAACTGAGACCCTTAGTTCTGGTTCGGTAGAAAAGCAGACTAGTGAGACAGCCTCCAGTCTCAGCTCAGAAGGCAAATTCTTAAAAAACCAAGCTGTTTCCTGGAAAGAGTGGATAAAGCTACCCTATGTTTAAAGCCAAGGCTCAAAGTTGCACAGGAAGCTTGAGACAGCATCCCCTTTATCCTAGGAGGAGAGCTCAACAATAAATGCAAAAGAAGAGAAAATACAAAAGAAAAGGAAAGAAAATGAGTAAGAAACAGAAGAATCTTGACCCATAGAAAGCACTTATGGTGACTGGAAATACTAAATTACCTTATCTCAGATAAGAACAAAAGGTCCACAGAGAAAATTTCAAAGAGTGATATGAATTGGTCTCAAGCTCAAAGAGGGTTCAAGCCCATAAGTGACTTTAAAAGGCAAATTAGAGAGTTAGACAAAAAAAAAAAAAAAAAAAAAAAAAAAAAAAAAAAAAAAAAAAAAAAGAAAAGAAATGAGAGATATACAAGAGAGAATCAACAGCTTGAAAGGAAGGTAATTTCTTAAAAAATGCAATTGGCCAAATTAAAAAAAAAAAATCCACTGAAGAAAACAACATCTTCAAAAGTGGAATTAACCAGGTGGAAAAAGATAAAAAAGCTAACTAAAGAAATTCACATGTTAAAAATTAAAAAGGGGCAAATGAAAGCTAATGAATCTATGAGACATCAAGAATCAGTCAAACAAATTAAAAAGAAAGAAAAAAATAAAAGAAAATGCAAAATATCTCCTTGGAAAAACATCTGACCTGGAAAATAGCGCCAGAAAAGACAATTTTAAAATTATTAATCAACCTGAAGGCCATGACCAAAAAACTAGCCTAGATAGCATTCTCTAAAAGATCATCAAGTGCCCTGATATTCTATAAATAGAGGGGGAAATAGTAATTGAAAGAATCCATCTATTACCTTCAGAAAGAAATCCCATAAGGAAAACCCCAAGGAACATTGTTGCAAAACTCTAGAGCTACAATCTCAAAGAAAAATACTCCAACCTGCCAAGCAAAAACATTTCAGATATCAAGGAGCAACAGTCAGGTTTATCTAGTCTCTGATAGCTTCTACAACAGCGCATAGGAGGGCCTGGAATACCATATTTCAAAGAGAGAAAAATCAGAACAAAAAGGAAAAAGCATGGGAGAGATAAAAAAAAAAAAAAAAAAAAAAAAAAAAAAAAAAAAAACAGAAAAAATAATTTGTGAAGATCACATTAGCACCCTGGATACTTTAGAATCAGCTGGAGTCAGGATCAGCAAAAGTCCTTGATCTTTATTCTTTGTGGACGTGAACGGAATGGCAATACGAAATAAGAGCCAAAAGCTGCATGAATCTGTCCAGGAGTGACTCTGGTTTCTCACTCCACCCACCAAATCCTCCACCCAAATCTCTTATACAACAGATCAAGCAAGCCTGCAACATAATGGGCAGGGCCATTCTTTCTCCAAGCATATACTGATAGAGTATTGTCCAATTGGTAATTAGCTTAAGTGCTCAGATCTCAGTCCATCTGCTCAGTTTCAGCCCATTACAATAAGTGAACACAGCATGTGTTGATTTACATTCAGTCTCCTTAGATCTTTTCTGGATGTAGATGGCATTTCTGTCCAAAGTCTACTGGGATTGCTTCAGATCACTGAAATGCTGAGAAGAATCAAGCCTTTCATACTTAATCATCACACATTCTTTCTGTTACTGTGTACAATGTATTCTTGGTTCTGCTTCTTTTGCCCAACATCAGTTCATGAAAATCTTCCCAGGCATTTCTATAATCAGCTTGTTCAATATTTTTATAGAAAAAATAATATTCCCTTACCTTCATGTACCACAACTTATTCAGCTGTCTCCCAATTGATGGGCATCTACTCCTTTTTCAATCATTTGCTATCACAAAAAGAGCTCCCACAAACATTTTTTTGCACATGTGGATCCTTTTCCCTCCTTTATGATTTCCTTGAGATACAGACCCAGTAGTGACACTGCTGGTCAAAAAGTATGCACAGTTTTATAGCCTTTTGGGTAAGTAAAAAACTTTCAATTATTTCTACTGGAAAAAAAAAAAAAAAAAAACAGAACTCAACAGAAAATTTAATCTTCAAACACAGGACTCAAGAGAAGCATAGAAAAGTGCATATCCTAAAAAATGGAGAAAATTAAAACTGCCTTATATTTAGTGTATAATTTCTATTTTAGAAACATCTAAGAAGACAAAAGGACCAAAGAAAATGTCTAGTTCCCTATCTTGTTGATCATGTAACAAATGAGTAAATAAGAAGAGGAAAAATAAAAGGGAAATTAATATAAATAACCAATAAAAACCTAGACAGCTAGGTGGTACAATGGATAAAGCACCAGCCGTGAAGTCAGGAGGACATGATTTCAAATCTGGCCTCAGACCCTTAATACTTCTTAGCTGTGTGACCCTGGGCAAGTCACTTAATCCCAATTGCCACAGCAAAATAATGACAACCAATAAATGAAAAACATTTAGAAATATGCAATGCATTATATGTGGCCTCCCTCTTCTGTAAAAGGAAAAGAAATTCTTTTCATATCACTTCGTTCAAGAAATGTTTATTCTTTACAATTTAAAAAAAATTACTTTTGATTTTTCCCAATACTTTATGACAAAATGTAGACATTGTTCATATTATTTCTTGAAAGGGCAGCTAGATGGTGCAGTACATAGAGTACCAGATCTGGAGTCAGGAAGAACTGAGTTCAAATTCAGTAGTAGACACAATACTTACTAGCTGTGTGACCCTGGTCAAGTCATCCCCATTGTCTCACCAAAGAAAGGATATGTGTGTGTGTGTGTGTGTGTGTGTGTGTGTGTGTGTACTTTTTTCTTGGCTTTGCTTAATTTATTCAGTCATAATTCATGGAGATTTTTCAAGCTTCTCTATATTTATTATTTCTATTAATAATATTTTTATTATGTTCATGTGAAAATGATTATCTATTTCCTGCTCAATGGTTATATGCTTTTCCCTCCTAATTCTTCATCTCAGAAAATGTCACTATAAATATTATAATTTGTGAGAACACTTTTTTCTTATTAATGGTCTTCTTGAAGTGTCAGTCTAATTAAAAATATTTTGGCCAAAGATGTGGACACATTATTTTCTTTACTCACTTTATTTTATAAAACTTCAAATTATTTTTCAAAATGATTGTACCACAATCCTCCACTAATGAAGTAATATGCCTTCTTAAACAATTCCTCTAATAATCACTATTTATATTTTGATTCATTGCCAATTTCTCAATGTGAGTGAAAACTAGAGTTGCTTTTATTTATATTTCTCCTATTATTTATGATTTGTTTCTGGCAATTGTTCATATCTTTTGACAAGGATTTGGTTATATATGCAGAGAAAGAGTATGAGTAAGGGAGATACAGACAGAGACAGATATAGAGAGAAACAGAGAGAAAGGGACAGATAGAGGATAAAAAACAAAGACAGAGAGAGATGGAGAAAAACAAAGAAGGATAAAGAGAGAGAAATTTTAATTGTTCATAGGTAGCTCTGTGAAGTATGTGATTAGCTTTTTAATTTTTTTTAATATGGCATTTTCTTTTAATACTTGTGGAATATGATGCAAGAAGCTAATTTAAGCCTAATCTCTTCCAAATTCCAGTATGCTCAAAAATTTTTATTTAACATTAAATTAATTCTTAAATAACATGTATAAGTAATATATACATATATATATATATTAAGTTATTGAGTTTCACTGGTTTTGATTCTCCCTTATCTAATCATTTCCATTAATATGCCTCTATGTTTTTTAAAGCAATGCCACATGGTTTTGGTGACTTCTAATTTACATCATATTTGAAACTCTAGAAGAGCTATTCATTCCTATCTTTTCATAATTTCCATTCTTTTGGGTTTTTTTACAATAAATTGTGTTATTTTATCAAGTTATATAATTACCTATAATTTGACAATCAAAATTAAATTGAATTTAAAACAAAAATAATTAAAACTGTGAATTAACTAGCTATGCTTATTTCATTGGCATACCCAAGCCATTAAAAGTAAGATATTCATTCAGTTGTTTATAAGCTGTACTTAATTTCTTAAAGGACCATTTTGTAATATATATACAAATATTTGATGTGCTTTGGTAGTTTGAGTCACAGATATTTAATGCATTTTGTAGTTGTTTAAAAGGGATTTTGTTTTTTATTATAATCTCTTGGATTTTGTTATTATTACATAAGACTACCAGAAACTTCTGAGAGTTTTTGGAGCCTCAAATATTGATAAAAAACTATTAATTGCTTCAATTAAACTTTTTTACTATTTCTCCAGGATTTTCCAAATAGATAATCATGTCATCAGCAAAAAAAGGATTGTTTTATCTCCTCTTCATCTCATTTCATGTCTTTAATTGCTTTCTCTTTTCTTAATCATTTTATTAGAATTTTTCCAGATCAACTAATTATTAAACAATAGTGGCGATATTAAACATCCTTACTTTACTTCTCTATTTATTGGGAAAATCGTCATATGTTGCATAAGATGCTTGCTTTTTTTTCTTTTTTTTTTTTGAGATAGAGACAGTTTAACATCTAAAAAAGTCCTTCTGTGCCAGACTTTGTATAATATTTGAAAAAAAAAATCTTTGTGAAGGGCTTCTCCCCATCTATTTCAATAATGTTGACTTTGTTTGTTTTTGTTTGTAACATGAATGATTTTTATAATTTCTCTAATATTGAACCATCCTTGTATTCTTGATATGAATCGAGTTTGTAATTGGAATATCTTGGATAGATTCCTGAGGTCTGTTTAATAGAATATCATTTATTGATTTCATCGATTTATTGATATTCACTAATGATAGTAGTCTACATTTCTGCTGTTTCATACTTCCCTGATATAGGTATTATGACTACATTTTCATCCTAAAAGTATACTGTAAGAGTAATTCTCATTTTTTAAAATAATAATTTGTGTAAAGTGAGTAGTTATCAAAGTATTATCCTGAAAATCCATCAATATAACTTTTTTTTTTTTCTGTTAGTTCCTTTATGGCTACTTTTATTTCTTTTTTTAAGTTTTAGTCTTTGTCTTTTTTTTTTTTTTTTTGACTCTTGAACTGATTAGCATTTTTATTGTATTATGGTTTCTATAGAATATGTTATACTATTTACTACTTTTTACATCAGCTTGCATTATCTTAGAGTCTGAATAGATGATCATTTCCCCCTAAAATTTACAAATGGCATTGAAAAATAGATATATTGCTAATAGCCTCTTTTAGAAGATTATATATCTTATGTATAATTTCTCCACGAATTTTTCATTTCTAAATTTCCCTTTTTAAAAATGTTTATATTAAATTTATCCCAAACTGATAGAACATCGAAATGCTTTGCAATTGTTGGGTCACTATTTATGTCTTCTTGTAATTCAGTGGTTTCTTTTATGAATTCATGTGCTGAAACATAAAATTTAAAAATATAATTTTAATATTGATGCTAGCTTTAATGTCTGTTTTCTTTCATCATTATGCAGTTTATTATCCTCATATATTTAGAATGTTTTTATTTTGTTTGATAATGATTGTAACTTCTGATGTTTTTAGATTTGCTTTATGAATAATAATTTTTTCTAGTCCTTAATTTAAATCTTGTTTATTTAAAACTTTAGTTATTTAATTTTTTTTAATTTGTTAAAAAAATATTGATTAAATTAAAAAGTATTCAGGGAAGTGCCCCCAGGATGGTAGAAGACTTCCAATTTCTGGTATATGAAGAATTATTGAAATAGCACACACTCACACACACACACACACACACACACACACACACACAAATCACATTAGCAAACTTCATCTTAACCAGGTTTGCAAAGTTGCCAAACACACCCCATTACAATATGTTTGCAATTGCAGTTGATTGTTTAACTATTCTCCTATTGTGGACATCACCTCAATTTCTAATTCTTTGACACCACAAGAAGAGCTGCTAAAAAATATTTTTATACATACAGTTCTTTTTTCTTTCTCTTTGATCTCTTTAAGCTACAGACCTAGTAATGCTATTACTCAATCAAAAGATATGGACAGTTTTGTAGCCCAAGGGGCACAGTTCCAAATTGTTTGCTAGAAGAGTTGAAATAGTTCATAATTTCACCAACAGTGAGTTAGTGATCCTGGATAACATAGTTTTTAATGATGTATAAGCAGTTCTGAAGCAGAATGCTAAATGTAGACTCAGGGAATCTGAATTTAAAACTCAACTCAGTAAGTAACTACTATATAATTTTAGCAACTCATTAAAACATAACAACAATAATAACAAAAATGTCAACTTTTAAACACTAGAACATTTTTTTCTTCCCCATCACAAATTTTTTCTCACTATCTTTTATCAAATATTGCCTGAGTATATGAGCAATTCAATTTAATTCTGTGTTGCAGCAGCCCAGAAGAGGAAATATAATACCTTCAATGGTAGAATGGCGAATACATTGTTCATAAGGATGATGTGCTTTCTTGAGGACAAATGTTCAAAGATCTGGGAGAGTTTTACATAGATGAAAATCTTATGAAGAAGTTGAGACAGTATTCTAATTGGGTTATTTTAGAGTAAGCATTACAATGAAATAAATTGAAGTGAGAAAGATCTTTTAAGTATGAGAATTATAGAAAGATTTGTTGAGGTGAAAGTTCTGTTTTAAGAACTATGATTTTTAGATAATATAGAAAGTGTGATGTTTGCTTCAGGTAAGATTTTTCTGGAGGAAATTTTCATTGACTAAAGTTATAATAGCTCAATCCTGGGGATTTATAAATCAAATCATATTATAGGCTTGAAAATACTTAACAACCTTGAAGAGATAATAATCAAAGGAAACCAAAGGTACCTGTTTGGAAAAAAAAGAATATACCAGAATTGAGACAGCTATTTAAAGAGAAGGGGGGGGGGCAGACTGGATAGTGAATTTTTAATAAGGTCAGATGTGGATATTTCTATTTTTAACTTCTCTCAAGACATTTGTGCCACCATGTTTTTCAGAGGTAAGGACAAAAAAGCACAATCCTTCTCATTCTAGATGATCTTCCCCTCTTGCAAAGTGTATTATTCTGACCAGTACCAAGTATTCCCTGAGGAATTTATGATTTCCAAATTAACAAATAATTGTTTAGATTTGTTGGAGTTCCTCTTATTTTCCAGGGACTGAGAGCCAGAAGCAACCACCATGCTATAGCCTAAAATCATCCATCATATCTCCTGACATGCTCACAATCCCTGTTTCTTGTTAGTGCCAAGTGAACTGAACCAGATGTAGCACTACTGTTCCTACTGCTAACTCTGTTCTATACTCCACTGAATGATCACAAGGCTCAATGATCCTTAAGAATTGAGATAATCAACAACAACAATCAATCCCACAGACCTGCCGTGGGAACTATCTATTGAAGATCTAAGAATGATTGTATTTTAGTCCAACCCCTTTGTTATGTAGGCATATAAGACCTATCTTCCTCCCCTGCAAGTTAAGCCCTCTTACTCAGGAAGATTTCCACTTTCAAGTGTTTTCCTCACTTTGAAACTAAATGTCTGTTTTATTACTGACTCTTCTGTCTAGTCTGTTTTGTACAGTTCCAGATACCCTTAAGTTAGAGTTTGGTTCTGGTCTGGTTGATACTTCTAATTTTTTTTAGCTTCAGGAAGAAAATTAAATAAATATCAATTAATTAATTGCTTATGTTATACAGAAAATGATATGTGATATGACAACTAAAACCATCCAAGGAAGTGATAGACTTTGCCCTTCATCCTTACTTTTAATTATTTCAAGGGAGCAAAATTACATTGAAAATAATTTACAGCTACCAAGTTAGCATAAAACTGTGCCCCATGCTGTCCTCCAAAAGTGGACATCTCATATATACCTAATGTATAATGAAATTAATAATTTTCAAGTTGGAATTGATCATTCAGACTCCATGATTCTTTAGAATATTGTGACTAGTTTTTCAACTTTTTTGTTTTGCTCAATAGTTCAATTCATTATAAAGTTTAAGATTAATATTTTTTTGACATTACAGTGTACCTTCAAAAGGAATTTATAGTTTTACCCAGAGACTGTAAACTGTAGATTCAATAACCACTTTCTTCAGAAATACTGTAGCAGTCATTGTTTCTGAGAAACTACCTGTACTTCCTTTCATCTTCAAGCATATAGTATGTGCATTAGAAAAGATTTTGTGACTTGTTTGGTAAAGATGGAATAGGATCACAGTACATTTCCAATATTGAAGTTAATTACATTTTTAACACTGACAAATTAATTTTACACACATATGTACACACACACACACATACATTCTCATACATTCATGTACACATATATATGTACACATGCATTTATATTTTTTCCCTTACAGGAACCCCAGTAGAGAGTAGAGAGAATTCTCATGCATTAGGAAAAGTGCCATGGAGTAGGAGAAAAGGGGTGAAGCAAAATAGAGAAAGGGAAGGCAATATTTGCTTCCATATAGTCTTTCTGGTTCTCTTTGAGCTTTGCTTTGTTATGATGTGTCTTAAAATAGCACCACCACAAAACAGACAGTAGATACATTTCATAAACCATCCTCTTTCTTCCATGTTATATTACCCCATCCAAATGTTCATTACAAAATAAAAAATCTCAACCTTTGGCAAGTTTCTTCAGCAGTCAAACCCTAATGCATTGAATTCAATGGAAAGCTGGTAATTAATTTGTAAATGGGAAAGGCTGATGGGGGTTGGCATATCAAAAATTCTAATTTTATTCTTTCAAGTTCCCTACTGATTTTGCCCCCATGACAAACTATTTAAGAGTTATGAAAACCCCAAAAGAAAGCTGATATTTTGTGATTTTTGCCAAATGTTTGTGCATACACACCCACATACACACACACACACACAAAATGTTGTTGTTATGATGGTAGAACATTGCTTCTGAAAGAACTGTAATAAAAAAGAACATGGAAAAATTTGTGGTATGCATTGCCCTTAGGGTATTCATCTATTGTGCTATTTTTGTGATTTATTGTATAGTGTCTCCTAAGATACAAAAGGGAATTAATTATTTCTCTCCTGATGATATGGAAGAACTGTAGTTTCCTGAATTATGCTATGGTTCCTATATGACTTCTGAAGTATGGAACCAGAGCAGCAGGTACAGGTGAAGGGAAGATGTGAGAGAAGATATAAAAGAGGGAAAGAAGTAATGAGAAGATATTATACTGTAAGGGATAGGTAAGGACTATGCTCAGGTACAATTTATTGACTAGCTATTTAGTTATACCTTTGGTTGTGACAATTCTACCACCTCCTTAACCTTATATTAAGGGCTCCCATGCTAGTCACCTTTTCATTCTCTATCAGTTACATTCTCTTGGATTTGACATCATCATGATTCCAAGATGTAATGCCACAGTTTTCCTAAATTATAATACCTCAGTTTCCCTGAATTGTTCTGCCTCAGGTTCCCTGATGGCCACTCCATTTCCTTGCCCCATTGGGACTGAGAGAATTGAGGCCTAGAAGCTCTGGCCACTATCACATTCCAGAGTCATAAAACTGCAAATTTCAAATGCCTATCCACTATCTTTTTCGCCCAGACTTCCTATTCTCCTGCTGGACCACCTTCTTGACCCCCAACCTGCCAGAATTTCCAGGCATTTCCACTCACCCAGTGCTCACCTCAGTTTTTTCAGCATTACAAAGGAAACTTCTTTCCTAGGCTAAAACTCATTACCTTATGAAATTGCATCCCCTTTGGTCCTCATTTTTCATTAGTACCCTCACAATACCCTCTGATCCTCTAATTAGAATTGGAGGATAAAAGACAGAAGTCCTAATCCCTCCATTTAAATAAAGTCTTCATACCAGCCAACTCTTCATGTCTTAGCAGCTTGTCCCCCTTGTACTGGACTCTATTGCATCACTGTGTCTTCTTTCCAATCTTTCCTTTTCATCTTCCTTCTGCGTTGTCTTCCCCCTTTAGATTATTAGCTCATTGAGGGCAGAGTCTGTTTCTTTTTTACATATTTGCTTTCTGGGGACTTAGCACAGTACCTGCTAATTAATAGGTACTTTATAAATGTTTATTGACTACTGGATTATGATGATTTATAACTCAAAGTCATAGAATTTGAGTTGTAAAAGATACCAGAGGCCATCTAATCTAAACTCCTGATTTTATCTTAACAGAATGAAGCCCATAGAATGACTTGAGGTCTCATAGTTAATCGTAAATTGTGAAACTGGTACTTGAATGTTGGAACTATTATTCCAAATTCAGCACTAATTGGAAGTTTAGAGCAGTGGCAGAGACAATGAATGAAGTTGGAAAAGCCTATGTGGTCCATGCCATTCTCCAAGGTGATCTTATTGGTAGCACATATTTAGCTATAGTAGACTGAGCAAGTAGTGTTCCACGGAGGTTGTTGTACTTGTCAGTGCTTCCTAATACTTTTATAAATCTCTTATATAACTGCACATAATAGGTGCTTAATAAATGCTTACTGACTGACTTATTAACTCAAATTGTAATGATGGAGAAACTGAGGCAAGATAGAGATTAGAGTTTTTTTAATATTTTATTTGGGTTTCTGAGAGGGAGAGATTTTCTGGGACCAAAGGACCTATTTTGGTCTCAGGGCTGATGTCTTAAAGTATTCAGCATCGAAGGTGATCTTTCAATGAATTATATATGGCTCTAAGATCAGGGGAGACAAAGGCAAGGGATGGAGTCTGAACACTGATAAATGATGGGAATTTCCAGGCAGGGAACATCAATTTAGTTCTGACAGGTTGGGGATAGGATCATCAATTCTTGATAACTTAGGAGGATTTAGGAGCCAGGATGTCTGTACTCCCCCTTATCTGCGATTAAACATTTACAATTTATAACCCTAAAGTTGACTAAAGTAGCCAACCCTAAGTTATATCAGTCCTAATAGTTGGGGGAGGGGAGGGGAAAGGGAGGGAAGGGAGGAGGGCGATTGGCAACCAGGGGAATTGAGGCAGAACAATTTAAGGAACTGAGGCAGAACAATTTAGGAAAACTGTGGTAGGACAATTTAGGGAAACTGAGGCAGGACAATTTAGAGAAACTGTAGCATAACAAAATCAGATTAGTAAGACCCTCGATGAAAAGTGTAAGGAGTGGTGAAAAACTCTGTCCCAGTCTTATGTTAACTCTGCCTATTTATAAGACTGAGAGACGAAATATAAAAATTCTCATTAAGCTTTGAGAAAGGACAAAACTATTGTGTCCAGTTTTGGATATTACATTTTAGAAGATACAGGGAAAAAAAATCAGAGCTTATCTAGCTGAAAAACCAAATGTTAAAACAAAATTATATAATGTGAAAACTTTTGAAAAACACTAGAAAAATTTAGTCTTTAGACCTTTAGAGAAGGTTTAAATTCACATCATGTCTTTTCAAATATTTGAAGTCTTGCAATGCAAAACAGGTCCCTAAGTGGAAAATAAGGGCTAATGGGTAGAAATACTACAAAGATAGATTTTACCTCAATAACTGATTGGACTGATCTAAAGATACAAGTGACTGCTTTTTTAGCTTTGTAGACAATTCTCTTGTGACTTGACGTGTTCAAACAGAACATGAAAAATCATGTAAGGATGATTATTTGTAGTAGTGAGTTGTTTCCATCATATCCTGCTATCCGTGATCTTGGCAAAGATACTTGAAGGGTTTGCTATTTTCTTCTTTAATCATTTTAAGATTAGGAAACTGAGGCAAACAAGCTTAAATGTCTTATGAAGAATTATACAGTTAATTTGTAACTAAAGCCAAATTTGAACTCTTGTCCTCCTGAGTTCAATTTAGGCATTCCATCCACCTTGCTACTAGCTGCCCTGGGGTGTTTTTAGGAAATTCAAATAAAAAAGATTAGAGCTTGAGGAAACCTTAAAAATCTCTTAGTTCAACCTCCTTCTCTTAGAATGTAAATTACTTTTGTTTTTGAATCCCAAGAATCAGCAAAGTGCCTAGGGCATAGTAAGTACTTAAATTTTTGTTGTTGTTGATGGATTATTTAAACTTGTGCAAATAATTTATCTTGAAGGACTTATTGAAGACAATTTGTGCCAAAAGTGTACTTGAAACAGCTCTTGGTGACTCAGTGGTTAGTACTTTGTCTACATACTATATTTCCTTTCTGGGCAGAAATTGTCATTATTACTCTAAAGAAGAAAGAACAAATTCCCAGTAAGTGAAGCTAGGAAGAAAAGTGTTTACAGGCAAGGGGGAAAAAATCTGCTTATAAATTTAAAACAAAATATTGTGTTTATATAGCAAAATGTAAAGCCTCTTCAGTGAATTTCAAATTGAACAATGAATATATTTAAAACATTTTGGTAATAGGCAATATTTCCAGGGCTAGTAGGAAGCAAAGGAAAGAGGACCCCACACATGGGAAGTAAGGGAGAGCCAGCAATATCCACTTTGTGATGGCAATTCCAAGTTCCTCATGGTAATAAACAATCAATAAGAGAACTCAGTCCAAATGATTATTTTGAAGAGTCATTGTAGGAAATGATATACATCTAGGGTCACTCATGTTTTTATAGGGGCACAGAATGGGGAGCCCAGGTGTCATAAGACCTATTCCTTAGACTGATCACAGGGTGTACAGTCCAAACCACATTGCCCCTTAATCCCAAACATCCCACTTCATCTCAGCCCCAGGCTTCAATGAGAAATTTAAAGCACCACATGCCCTTAGAACTGAACAAACATTAAGGGACCTTAATTGGAATGACTATATAACAATGGACGACTATGGTCATGAGTTCCCAATATAACATTTATTCCTGTTTGGAAACACTTAAGGAAAATGTCTCTCTTCCCAGATGGCCTCCAGGAAAATAATATAAACTTTGTACTCTAGTGTCAAAAATGTAAACACAGATGAAATCTACTTTACTGTTAAATGGACAAAGTTTATCTTGGATAGATGCCATCCACTTACATATTATAATTGTTTTTCATAGTGAGTTTTTCATAGTTTCATAGTGAGGCTTGGGGTT
This sequence comes from Sarcophilus harrisii, assembly GCF_902635505.1. NCBI lineage: Eukaryota > Metazoa > Chordata > Mammalia > Dasyuromorphia > Dasyuridae > Sarcophilus > Sarcophilus harrisii. The sequence goes on along the minus strand of NC_045426.1, from coordinate 451,574,852 downwards.
ATCTAATTTCTAGTGATTTGCTGAAACTCTTAGCTATCTGAAAGTTTAACACAGATAAATCCTTAAAGATTAAGATGCTTATCTGGTTTATATCTATAGAGGGCTGAAAAATTATATTTTTCAAATATATAAAGTTAGTTTCCTTATTCAAGAATGTATACTCCATTTGACAGTTCCCATGTTCTGGTTAGAGCTGATAACAAAGTATAATGCCAAGCATGGTTCTGCTTCCCTGTAAAGCCTCAATAAGGGAAATCTGTGACTAGCTAATTAGTCATCCAACATTTTTAGCTCTCAGGAAGAGACCTCCAATTCAGTCTTATAAACTAGATCAGTATAAGACGTGTGATCTTTTTCCAAATTCCCCAGAACATTTTCAGGGGGAAAGAAAGGGCATTGATATTGACTTTCTTGGATTCCTTCAAGTCTCATTTATAAGTCTTACCTTTTATAAAAAGCTTTTGCCAGTGTTACCACTGGGCTTATAGCCCAAAGAGATATTAAAGAAGGGAAAGGGACCCGTAAGTGCAAAAATGTTTGTGGCAACCTTTTTTGTAGTGGCAAGAAACTGGAAATTGAATGGATGCCCATCAGCCGGAGAATGGCTAAATAAATTGTGGTATATGAATGTTATGGAATATTATTGTTCTATAAGAAATGACCAACAGAATGACTATAGAGAGACTTGGAAAGATTTATATGAACTGATGTTTAGTGAAATGAGCAGAACCAGGAGATCATTATATACTTCAACAACAATGCTATATGAGACTCAATTCTGATGGATGTGGCTCTCTTCAACAATGAGAGGATCCAAATCAGTTCCAATTGATTTGCAATGAACAGAACTAGCTACACCCAGAGAAAGAACACTGGGAAATGAGTGTGAACCACAACATAACATTTCCATTCTTTCTGTTATTGTTTCCTTGCATTTTTTTTCTTCCCAGGTTATTTTTATCTTCTTTCTAAATCCGATCTTTCTTGTGCAGCATATATTGCATTTAACGTATACTTTAACATATTTAACATGTATTGATCTAACTGACATCCAGGGGAGGGGGGAGAAGGAGGGGAAAAGTTGGAACAGAAGTTTTTGCAAGGGTCACTACTGAAAAATTACCCATGCATATGCTTTGTATATTAAAAAAAAAAAAACTTTTGCCAGTCTTCCTTAATTTTAATGCTTTCCTTCTGGTATAATTCACAAATCTATACACACATACACATACACACATTTGTATGTATGTATGAGAAACAAAATGCACATGTACATGTACATGTGAATATATGTGTATCTATATACTTTATAGTCCAACACCATATTCTCTCTCTATCTGTGTCTGTCTCTCTCTCAACTATTTTTTGCCTTTCTCAGTACTTAGCATACTTATTGCCATATAATAAGTGATTGATAAATGTTTGTTGGCTTGACTCAACACTACTCTTGCATTCTTGAACTTGAATGTGCCATATTCATTTTATGATCCCCTTACATTTTTTTTTAACTTAGAGCTATAATTTAATGTTTTTTCCCCCGAGACAATTGGGGTTAAGTGATTTGCCCAGGGTCACACAGCTAGGAAGTGTTAAGTGTCTGAGACCAGATTTGAACTCCGGTCCTGCTGACTTCAGGGCTGGTGTGCTATCCACTAGACCAACTAACTGTCCCTATCATTTAATCTTTATACACAACTCTCAGTGAAAAAAATGTTTCTAGGTATTTAATGCAACTAAGATTATTACAACAAATGGCCATGATCATTTGTTAAGACAAAGAAATTCCTATTATAAGTATTATATTTATTGCTTATTTTTCATTTTGTAGAGACAGCATGGTATAAATGGTTAAATATGCCTCACTAGCTTTGTGCCTGAGTAATTTAGAGGAGTGGAAAGAATTTTGGATTAGGAGTCATTTAAAATTTCTGGCCATTCAGAAAGGTTTCTTCAAGTCTAAAATAAGAGGATTTAGGCCTACACACAGTGAGAGCACTTAGGGAGAACACATTGTCTAGTTGTACCAATTAACCATTAAGGATCCTTTTAACATTAAATTTATAATCCACTAGGTAATAATCTCTATACTTTAATCATTGCCACAGGACTTACCTATTAAATCTTATATTGGTTATGATCTGAGAAGCAGTTTTCTTACATGGTATGTGCCCCAGACTGACAAGATAACAGATTCATCATAAAGTTTTTATTATTATTATTATTACTGTTGTGTTACAGTTTCCTTTTATTGTCCTGCCTCAGTTTCCCTAAATTATCTTACCTCAGTTTCCCAAATTGTCCTGACTCAGTTTCCCTTTATTGTCCTGACTCAGTTTCTCTAAATTGCTCTACCTGTTTCCTTGAATTGTTCTGCTTCAGTCCCCATGGTGGCACCCCCCCCCCCCGACTCTATTAGGACTGATATAATTTAGGATTGGCTACTCTAAGGTTATAAACTATAAATGTATAATCTCAAAATCGGGAAGAATTCAGATATCCTGGCTCCTAAATTCTCCTAAGTTATCAAGAATTTATGGTCCTCACCTCCCACCCTGTCAGAACTGGAAATCTTTTGCTTATTAATAAAAAGCACAGTATGTCTTCTCCTCTTCCTGACTAAAAGACTGGCTAGTCTCCAGGAAGTCACGAAGTAAAAAGAGAATAGAAAACACTTGGAACAAAAATGCTCTAGTCTATTTTTTTTTTTTTTTTTTTTTTACCATTGTAAACGTCACTGGATGTGGTAGGGTACTCCTGTAATCCCTGCTGCCTGCAGATTAAGGCTAGAATTTTTGAGATCTGAGATTCTGAGATATAATGTGGTTAAGACAATCAGGTGTCTGAACTAAGGCCAAAACCAACAAGGAGGGTCCTTAGGAGCAGGGCGGCTAGCTAAGAAGGTAAGAAATAGGCCAAGTTGGAAAAAGAGCAGCTTAAAGCTCCCAGAAGGATCAGTTTTTGTTTTTTTCTTGTGAGTAGTTGGTATACTTTTGGCATAAATAAGAGAGAGATTCAAGCTTAAAAAAAAAAAAAAAAAAAAAAAAACAACTCATGACTCAATGTACTATGATCTCTTTCTAAGAAGTACCAATTCAACCCTAGAAAGGGGGGGGGGGGGAGGGAGGAGAGTCAGCATCCAGTTCAGAGAAGAATTTTATCAATATGGTAACTGAGGAGACACAGTGATCAAGTAAGTGCTTTGACATCAGTTAGTTTTGACTTTTTTTGTTAACTCATTTCAGAGCACAGAAACTTGCAAAATGACCTTATATTTATTTTGTATATACTTGTGTGTATATATATATATATATATATACACTTATACATATACGTATGTATGTATGTATTTTATCTTCTCTTATACCATCTAAAGTCCTTGAGGATTAGGTCAATTTTATTTTTGTTTTTCTGTCCACATTGCTTAGCACATATTCTTAACATTGAAACTCTTTTCATTGAAAGCCTTGAAAAACCAGTCTTTGCTACATCTCCAACCTACTTCAGATACATGCAAACTGTATACAATAAATATTATGAATGAAAAAAAAACTTGCTTGTTGATTCCTTGCTGAGAAAACAATTTCATCATCAAGTTCAGATGGCTTCCCCTTTTCTCAAATTTGCCACCAAATCCATCATCTCTATCCTTAATTTGTGCTTAAGGCACAAAGCTCTTAGATTAGGTCTTAAAAATATAATTCTTTTGTCAAAGTAGATTCAAACAATATCTAAGTTTTTTTTTCTAATTCATTAGTCATCTTTCTTATGAAAATATTACTATAGATCATGTTTTATTTAATATTTTTAAAAGTTCATGAATCTTTGCTGCAACATTAATAATTGATAAAATTTATAAATGTATTGAGATGGAATCTATTTTGTGCTACTTTCCATTAAAGTGAGTGTGATAAAATGATGGAAGTTTTTAACAAATGATCCTACAGTGTCATTAGTTTGTTGGTCATTTGAACAATAACAATTTGCATGAGGGACTCAATAAGGCTACATATTTTAACGAATGGAATTGATTCTATGTTAAGTGCAAATTCAACTTTCCAATATTATGCTGTGTTCCTTAATTAAATCTCATGATTTGTATTGGCTTAAGACTTGGAGAATTTTTATGAATGTGTCTGCAAAAATTGGTCATAAAAATAAGAAGGTCCTGAAAATTGGCCAACATAATTTAATTGTGATTATTTGATGTCTCAGGCACTTTATTAGTGTTTTTTATGTTTGGTAACTTTAAACCACCTCACAGGAGTGTGCACTCCAGAGAGATGCTCAAGACTTTCATAAAGAACTGTTCATTCCATTAGACTAAAGTCATTTTTAGGAGCAAAGCAGACCCTGGCTGTGTTTGAACAAGAGGTAATTGTGTAACATATTGTTGTTGGAATTCTATTGATGTATATCTTTCTATATGTATATATGTCCATCCATCCCAAAAGATTTGCATCCTATTCTTGGTATAAAATCTGGAGGTGATTGTTACCATTGTATTTTTTAAGAAATTTAAATTATATAATTCTGATATATAATAAAGATACAAATTTATGGGGATAAATCATTTGCTTAAGAAAAAAATGAAAGCATGAAAATAATAGTTTCTTGAACCGGTTCCCCCATGTTACCCAAAATATGTTTTAATTTATCAAATTATATGTGCCATGTATCCAGCACAGTGCCTGGCATATAGTAGGTGTTTAATAAATATTTACTAATTGATTTTTATATATGTATACTTTACATATGTATGTATGTACACTTTAATATGATTATAATGCTGTATAAAGATACATTTGTATAGTCATTATGATGTTTTATCCTTACATCCAAATGAATAAGATAAATATCCTCTTTTTACTATTTTTAAATAAAATGATGATATTTTTATTTTTCTATCACTTACATTTTCCATTGCAGTTTTCTCTCCATGCATTCCAAAGTGATTTCCCTAATTAAAAAAAAAAAATTAAGGGGAACAAAGTTCAGCATAATTATGAAGATATACTAGTAAATATTGATCTTCTATGTAGTAGTCATAACCACAGTCTTCAGCCTTTGCAAGGAAACACAGGGAAATTTTGTGAAGAATGATCTGAATTTATTAAGATAGTACTATCTTTATTCACTATCTCCAGAGATATCATCCTCTTCAGGACCTGCCTTATATATGACTCTCCTGAGTGTGATCTAAAGTTGTTTTCAGAGTACTAGATTCCAGGACTACAAAAAGAGGAAAAGTTTATTCAATAGCCCTTGTCCAAGGGGAAGGGAATTTGCCATTGGTATCACCATCATGAGACCTATTTTGTTCTTATAGGAAAAACCTGTTTCTTTGATATTTACAGAGATAAATATCAAGATTTTAAGGAAGAAAAAAATCATCTAAGGAAGCTATATAGAGAAGGCAAACCAAATAATGAATAAGAATCAGCTATACAGATATAGTTTTGTGTTAATCTATCATCCCCAATGACTAAGATCAGAATTAAATGTATTTACATTTCCATACTTAATGCAGCTTTTGTTATATGGACTGAAGACTGCAGTTAAAATAGCATTTCTCTTTACAGAAAAGTCCAATTTAGGCAAAAGCTTCATATTTACATATTTAAGGCAGTGAAAAAAATGAAATGAAGCAAATTGTGAAGAAACTTTTATTATAAACATTGATTAGTATGATAGTTTTAAAAATCAAGTTTCATTGCATAATGTTGAAATTAGAGAAGTGGGACATCAAGATGTTTTGCAGAAAATTATTGAAGAAAATGGATATACTAACCAACAAGTGACAAATGTGACTAAAACAGACTTATTCTGGAGAAATTTTCAGAATATCTGTTTATAATAAAGAAACAAACTTTCAACCTAGATTTAAAGCTTCTAAAAATTTCCTATTACTGCTATTGGAAGATAATACATAAAGGGATTTTAAAATTAAAGTCAATGCTTGTGTGTGTGTGTGTTTGTGTGTGTGCATCCATTTTTGGTTGTGTCTATCTCCTTGTGACTCCATTTGGAGTTTTCTTGGTAGAGATCTTGGAACTGAGGCAAACAGAGCTATGTGACTTGTCCAGGGTCACATAACTATTAAGGATCTGAAGCCAAATTTAAATTCAGATCTTTCTGATTCCAAGCCCAGTGCTCTATATACCATACCACCCAGTTGCCCTAAATGTTTACTAAATGGGAAGATAATTTGTTATGTGTCCGCTTTTCCCAACTTGCCAGTGCAAGCAGTATAGATGTTGTTCTGTCATGTTCAACTCTTCTTTACTTCATTTGGAGTTTTCTTGACAAAGACATTTAAGTGATTTGCCATTTCCGTCTCCAACTCATTTTATAGATGAGGAATCAAGGCAAATAGGTTAAGTGATTTGCCTAGCATCACAGAGCTAGTAAGTTTTTAAGCCTGTGTTTTAACCCATGAAGATTTGTCTTCCTCATTCCAAGTCCAATTTTTTTCCTCTACTATGTCATAGCTAGGTAGTGTAGTAAAAGGCTGCTAGTTAAATTCAGTGAATGGAGTACTGGGCCTGAAGTCAGAAAGAAATGAGTTCAAGTAAATGCTTATTTATCTATCTTGAAATTCTTGCCCTTTAAGAAGTTACATCCATTGATAAAATTCCTTGATGGTCAAATAAGGAAGCATAGGTAGTTAATGTTATTTTCAAGATTAATTATTTTCCTCAAGCTGTTAAAAACATTACAAGAAAACAATATTATATTTAAGGCATAGTCAATTTTAGATAATGTTCCAACTTATATAACTATACCTGGTCCATTATATGAACATACAAATTTGCTGAGATATGGATAAAGTTTTCTGTATCTGTATTATACTCAGAGATACAAAAAGCAATTCAATCTATGTTGACAAAATACGTTGTGTAACAACTCTTTTTTGTCATGTCATCAGTGTAGGCTTTTCTTTAGGTACAATAACAGTAATTTTTTTCTTTCTAGAATACACTATTTTTTAGCTTTTTTCTACAATAATATATTATTTTAATTTTTCCCCAATTATATATTATTTCTTAATAAGCTAGAATTAATAATGTATTTTTCTTATCCTTTGCTGTTATATTATATTAATGAACATAAAAAACTCATTTTTTATTGTGTATTTCCATTGGGTTGGAACCAAATATTATATTTTACAAATAAGTATTTTTTTGAATATTGCTAATGTGACCATTTTACAGATCTCTGTTATTTCTACTAATTGGGATCTGAAAATTCTGAATCTACTGTGTATAAAATAGTCTTCTAGGTAGCTAAGGGAAATAATCATTGTCATTTATTCTAAATTTCAAAACATTTTCTCAATAAGTTAGCAAGTATTTATTGAGCCTTACTGTGAGCGAGGCTTTATGCTAAATGTTAGTTATGCAAAGAAAGTCAGAAACATAACTTTGTACTTGAAGAACTAACATGTTAGAAGAAATAACCTGCAAATAACTAGGCACATATTAGATATATGCAGGGTAAATTGAAAGTAGTCTCTCTGGGAAGGTTTTATGAATGGAGAAAATTGGGAAAGGGCAGTTAAAACAGGTGAGATTTGAGCTGAGTCTTGAAGGAAATCAGGAAAGCCAGAAGGAGGAGTCAAGGAGGGAGAGCCTTGAAGACAATAAAAATAGCCAATGAAAATGTGCTGTCAGCTATTCTGACAAATGTTATCTTGACAAGGAAATTCAAGTATAATTGACCTTTTTTAAATACTAGGAAGCAGAGATTCTGAGATGTTAAATGACTTGCCTAGGGTAACAGTTAACAAGTATAAAATCCAATATTCACACCCAATCTTCGGTTTCCATTGTTCCTTTTACCATGCTATTTCTCATTAAAAAACAACAAATGTCCTAGCTTTCTGGGAACTTATAATCTAGTTGGGGAAAGAGAAAACATAAATTATAAATAGATTTAATAATTAGCTGGCTATTGTCCTTCAATCAGGAAGAACACCAAAACAATGTCATTATACTGCAATCAAGATACAATGATGACTGATCAGATTAATATGAGTTCAGAAGAGCCTTCAGAAGAGCTCTCCCACAGATTAGGCAAAAATAGCCTATATGAACATTTAGAGTGGAGAAGTCTCTAAATTTGCACATTTTAGGATTCTTTTTGAGCAACTGCAATTGTGCTTCACTCAGTAGAAAACAGTACCTTCTTTGATGTGGGCATGCCATGCTGAGAAATCCTATTCCAGTGTCTTCCATGTCACACAATCAATTCCAAAGTTTTTTAGAGAGACCTTAAGAGTATTCTTGTATCTCTTCTTCTGACCTCTATGTGAATGCTTGCATGGTGTGAGTTCTCCATAAAATAGTCTCTTAGGCAAACATATTTGACATTCAAAGAACATAACTACTGGACTTTTTATAGTAGAGTTTAAATATATGGCAGCTTGGCTAAAGAAAAGACCTTAGTGTCTAGTACCTTATCTTGCCTGGTGATCTTCAAAATCTTTTTTTTTCTTCAGAATCTTCTCAAGAAATTCAAATGGAAGTGAGTCAATTTCCTGGCATGGTGCTAGTATGTTGTCAAGATTTCACAAGCATACAGCAATATGATCTGCACAATAGTCCTGTAAATAAATGTAATATAAAGCATGATAAATATACAAGAAGCATAAACAAAAATTCAGAGAAAGGTCATATCCTAATATACTGCCAATATATAAGAGATGGGTAAGTTTTCATGGAGGAAACTGGACCTTAAAGAAGTAGATATTTATTAGGGGAAGAGATAATGAATAAATATTGTAGGAATGAGAAAAGATAAATAAAATAGTAAAGAGATAGGAATGAGTGATCTGTATTAGAGAATACAAGTAGTTCATATTAGTTGGGATATGAAGATGGCAAAGTTATCAAGATTGGGGAAGGTCTCTAATACCTAGCTAAGTAGTTTGGACTTTATTCAGAGATGATATTTCTCAACTCCAGGTTCACTCTATCCACTGTGCCACTTGCTTCCTGCCCTTAAAATACAATGTCACTATTTTATTCTTCTAATTCAGAGATTCTTAACCTGAGACCCATAAAGGTCCTAAGATCCAAAAGGACTTAAGGATAGGTACAGAGGATTCCATGAAATTGGAATTCCAAAGAATTTTCTGAATAGAACAATATAATAATCTAAAACTTGCTTTAAAAATATGAAAATGGGGGTGATTTATATGTATGTGTTAGACAGACATGAAAATCTAGGAGAACCTATAAAGCTCTAAGCTCTAGGTTCCAAAGGCAAATCTCCCTGCCTTTCTGCCCCCTACAAAGCAAATCTAGGGTTACATGATATTTTGTGGTCACCTTGGGCTTCATAGTAAAACTAAGAAGGTCAGAACATCCAATTGACAGTGTCAAATTGTGTGTAGTGAGCCCCAAACAAGTGCAAAAAAAAAAATTAATATCCTTGGCTTTGTTCTTGACAAGTGGGTTTTCCCTGCTTCCTGAAATTTTACTCTTTAGATTTTGTTAATTATTTAAGTACATTTCAAATGGCAGTTTTCCAAGAATGATGAGGAATAATTATTTCCCTGGATTTATCAAATATGTCATTGTGTTAGTAAATGTATATTTTGAGTTCAGAATGGAATTTTGTATCACTAATTCTCATTATTTATTGGCTAACAAAGTATAGAGGAGATTTATTTGAAACTTCTAAATGGTACAATAAATATGAATCTGATAGTTAGTCTCTGATCCCACTGGAAATGGTTTTAAAATTCATGAATCTAGAGAACCAGTCATCAAATGAGATCAGAGACCAATATTTGGAACTATGTTTTAAAATCATGTTTAATTATTTGTGTTAATAATTAACATTCATGTTTGTGTTAATAATTAACATTCATGTTTATCATGAAGTAAGAGCAGAAATTCTTAAACATTTTTATGCCATGGATGCTACTGACAGTCTGGTGAAACCTATTTATTAGTTCTTTTCAGATTTTTTTCCTATCCAAGTTCATGGAATCCCCTGTACCTATCCTTAAGTCCTTTTGGATCTTGAGACCTTTATGGCTCTCAAGTTAAGAATCTCTTAATTAGAAGAATAAATATAGCTATGTATGAAACCAAGGCAAATAGGAAGTTAAGTAACTAGTCCAGGGTCACAGAGCTAGTAAGTAGACACTATATGTGAACTCCCTAACTGCAGACCCTGTGCTCAGCCTATTTTATCATCTAGCTTTCTTACTAAAGATTGTATTATTCTGGTCTGAGGCAATATGTTCCTTTCTTTTTGTTATTGCTTCTGTCCTTAATACTTTACCAATCATCTTTAAGTTATTGCCTAATCAACTCAATATTTATTACCCAGGTTCTCCCCCAATAACAACAAAAATCAACTTGCCAATAATTTACATATTTATAGCACACTTTTGTATAACAGGCACTTCAAATAGTTTAACTCATTTGATCCTCATGGCCTTGTGAGTATGTACTAAGAATATATTATCTCCATTTTGTATGATATACCTGAAACATAAAAAAGAAAGAAGTCACCCAAAGTTCTACAGCTATTAAGCAGTAGAGTCAAGCCCAGATGCCAGATTTTCTGATACCAGATCCAGGAATCTTCTCTTTCTATTATGTCACCTCAAGAATAAAGCCATTCTGCCACATGCCAAAGTGGAGTATGAGACAGAAAGATTCTCTACTTTCTCAATATGTGAATTAGGGAAACAACACAAGACTTCTAAGGTCCCTTTCAACATTAAATCATTGATCTCAAGATTCATATCCTCCTCTTCTTGTTGGGACAGGTCATATAAGTGACCTAAGGCAATATTTTCTAATAATTAATGAATGCCACAAAAGGCATCATAACATAGTGAATTGAGAGATAGCCTTAAAGTCAAGAAAACATAAGGTCAAATCCTACTTCATAAATACTGTCTGTGTGACCAAGATAGGTCTCTTAACCTCTTGTTTTCCCAGGCAGCAACTCGTTAGGACTTTATGTAGTTGAGAGGAGCTGCTCTATCCTTGAGAGAGGGGATTTCCTCATTTGGAAGTCTTTTTACCAGTAAATTCACAGCTCTATTTCAAAATAACTAAATGTCACATTTTAATTATTAAGCACACCCATCTGATTGGTGATTTCATTTCTGTAGATGAAGAGGTTGGTGTATAGGAATGTAGATTCCATGAGGTTGCCCCTATTAAGCCTGGAGACTGTTGAACATAATTGAGGATAACTGCTGTGAGGGAATAGTATAAGTTAAAACTCAAAGGGAACTGTGGAAAAAAGGCTTGACATCCATCATTATGGATCTGGAATACATGACCCTGAAAACTCACATATGGACTAATTCAAATGAAGTTTGTTTGTTTTTTATTTAAAAACCCAGAACCTGAGAAGAGAGGAAGTTGAGGGTCAAATAGTGACAGCACTAGAAAGTTTGAATATTCTGGGACACTGTCTAATTTATAAAGGCACTCTGAGTTCTTGTGGAAGCTCTGGAAGTACTTTTCAAGGTGAGGATATTCTGAGAAGTGTGACTTGCAAAGATAACCCTTTGTAAACCTTTAACTGACATATTAGTCAAAGACAACATACTTAGGTAACTCTTGTTATAAATTGGAATCTTAATTTTTATCAAGGAACATTATTAAATTATGTTGAGATATTCAGGTCGATAGGTTTTCTTTGATAGAATCAAGTGAATACTTAAAGGAGGAATCCTATTCTTGAGAGAGACCTTATAGAACAATCAATTTTAGAGGATCAGATTGATATTTAGCATATTTTTTTCAGAAAAGCAATAATCTTACAAGTAGTTAGAGACCAAATATTAGAGTAAAAGCTTGTTGAGAGCAGCTAGTGCTTTTCATTACTTCTGTTACAGACTGTTAAAGTATCTACCTTGAGTGTATGTTGTATGAAGACATACATTTGTGTATGTCTTCAGGAAAAAACAAAAAACAAAAGAGCAGTGTTTAAAGGGACACATAAAAATTGGCAAGAGTTCATCTCCTTTATTGTTCACAAAAAGGAAAACAAAACAGCTTTCCCTACGCAAAACTGTGAATTAGATAAAATTTGTAATCCTACCCTTCCACTTTGTTTTCTGTCTCCCTTTCTTCTGGTATTTCCTTGCTCTGAGAGTATTTATGAAATCCTCTAGCTGCTCCAACATTTGATCTTCCTGATTTGTTCTTCCTAAAGAAAACCTATTGGAGGAAGGATAATGAAGTAAACAGTATATTACAAATATCTGAAAGATATACTAAGAGATGGATCATTTAAGTTTTATCAAGGCTCTCAAATCTATAAGCCCCTAAAATGTCTTTCATGGTAATAAGAAAAAAAAAAATAGAGTTCTTAAAATTCCAAAGAATTTGGTAGGGAAGGGAACCATTATTGAGGAGTTAGTTGCTTAATATTTTAGGCACTGAACTAAATGCTTTATAATATTATCACTTTTAATCTTTACAACAACCCTGAGAAGTGGATGCTATTATGATTCTCATTTTCCATTTGAGGAAACTAAGCAAGAGTGAGATTTATTCAAGGTGACAGAGTTAGTAAATATCTGAGACCATGTTAGAACTCATGTCTATCTGACTTCAAATATAGAGCTATATCTACTGTTTAATTTGCAGCAAGTGAACCTTTTAACAACAAAAGTATAAAACTTCATGTTTTGTGTTGAGTTCAGCAGCCTTGCTTTGGAATGTGTTATAATAGAAGCCATTCTGAGATTAAGAGCATTGTACCTTTTCATTTTTCAAGCTTAGTCCCAAGAATTGCCAATGTTTGTAAGATGCCTTCTTCTCATTATGTGCATATGGATGAAAAAGCTTACCTGGAGCTACTGGATCAGGCTACTGGATCAGCTGAATTATATCATATCCTGACTATGGATTGAGTCAACTGAACTTTCAACCCATCAAATTTTTATACCCTACACCATGAAAGTGTTATCCATGAAATGATTATGTTCTTTTTCACAGATTTTGTTTTTCAATGAATTGGTTTCTTTTTCATATCTATTTTGTAAGGAGTTATATGTTTTTTCCATTTTATCAAATCTAATTTTTTTAAGGAGTTTTCTTCAGATATTTTCTGGTTTTCTTTTTCCATACCCTCTTGCAAAGATCTCATTTCCTTTTCCCATTTTTTTTCTAACTCTCTTGTAAGATCCTTTTTACATTTTTCCAAGAGAGCTTTGTAAAATGGGGGTCAACTCAGATCAACCTTTGGGGCTTTATATGGAGTTGGCTTGCTTTTAATATCCTCAGGATTTGAGATCTGTTCTTCTCTTTCATCATAAAAGCTGTCTGTGGTCAGAATTCTTTCTGATCTTTTGCTCATTTTTTAAAGGTTGAGATCTGCTCTTAAGGCAAAGGGATGATAGCCACTTTAGTTTGCCCTGGGGCAGTTCTACTGACTGACTTTGGTGGGTTGTGAACATCTGGGTACTGTGTTCTTCTGGATATCAAATGTTCTCAATTTGTCTTTTGTGTTGACTCTTGGGTATCTTGCAGCAAATCTGCTAAATCACCTGCTTGCAACCAGAACAGAGTAGCCTAAGAGCCTCACAGTAGATTCTCCAGTGTGTAGACATAGCAATGCCCTAGCTTCCGCTAGCTTCCTACTCCAGAGTCTGTGCTGCAGTCTGGGCTCGGCAGTCTCTGCCCCTGCCCAATTGAAGCATATTTTTTTTCTGAAGTTCTTCCACAGTATCTTCTGGAAATTTGTTGTACTCCAAATATTTCTGGGTTCTGCCACTCCAAAACTAGTTCAGCGGCTTAATCTGCTGTTAATTGGAGGGAAGCTTGGAGGTCACATGTCTGTTCTCTACCATCTTGGCTCACCCCCAACAGTTTTGTTCTTAGTGATGTATGAAACACATAGGAAACCTCCTTCAAAATATTATTTATTTTATTTATGTATTTGTATTAGTTATTTATTTATGCCTATCTCTCATAGAGTTTCTGAAGAAGGCCAGCATTCAATATGAGAATTTAGAGTCTTATTAATAGATCTTCCTCTTACAGTTAGAACCTTAATGCATTTGTTTAAAAAAAAAAAGCAACATCTATATATCAGAAAAAGGAAGAGAAGCTTGGAATAGGTTTCTTTATTCTCATCTTCTTCTTTGGGTTCCATAATTTGTCAGTTTCTTGTTAAAGAAGCTTAACTTTATTAGTTCATTAAATAACTCAAGGTTTTCTTCTTCTCTTAATATCTGTTTTTCAGTACTCTGGTTTGATTTTGTTCCATGTAAACTGTCTTTGAAAAGTGTATGATATTTGCATGAGTTTTAACAATTAAGGTTATTGAAAGCCCATCTCCTCATTTAATGTGGATGACTGTTTAATTTTTTTACTTCAAAACACTCTTTTATAATTTCTTCAGGAAGCATAGAGTTGGTATATCGCTTTCATCTTATTTGTGATTCTGTTTTTTTATCATCAAATCATTTTATCATCATCATCATCATCAAATACTTGAATTAAAGTTATGTAATTAAATACTTGACAGAAAGTGGTCTTGAGTCTGTTACAACTGGAGTTTACTCATCTGTCTTACTGATAATATGACAACAGATCTTAAGGAAGGATTTTCAAGGTTTCATTAATTGTAGAAGAAATTCATTTTTCACAATCATTTCAATTTGTTCATATAAAGCAAACTATGAAGTAGGAAATTACCCAATAGGTATTTATAAGCCAGAATTCATAATGATTCAAGAAGCAAATTAAGATAGAAAGAATGTGCTTAATAGTGTCTATTGGGGAAATAGGATTCTTGTTAAGACAAAGATTTGAAAGAACCCAGATTTCATTTTTAACAAAAAATGAAATTCTATATTTTCATTTCCTATCTATAGAATATTAGATTCTTAAGCTCACTATTTATAAAACAGTGGAAAGTATTTCACAAAAAACCCTCATGGTAATATTTTTACTACTCATTTCATAGGTCATGGTGAGTGAAGTATTTTGTAGAGATTGAATGCCATAGAAATTGGAATAATTTGTGATTTTTATTATTTCAGTAAATTTTTACTTAGTAAAAAATAATTTCAAAAAGAGCTCCACAAAAGACAACAAAAGACAAATAACATTAATGAATTAGCATTAATGCTAATGATTAATTAATTAATTAATTGCATGATTAATTAAAGCTTAATGAATTAAGAGAAAGAATGAAAATAAAATCAATATTACATATATAAATCCAATTTATATAGATAAAATGGAGTATGAGATGGGAAGCAACAAAATCATGTACCTTGATCATTAGAACAGGTAAAATAATGGCTTGGAAAGAAAATGCAGTAGAAGATGCAAATTCATCTGGAGGAGTTTTATACAAATTTATATGATACTGATTGAAAATAGATCTATAAGCATCATGACAGATATATTATCTATGAAACTCCCACATACTAGACTTATAGTCTTCAATAATTCATGGATTGTGATTAGCTAACCAAAACATATTTAGTGTCCTCTGGCAGTAGAATAAATAATATGTAAATTTTCTCATTTAAAAAGAAAAAGATGTGATAAAAAGATATGCTCTGCAGAAGTTAAGTGTGTTTAGTGTATTGAAAGCAGTTTCTCATTCCAAAAGATTGTGGGTAATTCATGTAGTCAGTAGATGAACTTCATAAATACCAACTGGAGGGCAGAAAAATTGGTAGCATAATTAATTCAACAAATTTTCATTCAAAGAGTTAACAATTCTGCTGTGCAATAGGTTCCCACTTATCATAATAAGGAATGACAGATCCTAACAAGTATATGAATTTATAACAATTACAGCTGAACAATAACAACAAAATAAAGATTGGGTCACCTTTTAAATCAATCAATTAATCAAATCATCAAGCGTTTATTAAGTGAATGCTATGTCAAAGGTTCTGGATTTACAAATACAAATGTGAGATTTATTTTAAACACATAGAGACACATGGGGGATGAAACAAGTACAAAGAGACATATTTGGAATATATACAAAAATCTATATACAATGGGGCATGTCACTATCAAATCAGGGAATCAGGAAAGATCTCCCTGCCATAAGAAGAGTTCAAGCAGAAATGTTGGTTACCCTGGCTAAAAATGTGAGCTCCTTAAGATCAGAGACTGGATTGCTTTTCTGTTTATATCCCCAGTGCATAGCATTTTATTTTGTATCTAATAAAGGACCAAAAAATGTATTTTTCATTCATTGGTTCATTCATGCATACATGCCCAGGAAGGGATTATCTCCATTAGAAAAAGAGGTGGACTAAGTGATTCTTGAAGGTCCTTCTGTCTTAGGGAGAGTAGTTTGCCTCACTAGCTCTTTTATTAAATTCATGTCCAAATATAAACAAGGAATTAATAGGATAATCTCTAATTTGTAAATAAATAAACATAACCACTAACTAAGGGAAAATAAAAGATTAGTCATTTAGTTGCCAGAGAAGGAATCTGACTCATTAACCCCATGTTCCCAAATATAGGCCTGAGAAGAAGTTTTATAAATAACTTTTAAAAACCAGACTTCCTCAGTACTACTCATATTATTCTTCATTTTTCTATTCCCAGAATGAGTCTATTGGTTCATCTCTTGAGTGTGAAATCATAACTATAAATATGCAAAGCATAAGAAAGGATTCAATGAGAGTTTACACATTTTAAAAAATTATCTTTTACTGTGATTATTCCTCCTCAGAAATTTTATGTCTTATCATTCAGTAATTAATTACATGGGAATTAGTGATATGATAAATTTTTCTATCAGATCTTTATTAGCTTCACTAGAGGATATAAGGTGGATATAATTCAAAAAATAGAAAATGAACCTAAAATAATTTATGCAGCCACTTGAACATTCACTTGTATCTAGATCCATCTTCCAGGACCTTAAAGGTGAGGAAACATGTTAGGTTGAGGGCCTGGGGATAATAGAACATGCAGGGAAGAATATATCCTGAAGCTATAAAATAATTACAAAAAGAATCCTCAATCAAAGTAATTGTTACATTTGGATGGTAAGAGAAAGTATAGAATTATTAATCCATGGTATTTCATATCATTGTGATTTGTTCTCTGGACCATGAAAAAGAGATGATAAATGATTTAAAGTATCAATATTTTACAAAGTGATGTGAATTTTCAAGACTTAGCTATACAACCATCTCTTTTGGTCTGTATTCTGGATATATTATTTGAAGAAATTGAATATATGATAAAACAATACTTTTACTTGTAATACAGAATAGATGTATACTGATAATACTCATTTTTACTTTCTGTTGCTTTTACAAGTACCTTCTAGAAATAATTCTCTTCTCTCTGATTCTAAACTAAATCTTCCTTTGCAACAAAGATAAAATAGCTAAGCAAAATCATTTAAAACAAATGACCATATATGACAATTTCTACAGTATTCCACCCTAGTAGCTCATTACTTATCTTCCAAGGAAACACATGCTTCATCTGTTCTTCATGGGCCTCTTATAGAATAGTTCTTTCTCTCCTCCATATCCAATCTGTGGCCAAGTCTTGTCATTTCAATCTTAAAAGCATCTCACATACATCTTCCTCTCTGCTCTGACGTTGCCACTACCCTGACACAGGTCCTCATCAAATCACACCTGGATTATTGCAATAGCTTTCTAGTTGGTCTTGCTGTCTCAGGCCTCTCCCCACTCTAATCCTTCCTCCCCTCAGTTGTCAAAGATATTTTCATATACATGCACAAGTCTTACTCTGTCATCACCTTCTCAATAAACTCCAGTCAGTTGCTATTACCTCCAGGATCAAATAGAAAATCCTCTATTTGGCTTTTAAAGCTCTTAACTATCTGAGTCTTTAATATCTTTCCAGTGTTTTTACATTTTACATCCCTCCATGACTTCTGGCTAGTAATAATGAGAGCAACCATTTATACAGCACTTTAAAGTTTACAAAGTATTTTACATAAATTCTATTCTCAAACCAGGACACTTCATCTCTTAACTTCATAACTTTTCATTGGTTGCCCCCCATTCCTCAAATGTTTGCCCTCTTCACCTCTGCCTAATGGAGTCCCTGAATTCCTCTAAGACTCAGGTCAAATCCTCACTTCTCTAAGAGACTTTCCAGTACAACCTCCCAAACCCCAGAAGTGATGCCTTTTCTCTGAAGTAATCATCTTTCTATTCTCCCTCTCTCTCTCGCTTTTCCTCTTACTCTCGCTCTCTCTCTGTCTCTCTTTTTCTTTTTCTCTCTTATTCTCCTTATATCTATGTAGAGATTTTCCTATATAGAAATAGATTTTGCATATACATATATGTATATGTACATATGTGTTTACATACTCTTGAGCCCCAGAGAGATCAAATTTTTTTTCTATCTCCAATGCCTGTCACCTAGTAAGCACTTAATAAATACTTGTTTAGCTATAGACTATTCAGATTTTGGCAATCTTTTAGTTATCTTTTAATTTATAACTTTGGGATAATTATGTAAAATTTTCTTTTGTTTCCAGTTATATATCAGTTAGTGTTGATTTTTCCCATGAATTCTATGAATTCTTTATGTTCAATATTTCTTATGACTTAATAATTTTCTTTTATTTTCATATATTAGTTTCTCAGCATTCCCTAGTCAGTACACTTTGTTACTACAAAAGTGTTACTACAAATAAAATTATTGGGTAAATTATTGTCTTTTGTACTGTACATGTTCTTGACCTTTGGCTATATATTTAATAGTGATACTGTTGAATCAAACAGTGAAAAATATAATTGTATTTCTTGCCTAATTCCAAATTGATATGTATAGCTCTGCCAATATTGGCTTAGCATGGCTATCTTCTTAGATTTTTCCTAGTTTTCTGTCATCTTTGCCAATTTATACAATATTATATAAAACCTCAGAAGTGTTTTGCATTTTCATTTCTCTTAATAATTTGGATCATTTTTACATGGTCATTAATAATTTGTGATTATTCTTTTGAAAATTGCCTATGGATTTTGATGATATATCCATTGACATATAACTCATATTTTAAATTGTGAAAAAAATCATGATCTGAAAAAGTCCAAACTCCTAGCTGCCATCAAACACAACTTTTCCATCTAAAAATAAAATGAAAAAAATCTAATTGAACATCATCCATTACAGAGCATGTATTTATCTACTTAATTTATCTTCCTTTCTTTATACTCTTTCTCTGTCTAGACATGTTTTATTTCAGTAAATTAAAATATAAGCTGACTTATATTTGTAAACCAAATAGGAAATGTTGTGAGTTAGAAGGGAAAAAAAAAACATGCTATTAATGAAATCTTCATTCATGAAATTATATCCAACATTCTCATGACAGAAATAATTCTGCTTGTTTGAACATTCTAAAATTAACTTAAATTAAAATATACTGTATTGAAACAGAGACTATAAAATACTTTATCATTGATGTATTCTGATAGTGGCTAAGGTCTTATATGAGTAGAATTACATTCCAGACCTCTTTCACTAAATAAAAGATTCCTTGAGCAGCATCTGCTACGCAGATATTTATAGATTTTGCATCAATTGTGTATACAGGACAAAACTTTAAAGGAAGTTCTTTGATGCTCCCATTGTTGATCCTTGTAATCCTCGTTATCCTTTCTTGTCTTTCTTGTTTATTTTCAGTTAAAGGAGTTCCCTCTGCTCTTTCCCTGCAGCTAACGCACTGAATTTTCCATCAGGTCTAAGAAATGTTCGGTCACTTTGATTTTAGTCAGAAAGAAGAGGGGGCGGGGGGCACCAGTTTTTTTTTTTTTCAAATACCAAAATGTCTCTGTATGTGATTTAAGGAAAAAGAAGTTAGTTTTTTATATTGTACATGACTTCAAGGCATGGAGAAATGCTTCCTATTAAAGAAATTTAAAATCAAGCTTTACTAAACATGAAATAGCAATATTTTTATATTCTATTTCTCAATTAGCAGCGTTTCCCTCTTTCCTGATGTTACACCAATGTAAGGGGTTACTCTTTCAATGATATATTTGTACAAGAAAACAGAAAAGAGTTTAGAATGTAAATTAATTGATCTAATATGGTAAAACCATAATAAAAGGAAGAAATATTTGGAGGTCATGTCGATAACTCTTTAAAACATAGAAACTGCTGGGTAGGTAGAGTCTTTTTATAGAGTCAGCATTAGGGAAGGTATAGTTAGGTAGCTATCTGGGTCAGTTAGAATAAGTATAGCATAAGGAAAGACATCATACTTTAAGGTATATGGTTTAGACTGGTCCCACTCCAGAGAGCCAGGCATGGATGCCCAGGCCAACAGGCTGGAGCCTATCTATCAAACTCCAGATTTGGTAAGGGGAGAAATACAAAGTTTAAATAATACATGGCTCCCTGTCCAAACAGGGCTTATAGTCTAGAACAGAAGCCAAATACATAGATTTTTTTTTCAATATTTGGCCTTTGATTTTTTTTTTATTTAATAGCCTTATATTTACAGGATATATGCATGGGTAACTTTACGGCATTAACAATTGCCAAACCTCTTGTTCCAATTTTTCACCTCTTATCCCCCCACCCCCTCCCCCAGATGACAGGATGACCAGTAGATGTTAAATACATTAAAATATAAATTAGATACACAATAAGTATACATGACCAAAACGTTAGACAAATACATAGATTAATATAAACTTAACTTACATTAGAGAGGGTGCAGGATAAAAATGTTTTATAAGCTCCAAAGGAAAAAAAATAATTATTAACAAGACACAATAGAGAAAACATTCTTTTTGGTGAGGTTGGCATCTCTCCTTCAGTTTTGACATCTTTGTGTGTAACCAGGTTCCAGGAATATATTATTTTATTTAATGTAGGTAAGCTTTGAAGGACTCCCTGGGTCAGATTTCTGTCTTTCCTCCTTGCCCTGAATCATGATAGTTCTCCTTGTTCAGTTTTGTATTCCTCCTTGTTTGGCCCCAATGCTCACCACATTCCAGCCTAAAAGGATTAGAACTGAGGCTTGTTGAATTTTTAGGCCATGCACAATGTTCCCCAATTATACCTCAACCCTGAAAGCACAGATGATTGGCCCCAAATAAAGTCAGAGGAGAAGTTATACATATAGCAAAGTAAACATGCCTTTACCACTAAAAAAATTAGAAACCAAAATAACTAGAATCTATAATAATAAAATTGTATTGTTATATGTGAAAAAAAAATTTTAAAATCAGTGAACTAATCAGTAACTTTGCTTGGGTCATCACCTCTTTATCATGTTCATGAACACTTCCTCCAGTGATGAAGATCACAGCCTTTCCAATCTACTCATTTTCTTTTTTTTTTTCCTCTTTCTATTTTTTCTTTTTCTTCAGAAATCCTCTTCAATATGGGTGACAGAATATTTAATCAGATGAAAGCTCCTATTACATAGCCTCATTCATTGAAGAATGTCATAGGACAAGAATGCATAGATGGGTTTAGCTTACCCTTCCTTCTTTACCTTTAATATTAAACCAGCTACTAGCTTCTGAAACATTTTTAAGAAAAACAGCAAAAAACAATAGCTAGTACTTACAAAGTCATCCCAGGTTTATAAAGCATTCTATATGTGGTTATTACATTTGATCCTACTAACAATCGTATGAGGTAGGAGCTGTTATTATCTTCATTTTTTAGATGGGGATCTAATTAATACAGTTTAATGACTTGGTCAGGGTCATACACCTAGCTATCAGCTAGCCAGGATTTGCATTGTGATCTTCTTCATTCCAAATGAAGCACTCTACCTATTGTGCCATGTAATTGTCTGGCATCTCTCCTTTCCAGTTCACTCTAGTACTGATTCTCAATACCACCTATGTCTATGTCCTAAAAGACCAATCAAATAGCACATTATCTAAGAAACCATCCCTGTAGATCTATATCAAGAAAGACTTTTTCCTTGAATCTTACATAGTCCTTTTTTCTGTACCTCCCTCATGTACTACTTTATATATTATTGTCTGTCACCAGGAATTCATGTATTCTCCTTTCCCTTCTAGACTACAAGTCCTATGATGGAAGACATGTCTTATCTAAATCTTGTTTCTCACCTTGCAAGTCCTAACATGGTAGCCACAAAGTGGATATTTTTAAATATATATACTGATTGAAATGAAATCAAACAATATAAAAATTTGTAAATGTGTCCCACAATTTCTTGGAAACATCATTGAAAATACACAGATAAGATTTTCTATTTTTTCCTCATTACAAGTTATATAAGACTGAATATAATTTAATGTAGCCACATTTTTTTAACTTTGCAAACTGATGGCAGATTCTTTTTTCTATTGTCTTGATTATTACTGAAAATGTTAATAAAATATCTTGTGTAACTATGCAATTCCTTAGCACTCTATGCTGTGATAAGACAGCATTAGTTTTGAATAAAATACCACTTTACTCTTTAATTTGCAATATTTATCAAGTACTCATGTGCATAACAATCACTATAAAATTCCTTAGAGTTGTCAATAATAAAAATCATCTTTAATTTGGAAAAATAAACAGAATCTTACATTAAATATATTCAAAATATATGCTTATGCTGCCACTTTATTTTGTTTTGATAATATAATTCTGATACCTGCTCTGCTTAACTCTCCTAACACAGTCTTTCTTTTGAGCATGCAGCTGATGTAAAAACCCCATACAGAGCAAAAATCATTCAAAATGTGCATTTTTTGACTACGGAATCATTGTTCCATTTTGGTAATTAGGTAATGGAAGTAACTGTTTTCCCCCTTTTCTCTGTTCTTCAATTTAAAAATGCTCCCTGTAGGTGTTCATGTTCCCTGGTATTTTCTTTCAACAGTTCCTGTAAGTTATCCTTTCTTTGTGGATCAGTTAAGAGTTTGCAAAACTTTACACCCTTATTCTTCAATTAAATACTGACAAGGAATGATAGTGTGCAGCATACTAATCAGAAGGACCTCCCTGTGGGAACCTGTGATAGAAGACTGTTTCACATTGAGAAGCAGACAGTGCTGTTGACACTGGCTGTCAAAAAGGCTTCATGTCTTTGAAAGGAAATCTTAATCTTCTTTATTCATGTGTGAACAGGTCCAGGCCTCCATCCTGGGGCTCTACACATTGGCTGTTTCAACTACAGGTTGCTAGGCTTTTGGGGAAGAGTTTGTTTGCCTGTGTCTCATTCCCCGAATGGATGAGGACTGAAAATTAAAATCTGTCTGCCCCAGAGCTCTGCTTTTCTGTCTCTGTTTGAAGAGACATGGCAACCTGGGGCGAAATGAAAAGGAATTTTATTGAGCGCAAAAAACCACTCAATGTTTAAATGTTGGATACAGGGACTGAATAGTGATTGGGGTGGGGGTAGATGGCTCACAGGTTGTTTATAGACATTGGGATGCCTGTCAATCAAGTCACAATGGTGAAATTTGTATCAGGGGGAAAAAGTAGTTTTTAGTGGCTGAACTTCTATTTCCTGTTAAAATTCTCAGTTCAGAAAACAAAAGCTTTTTTGTCTGAAGTTTTCAGGCAAGAAAATTGAAAAATAACGGGGATGCTGATACTGTTAAATAAAATGCCTTTTGATCTGTGTAGCATTCTACTTATTAAGTACTTAAAACTAAGTTATTCTTCAAAGACCTACTGCTTAAGCATCTCTTCAGCTTTTAAAATACTCTTTTCTGTTGTATCTCACGGTACACAATCCATAAATAAAACAGCAGAACAATAAATACATATGGCAGCAAGTTGTTAAACATTGCTGATAATAGTTGGGAGAAAATATGCTATATATGTAGAATATAACAAAACCTTGGGAGTTTTTAGAAACAATTTTGATATCAAGAAATGTATTATCACTTATGAAATCAATTTTTTATAAATGGTATATATGTTTATATATTTAGATAGATGGATATCAAGAGAAGAGGTAAATAAAAGAGAATTATCAAAAGTTTTACCTTAGTAAAAAATAAAATATACATATCTTCATAGTATTTTATTTATAACCACATGATATATATACATATATTAATGATGATATATATTTTTTCATAAATCTAGATTAATATAGATATTTATTTCAATACTTTAAGGAACTATACATTTAGCTTTTGTCAGTTCTTCCCCTACAGATGTAACATAAATTCTTATATGCTTTCTTAGAATATTTTCCTGAACCTCTTTGGTCAAAACAATTGTTCATTTGAGAACAACCTGCTCCTTAATAGGCTCTCTGCATATAGGTCAGTTAATTCTTGAAAGAGAATAAAAAATCCCATGTCATTCTCACTTAGGAGAACCTGAAGGAGCTTGTGTTCTACTCACTTTGAGAATTTAGGTGAACTCCAAATCACAATGAAATAACAGAATTAGTTATTGGTCCTAGTCTGTGCATGCAAACATTCATGTATACATATAGGTATATATTTATGCAGCTGTACATATGTGTATATGTGCATATACATGTATCAATTAATATTCAGTGTTCCATATGTACTCATTTATATGCCATTTATAATAAATTTAAATGCATGTACATATATTTAAATATAAAGAAAACTGGTTAAAGTACAATTTCTTATTCATTGAAGAAAAAATTGAGGTTTTTAAATAAGTTTTTGATAAATGAAGATAATTTAGAAAATTTTTACTACTGGCTCACCAACATTAAAAAAGTTTTTCCAAGGCTGGCAATGATTGGCACTAATCCAGTCATGATTCCTTACCCAGGTCTGATTTTGACTAATGTCATGTATTTATGAGACAACTTGCCGGTATTTGTGGGCACACTTTGAAAAGAGATCAGAACAAAGCTAATTAGCTCAGAGAATGAGCTTTCTATCCACAGGGGGAAGAGAGGTCACATGAAAAGGTCATTCTTGAACCTTATAGGTTCATATTTTGGAAATTTAGGGGAGGGTATCGCAGGAAAATTTGTGGTTGGTACACTGCCAGAATACCAAATGCCAACATGAAAGAGAGAAGTCAGAGCCAAGTTTTTCTATTTCCCTTGTGACAGCTGAAACCAATGAAGAAAGAATGAAAGGTGTTCTCAGAATTATGGGGTTCAGAATTAGGACTATCATTACATAGGATTTACCCACAGTTCAGAAACAAGGAAAATAAATGTGGTCCACACATTTAGGGTCTCCCACCTAGAATCTAGAAGGCTTCAGCATGCTTTCAATGGGACTCCCTATTGGCATTTTCTGCTATTAACTTTGAGTAATTTTAAGTTTCTAAATCTCTTTGAGCTCCATGAAAGAAAAGGAAGGTATAAATGTAAATAATGCTAAAAACCATAATGCTAACAATCCAGAGTTTGAGAAGAGAAACTACATATACCAAATAAAAACAAAAGATCTTGAAAGCATCCCTCTTGGGATCCCTCTCTTGGGAACTGGCCACATACCCATCTGTACATGTGCTTCCTTCATGCTGGCACTTCTTTTTTTTTTGACAGTGAAAATAGCTGCTGCTCACTGCTCTCTCAGATCACACTGTATTGTGTCTTAAAGAGTAATTAAGGAAAGACTACTGCTATATAGAAGCAGTTCCCAGAAATCTGATTTGCAGGACCAATAAAATTATAATTTTTGAGCAATTTATAATTATGTAGTTGAGTGTGAAATCCTTGAGCTATTTCAATTTTTTTCATTACATTCTACACCTCACAATGCCTCAATCATAACAGTTGCTTCATAAATATTCTTTGACTCCAGTTGAATTATTGAAAAACCCAATTTTTAAGCTCATCTAAACTTCTGTCTCCATGCCAATATGGATTTAAATCAAGTTTTCAGATTTCTTTAAAAAAAAATCTCAGCTTGAGAATTCTGAGCATCACTTCCCTTTTTCTAGACAGCCCCATTACTTACTATCACTGCTAATCATGGTCATAAGCCAAAGAAAACTCTGAACAAAAAACAGTAGAAACCACACTTGTTAGCTGAAGCTAGAACTAAATTAACATATTAATATTTTACTAAAAGAAAAACCAAATTATATTATCTTTAAAAGCCAAGAAATTATTTGAAAGTGGAATGAAACTTATGGTTTCAAATTATCATGCCAAAAGATGTTCTGAACCAAAATGATATCTCAAAGTATGTTAAATTTAAAATTGGAAGGGACCTTCAAAGTTCTTAAGTTCAGTCTCTTTACTTGATAGACAAGAAAACTGGAGTCATAACAGTTAAATGATTTACCCAGGATTGGATGGTTAATATGTATTTGATATAGAAAGTGAGTGCATCTTTCTTATTCCAAATGTGGCACTTTAACCACAATATCACCTAGCAGACATATTTAATTTCATTCAATTTATCTCCCTGCAGCTTGAATCACTAAAGCTATGACAACCCAAGTATTTAAACAAGAAGAAATACCAAATCTGCTTCCCAGTATTCCATAAAATCCAAGAAGAAAAACTGAAAGAAGATTCAATAAATAATCTTTCTTTTTTAAGGCCACACACTTAATTTTCTTTCAATTTACAACCTGACTTGATTATTATTATTTTTTTTTTACTTTAGAGGACAGTTTATTTTCAAGATTGTTCTCCATTCATTTGCAAAATTGTGATTGCCATCCTGTTGACCCCTCTGTCCATTACAATTATGGGATTAGATGAGAAATTCTGGAATGTTAAATTGGCACTCAAGAAATCAACTCCTTATATGTGAGAGTTTGTTTTGTTTTGTTTGACAGTAACATCTTACCAGATATTAGAGGTATCTATTTGATTCATATAAGAGCCCTATTAAATAGGTGAGTAAGAAGGAGTCTGCTTTTATCCACTTTATGAAGGAAAAAAAGATCTCATTATAGTATGCAAAGTAAGTGATAGAAACTAAAAATAGAATGAAGATTACAGTCAATCAATTAATAAGCATTCACTATGGTTTGCAAAGCAATAGCAACATTTCCTCAAATGAACTAACATAAATTTGAAAGATGAAAAAAATATGTTTTAATTTTTTAGTTATGAGGAAATTTACAAAGAGTTTCTTCATATCAGCCCTATGATTATGAGAGTATTATTAAGTCCATTTTACAGAAGAAGAAACATAGGCTTAGAATGTTTATGACTTGCCCTGTCAAAAAGCTAATAATAATTAGTCAACATGTATGTCACAATTTGTTTTTCAAAATACTTTGCTCATGCTGTCTCCTTTAATTTAATAAACTTAATAAGAGTCCCAAACTAAATTCTAACACAGCACTTCTTATGAAAAGGTCTTTTCATTATTCCATATATATTCTTACAGGTACATAACATTTTGTAGTTTTCAAGGAGTTTTTATATATGTGACCTCATTTGACTCTCAAAGGGTAGATCTGTAATAAAGAGTAGATTATGTAATAACCCATTTTGTAGATTAGAAGACTGAAGGTTAAAAGTTCATTAATTTGGCCAACATTCTAAGACAAATTAATGGTAGAACCAGAACTAGAAATGAATAATTAATCCAGCACTCAATGTGTTTTCTTGTTGTTCTTCATAATTAAGACTTCATTCTAGTATGTAAGTTCTCTCTATTAATACAGACTTAGATATATCTTAGGATATTGCTATATCCTTAGAATATTGCTATGATGACCTGAGAATTCAGTTGATCCGATAATATTTATTTATTTGTTTTCCACTTTATATAAGCTTTTTTATTTTCAAAACTTATGGACAGATAATTTTTCAACATTGACCATTACATAGCCTTGTGTTCCAAGGTTCCTTGTGTTTTCCCCTCCTTCCCCCAATCCCCTCCTCTAGATGGCAAGCAATCCAATATATATTATACATGATGAAATATATATTAAACCCAATATATATATAAAGATATTTATACAATTCTTTTGCTGCGTAAGAAAAATCAGGTAAAAAAATGAGTAAGAAAACAAAATGCAAGTGAAAAACAACAAAAAAGAGTAAGAATGTTATATTGTAATCCACATTCAGTTTCCATAGTCCTCTCTCTAGTAATAGATCGCTCTCTTCATCAAAAAATCATCAGAACTGGCCTGAATCATCTCAGTGTTGGAAAGAGCCATGTCCATCAGAATTGATTGTCATATAATATTGCTGTTGCTGTGTACAAGATCTAGTTCTGCTCATTTTACTTAGCATCAGTTCATGTAAGTCTCTCCAGGGCTCTCTGAAATCATCCAGCTGATTATTTCTTATAGAACAATAATATACCATAACATTCATTTACCATAACTTATTCAGTCATTCTCCAACTGATGAGCATCCACTCAGTTTCCATTTTCTAGCCACTACAAAAAGGGCTGCCATAAACATTTTTGCACATTGGGTCCCTTTCCCTCCTTAAAGATCTCTTTGGGATATAAGCCCAGTAGAAACATTGCTGGATAAAAGGGTATACACAGTTTGATAACTTTTTGATTGCTCTCCAGAATGACTGGATCTTTTCACAATTCCACCAACAATGTATTAGTGTCCCAGTTTTCCCACATCCCCTCCAACATTCATCATTGTTTTTTCCTGTCATCTTAGCCAATCTGAGAGATGTGTAGTGGTATGTCAGAGTTGTCTTAATTTGTATTTCTCTAATCAATAGTGATTTATAGCACCTTTTCATATGACCAGAAATGGTTTCAATTTCTTCATCTGAAAATTTTCTGTTCTTATCCTTTGAGTGTTTATCAAATGGAGAATGGCTTGAATTCTTATAAATTTGAGTCAATTCTCTATATATTTTAGAAATTAAGCCTTTATCAGAACTTTTAAATGTAAAAATATTTCCCCAATTCATTGTTTCTCTTCTAATCTTGTTTGCATTAATTTTGTTTCTTTTTAACTTTTTAACTTTAATGTAATCAAAATGATCTATTTTGTGTTCAATAATGAACTCCAGTTCTTCTCTGGTCACAAATTCCTTCCTTCTCCATAGATCTGAGAGGTAAACTATCCTATGTTCTTCTAATTTGTTTATAATATCACTCTTTATGTCTAGATCATGAACCCATTTCAAAAATTTTCCCATCAGTTTTTGCCAAATAGTGAATTTTTACCCCAAAAGCTGGGGTCTTTGGTTCATAAACACTAGATTACTATAGTTATTGACTATTTTGTCCTGTAAACCTAACCCATTTCACTGATCAACTTCTCTATCCTTAGCCAATACCAAATGGTTTTAATGAACATGGCTTTATAATATAGTTTTAAGTCTGGCACAGCTAGATCACCTTCATTGGCATTTTCTTTATTTATTCCATTGACATTCTTTACCTTTTGTTTTTCCAGATGAATTTTGTTATTATTCTTTGATAGATCTATAAAATAATTTCTTGGGAGTTTGATTGGTATGGCACTAAATAAGTAGACTAACTTAGGTAGTGTTGTCATTTTTATTATATTTGCTCAGCCTGCTCATGAACTTACTAGATCTGACTTTATTTTTGTGGAAAGTATTTTGTAGTTGTATTCCTATAGTTCCTGACTTTCCCTTGGAAGATAGATTCCCAAATAGCTTATACTATTGACAGTAATTTGGAATGGAGTTTCTCTTTGTATCTTTTACTGTTGGACTTTGTTGGTAATATATAAAAATGCTGATGATTTATTTGGATTTATTGTGTATCCTGCAACTCTGCTAAAGTTGTGAATTGTTTCTAGTAGTTTTTAGTTGATTTCCTAGGTTTCTCTAAGAAAACTATCATATCATCTGTAGAGTGATAATTTAGTTTCCTCGTTATCTACTCTAATTCCTTAAATCTCTTTTTCTTCTATTATTGCCAAATCTAACATTTCTAATACAATATTGAATAGTAATGGTGATAGTGGGCAACCTTGTTTCACTACTGTTCTTATTAGAATGGTACTAGTTTATCCCCATTACATATGAAATGCTTTTTCTGTATCTATTGAGATGATCATGTTGGTTATTGATATAGTCAGTTATGCTAATAGTTTTCCTAATATTGAAACAGCTCTGCATTCCTGGTGTAAATATTACTTATTCATAGTGTATTATACTGGGGATGACTGTCTGTAATTTCTTTGCTAATATTTTATTTAAGATTTTTGCATCAATATTCATTAGGGAAATTGGTCTATAATTTTCTTTCTCTGTTTTCACCCAAACTGGTTTAGGTATCAGCACTATATCTGTGTCATAAAAGGAATTTGGTAGGAGTCCTTCTTTCCCTATTTTTTAAAATAATTTATATAATATTGGAATTAATTGTTCTTTAAATGTTTGGTAGAATTCACATGTAAATCCATCTGGCTCTGGAGATTGTTTCTTAGTGAGTTGATGAATAACTTGTTCTATTTCTTTTTCTAAAATGGAACTATTTAACTAATTTATTTCCTCTTCTGTTAATCTGGGCAATCTATATTTTATAGATATAATCTAATTTTTTGACATATAGTTGGATAAAATAACTCCTAATTATTCCTCCAGTTTCTTCTTCATTGGTGGAAAGTTTTCAAATTTCAAAATAAAAGGGGAGATTAATAAAATTGAAAATAAGAAAACCATTGAATTAATAAATAAGAGTTGGTTTATGAAAAAAAAACAACAAAATAGATAAACCTTAAGTTAATTTGATTAGAAAAAGGAAAGAAGAAACTCTAATTGTTAGGCTTAAAAATGCAAAGGGAAAACTTTTCAGCAATGAAGAGAAAATTAGAGTTAATGATTAGGAGTTATTTTGCCCAACAATATGTCAATAAATTTGATAATCTAAGTGAAATGGATTAATATTCCTTTGTCTATTTCAATAAAATTTTAGATGTTTTTCTCTCCTTACTATTACAATATTTCTGGGCCTGTTTATCAATTAGCATTTTGGCATTTAAATCAAGATCTTGCATTTCCTTAGCTACTATTTCTTTAATTTCAGTTTCTTGAGCTCTCAATCCAAAATTATGTCTTACCTCTTAGACTGTTCATTGATTACTGATTAGCTAACAGTGAAAATCCCTATTCCTGCCTCTTTAATCAATGCCTGTGAAAGGAAAGAGATAGACAGCATGGAGTAGAATTTTCATAATTTTGCAAATATCAGAAAAGACTAAATTTATTTAAAATTACAATTTAGAGAAACTTTGGAAAGGTGAGCAAAATAAAAATTGCAAATTAGTATTAATCTAAATGAAACTTTACTTTTTCTAAGGAAAGTCTCTCATTTTCTATTTAGCATAAAAAAGTGTTTGATATATTACAAGCCCCTCCCTCCCCATCCACCTATTTAACCAATCATCACTTGGCCTATATCTATTTTATTGATGTGCCAGATTTCTCTTCGCCTTACTTATTTTTGCCTGGGATCCTCAACTTTTTTTTGAGTCAACATCTTTATTTTTAAGTTAAAACTCCCCAGATATTTTCTGTATCAATAATGATGATATTGATGATGATGATGATGAAGATGAAGATGTTATAAGACAAGAGACACAAGGACAAATAAAATAAATCAACACCCAAAACTTTTGGAAACTTTTCAGGACATATGCGGTTGATCCTTCAATTAGAAATATCACAAATGTAGATGATTTGATTCATAGACATTAATATATCCATCATGAGTCATCACAGGGTCATAACCAAATCTGAAATAGATCCCACTAACTATAACTCATGGCTTTGTAATGTGTTGTTTAAATGAACAATAGTCTCTCAATCAGAGCAAAATACAACCAGTACAGAACAATCTAGCAAAACAACAACAAATTCTATTTTCTGAAATCTAAACTGATGAAATAAAAGATGAAATTGAGAAGCTATTTCAATCTGAAGAATAAAGTCAAAGAACCTCAGGTCCAGAGCACCAGCTCTGAAGTCAGGAGAACCTGAGTTCAAATCTAGTCCCAGATACTTAATACTTCCTAGCTGTGTGACCCTGAGCAAGTCACTTGATCCCAATTGCCTCAAGGAAAAGACTTAACAAAAGAAGGACTGGAGTGAGAAAAGACTTGTGGCAGGGAGATCAATCAGCAGATCATTATAATAGTTTAGGCCTAGGCAGGAGCTACAATAAGGGTAATGGCAGCATCAAAGAAAGAGAGACATGTTACAAAGATAATAACAATAGGCTTTAATAAAAGCCGTTATTGGCTGTTTTATTTTTTTCTGGGATGAGTTGTGAGTGAGAGTGAGTAGTCAAACATGATGTTTAATTTGTGACCAGACTGATTGGGAGAAAACTGTGTCTGGCAATAATAAAACAATTAGAAAAAGGTGAAAGTTTGGGAGGGTATATGCTGAGTTTAGTTTTTAACATGTTGATTTCAAGATGTCTATGGGACTTCTAGTTCAATATGTCCAATAGATATTTGGAGATATTGGACCGGAGATCAGCAGAGAAGTTGGTGCTGGAGAAGTAGATTTCAAGACCATCAGCATAATGATGATAATGGAAACTTTGGAAGATGACAAGATTTCAAAGAAAAATAGTATAGAGGGAGAAAAGAAGGGGTCCAAGATAGTAGTCTTGGATACCCATGATCCAGATTTCTCTTGGATACCCATGGTTAGCAGGCTAGACCTGGATGAACATCCAGTAAAGGAAACTAAGGAGTTATCAAATAGGGAGGAAGAGAAACAGAAGACAGAGTTTTCAGGAGGGAAGAGGGAAAAAAGTATTAAGAACCTCAGAGACATATAATAAAGATGTTTCATAGAGAAAGTGACTTTTGAAAATAATTGTTTCTTCCAGACAACATTGGACTTTTTATGATTGTCGTATCTACAAATCTATCTTTATACTTATGTCAACCTCTCTGAACCTGTAAACCTGTTAAACCAAATTATTTCCATGGTTACTTCCAATTGTAAATCCTATATCCCTATCATCTCTGGCAGATTATCAATATTTTAATCACTTTCTAAAATTCATTTTATGGAGAATTCAAACTGTCAGAAAACTCTCTCATATTGGGTTGCAACTTGATTCTTCTTAACTTTTAAGTAATTAGTAAGCTTATTGAAAGCCAAGGCTATATAACACTTTTGTCTTTGAATAACCAGAGCATAGAATAGTGCTTCCGACACAGTGAAAGGGTCTGTTCTTGATATAGGTAACTTCTGACAAGGAAGCCTGCTCTAGAGTCAGTCTTTCCATTCAGCCTCTGAGACTACAGCACGAGAGTATAGTCCTCATAAGTACAAATGGTCAGACAGAAGGCTGTCAGATGACTAATACTATTCAAACAACAGTTTTGTGAAATCTCTTATGTTATGAGTTTAAAACAGAAATTAGCAGCAGCAGCTAGACAATGCAAAAGATAAAGCCAAAGCATGAACTCAGGAAGATCTAAGTTCAAAACTAGTCTCAGATGTCTGCCTCTCAGGATTATTGAAAGACTAAAATATTTGTAGTCTAAGTCTAGGACCTGCACATATTTGGCACTTAATAAATGCTTATTCCTTTCTTTCTTCTAGATTAATAAAACTGCATACCAAAAGGAAGCCTACAGCTATTTATTTTCTTTCCTTAACTGTATCTTAAAAAGAGAGGTGGTGCTACTCTCACAATAGTAGATACTACCATAAAACTATGAGGATATTTTTATGTAAAAGCAGTGGCCAAGGTTAAATTAGTTCTTCCTTCTGAAAACTGGAGTCTAAAGAGGAAAAGTGACAAAATAGCATGAGTCAAACACTACATGTTTAATCAAGAAATAACTTCTGCCAATTCTTTCTAATAAAATGAATATGAAATGGGCTCTGATTCATTTCAATCTGCTTTTCTGATGGATGGCAGTTTTCTGATATTGGTATGCTGCCTTAATTACCTTGGAATGTTCAGGGACCCTCTCTACACAATAGTCTGTCTGAGAAACCACATGAACTCAAACTCACTTGATTTAATGAAAGTCCTGAGAAAGCCAATTTCAAAAGATGGAATGAGGGCCATATGCAAGAAAGTATTGGAACATCCCATCTATTTTTTTTTAACATAAAGACTTGCAATGAACCATTTAAAGGATCCTCCAAACAAAGACAAATAGAAGCACTGTTCCAGAAAACATGTATACACACACATATGTACATCTATGCCTGTACCTATTCATCTGTTCATAGACTGAACATGATTGCAAAAGCACAAATTACTAGCAGGCAATAAAGCTGATTTATCTCAACCTTATGGTCAGAGTAATTGTGCAGTTCAAATGCCCATTTATTGCTCTTATTTCAATTAAGAGTCTGTCATTTGTCAATTTCTGGAAACTCTGGAAAAGAAAATTCAATGAAGAGCTTAGTCATTTCAAAAACAAAATGGAAAGTGTGGTTCCTGACAACAATGCAAACCAGATACATTTTGTAGAAAAATATTTCAATCTTGCCTCTGATTGAGATGGGCATCCACTTGAAAGTGAGGGATAAAGATGATGAGATGCTTAAGCTGAATATTCCATTGGAGTGGAAACAACACTCAACTGGCATCTCCTTGTTCTTGTATAAGTTCAGTAAGAGATCATTTGTCTTCTTAATTTCCCTTCTTCATATATCTCAACTTTCTGCTTTTAGGAAGAAATTTGGGCATATTTGAGAGGTGATTTGGTTGAAGCTGAAAATCCTGTCAAGACTCATGAGCTGAACTTCCTTGAAAAGAAGAGATGCCTTTTACATGCATATGAAAGTACTTCTCAACATACACAGAGCTCAATCCTGAACTGTTCCCTAATGTATACAACCCCCACATTCCCAGTAACTGATATGTATTATCAGTATTTTTTGTAGACAAGAAGGAGCTGTCAATGAAGAAAATCCAAACAATTTGATTAACTTTTGGAGAATGTCTGTTCTACAATAAAACATTTTATCAAATATAAAAAAGGGTTATTGCTTCTTTGTAATTATTTTTCCTTTTTTCAAGCTATATAGAGCTAGTAGTTCAAAATTCTCTGCCTTATTAATCAATTTATTAAAAAATGAAACTGCTTATTTATGAAGTTTATTCACATGAGAATCAAATCTTCTAAGAGCTCCCATTCCATTTAAAATATGAGAAAGAATTGACTGAATGATTTTGCAAATCCTGGATACTCTTGAATACATCTTCTCTATTCTACTTTTAGAGATGTCAGATCAAAGAGCATAATCACTGGCAACTCTATGATATTTACTAATCATTTCAACAATACCCAAAGCAATTGGTTAAGTTCAGAGTTCACCCTTCATATTGAGTTTTCAAATACAAAAATTAAATTTACATTTTAAAATTTTATTTAAAACTGAAAAATATTAAAAGTCCAAGACAAAGAATGGTGAAATCCAAAGTTTCAATGCAGGAGGAGAAGGAAGAAAACAAAAAAGAAGTAGAAGAACAACCATAACAAGGACAAGAAGAGCCACAAGAAGAATAAGAAGAAAAAGAGCAAAACAAAAACAAGATAAAGAACAAGAAGAATGACAAGAATAAAAACAAGAAGGAGGAGGAGTTAACCCAAAGCTTAAACTATTATATAAATTGCTATGCATAAATTCTCCAATTTACCTGATTTTCATGACATTTTTTTTTTCCTTTTATGTATGTTTAACCTTATTCTAGGCATTTAAAAATATATTTCCTCACATTTATGGAAAAATTTTAAAGTCAAGGGAATCATTAGACAATTTCAAAAGTGTATTTTACTTTGCTTAAGGAGAAAAGAACGTTTGGAAAGAAACATTACATAACATTTCATCATACTTATGATAACCAAATCTCACCTCCATTGCAAGGTCCTGTTATAAACTATGTTTGCTCTATGAGGACCAACCTCACTAAAGAGTGAGAAACTCATCAAATAAGTTAGGCACTGTGGATGTGATATATACATATGTATATGTATATGTATATATATTTGCCTGTAGCAAACATCTAATGGCCTTCAGTACTATTTACTTCCTTTCCACAGTAATTGCAATAGGTTGACAGGAAAGGAAGCAGAAGATACTAAAAATTAAAATTTTTTTTGACCAAGTATTACCTCTGGATTTAAATATTTATACTTTTCAAATATTTTCTTTGGCTGTTAACAAACAAGTTGGCAAATGGGTGAAACTGAAACAATAGCTGTACTAAACATTTTAAAGTATTATACCTTATGCATGCAGAATCCAGTGCTAGAAAATAGAGAGGGACATAAAATTCACATAATACAATCACTGGATTCAAAGAGCTTAAAGAAATTAGAAAGATGAGACATTACTATAGATTGCTATAATATATAGTATCACATGTTAACAACATTAGAATATCAATACCCAAAGTGCTATTTGATATTTGAGGAAGATTATTACCTATTTGAGGGATAGGGAAGTTCAGCATGTAACATTATCTCTTTTCTCTCCATACTTTCCCCAAATTTCTCTGGTTTTGTTTATGAACCCATTATCTTAGAAGCCACACAGGTTCAAAACTTCAGAATCATCGTTGACTTCTTCATCTCTTTCAAATCCCTCATTTGATCAGTTTCAAAGTCCTCTCAATATAATATTTTTGATATCTACTTTCTTCTGTCTACTCAAAATGACCCAATCTACTTCAGACCCTTAATCATCTACTTGAAATATTATAATAGCTTGAGTAGCTCTAATGGACCCACTCCATTTATGTAGTTTCAAATCTACATAATTACACTCTTGTTTAGACTCCTCTACTTCTTCCCCCCCAAAATAGCATGAAAAACTGACTTAAAAGGTTTGTTAAAATGAAGAAAAACTATACCTCCACTATTTACCATGTGACAAATCTAGTAAACATGACAAATAAGGAAATGAGGTTACTATGACATGATTTTTTTTTTGTTTTACTGATGTATTTTGATCTTCTTTTATCAGTCATTCCCAAATACTTCACTCATCTACCATTAAAATTTATTTTGTAATAAAAATATTAAAACAGTAACATTAATTTTAATGTTTTAATTAAAATATTAAAAACATTAAAAAATAAATAGACAAAAGTAACATACAAAAAGAATATGCCTAAGTTGAATACAATGACACAAGACTATGAAGTCAGGAAAGTATCTGGACATGGTAGAATGCATGAAGGAGAAATCTGTGAAGAATGTGCCCTAATTTAAAATGCAGTTAGGGAATGATTTTTAAGATATATCAAAGAGGAGAAGATTTGTAAAGAATGAAAAAGGTCACAGATGGTACTTTTTCCCCTTAAAAAAAAGGTGCCTGAGAAGATACAAGTAAGCACCAAGCCATATGTCTGCTTTTTCATCTCTATAAAATCTTTATGATGCATTAACCATTGAGCATAACTTTGATGAAAACATGAGGAGGCTTTAGTAGATGATTTACTATAATAGACCACATTGTTGCAGTTATATAATCAACTAAGAGGGCCAAAAAATATAAGATGCTGTCTAAATCTGTTTGTTGATTTAAAAAAAAAAATCAGATACAGTGTAAGAAAACATAGCTTTAAGGCTCTTTTCCAACAAAGTGTCTCCCACACATTTGTAAGAATTATAGAAGAATCTAATCTCTGACAAATGTTACCATGGAGAAAGAATACTTTGTTCAATGATCCAATGAATATAAATATCAAGCAGGGAATTAAACTCAAAGACATAAATCCCTCCTAAATCTTTATCAGTTTCATGGAAAATATATGGTTCAAAATCCAAACAGAAAAAAGGTTTCCTATCAGTGGTGATATTCTCCCAAAACTCATATGTCAATGGCATTGTTTTAATTGCATCAAATCCTTGGACACTATAATTGTTACTTAATGAAATCCATAGCCATCCAAACTATAAAATCCTAACTAAACAATCAGGAAAACACAAAAGTGAGTGAGGAAAAATGTACATTAATCAGATTATAAAATGTAGTTGGGGGTACTTCTAAGAATGAAAACAACATGTTAGAATAGAGGAAGCTGTCAAGGTCTTTAAACATTCCCCTCTCAACAATTTTAAAATAATTCCTCAAGTTAAATTTTTGAGTGGTAGAACCAGCAAAAAGTCAGAGTGATACATTTTTCCCCAGCCCAAGCCAATTTAGAAACTCAGAGGATACCAGGATTGGCCTAGAGTCCATATCAAAGCAATATCAGTTATGAGTCTTGGATGCAGCAATAGGAGAAGAAGCAATAACATTGGAAGTTTTTAATCCAGAGACGGTAAGAAAATGTGGTAGTCAGAAACAGATTTTAGAGGACTCCTATGCCAGTACTGGGCTTGGGACAGAACACTGTTTGGCAAGTCCATTATCTATATTTACTTCCGAGTTCACAGTTCTGGAGTAGAGAGGAGCATTTGCAACAAGGGAGGAAGTATACTGAGGAACAATATTCTTTGCATTCTCAAGAGGGAAGAGTACCTGAGTAATATTGCTTGTGGCTACAAAGGATCAGGGTAAGACCCTGGGTAAAGACCAGAATGAAGCCCTAGAGACCAGTAATGATACCTCTCCCCAGATTAACCCAACTTGGAAACTTGAAAACTTTTAAATGCCCAGAAATAACTCTTAAAACAACAATGCAAAAAAGACTGAAAGCTGGAAAAGTGCCCCCACCCCACCATTTCCTTGGAGCTTCAAGATAAAGTTCAAAGTAAAATAATAGGCTGAAAAAAAAGCAAAAAATAAAAATAAAAAAGGAAGCTGATTATAAAAATCTACTATGTTGACAGAGAAGATAAAAACAAAAACTCAGAAGACAACGATATCAAAAAACTGCAAGCAAAGCTGAAAGAAAAATGTAAACTGAACATAAGCCTGATACAAATTCCTGTAAAAGGTGAAAGGATGATGTTTAAAATTCAGTAAGAGTGGTACAGGAAAAAATGAGCAAGAAAATGAGAGCTACACAAGAAAACTATGGTAAGACAATACTTTGGGGAAAGAGGTACAAAAAAGGAAAAAGAGGCACCTTTAAAAAATACCACATTGGCCAAATGGAAAAAGAGGTACAAAACTTCAAAGATAAAATAACTACTTAAAAAGAAAAGTTGATCAAAAGGGATATAGAATCTTTCTGAAGAAAATAATTTCTTAAAAAATAGAATTGGCCAAATGGAAGCTAAGGATTACAAGAGACATCAAGTAAAAATTAAAATAAATTCAAAATAATGAAAAAGTAAAAGAAAATGTTAAAAAAAAATCTCATCCAAAAACAACTGAGCTGGAAAAAAAAATAAAAAAGGAGATAATTTAGTAATTATTGATTTACCTGAAAGATTTGATCAAAGAAAGATTCTCGACATCATATCTTCAGGAATTTTAAAAGAAAACTGTCCCCAATATCCTACAATCAAAGAGCAAAGTAGAAATTGAAAGAATCCATCAATGATCTACTGAAAAAAGTCTCCACATGAAAACTCCCACAAATATTCTTAGCAATTTCAAGACCTAGTCCAAGCAAAACATATTTCAAATAACTTGAAATATACCAGTTAGATTCTATGGAATCACAGTCAGGATAATACATACTTAATCACAATCAAGATATCACATGATTTAGTAGGTTCCATTTTAAAGAAGCAGAGAACTTGGAATATGATATTCTAGAAAATAAAAGACAAAGATTACAACAAGAATAATCTACCCAGCAAAACTACATATAGGGAATTTTCTATTTAATGGATGAGGATTTTTCAGCATTTACAAATATAAGACCCAAGAGAAATATTAAAAAAGAAAATATGAAAGAGAAACAATAAAGACTAGACAATGTTAAATTGTTTATGTTTGTCTAAAGGACAATGACACATATTCCTAAGAACTTTATCATTATTAAGGCATTGAAAGGACTTAACAGAAACAAGGGGAATGAAAATGAGGTGATTATGTTGGGATGACTTCCAAAAAATGTGTGGGCAAGAAAGAAGGATGAAGGGAGAAGGGGAAAGGCAGAAAAAAGCAGTGAACATTTTCTCACATGAAAGAATCACAAAAAGAAGCTTTTATAGTGAAAGAAAAACTGATAGGCAGTGGCAGGCAGCACTTGAATCTCATTCTCATCTGAATTTATTCAGAATGAATGTGAGTGTATGTGTGTGTGATATATCAATGTATATATACACACAAAAATGGGCACACATGCAAGTATGGAAAAGGAGAATAAAGAGGTGATAAAAGGTAGGGCAGATTAAGGCAGGCAGTGGCCAGAAGCAAAATAGACTTTTAAGGGAGGAACAGTATAAGAAAAGAAAGAAGGATAAACAGAAGAAAATAGAATAAAGAAGAATATAAAGTTAGCAATCATGTATATTTGGAATGAATTCAATCATAAAATTGAAGCAGATAGGAGAATGAATTAGAAATCAGAATCCAACATAATACAAATAAACACATTTGAAAGAGAAAGAGACAATGGACAATCATAAAGGTCTAGAGCAGAATCTATTATGCTTTAATTGAGGTTTTTAAAAAGTCAGAAATAACAATCATGATCAGAGAAAAAGCAAAACCAAAAATAGACCAAGTTAAAGAAGACAATCAGGGAAACTTGCTAAAAGGAACCATAGATAATAAAGTAATTATTTAATTATTTTAAAATTGTGTCTGACTTTTTGTGTTCCAATTTGGGGTTTTCTTGACAGAGATACTGGAGTGATTTGTCATTTTCTTCTATATCACTTCATGTTATAGATGAGAAAATTTAGGCAAAGAGGGTTAAGTAATTTTCTTAGTTTCACATAGCTAGTAAGTATCTGAGGCTAGATTTGAATACAGGAAGATGAATATTTTGGAGTCTTGGCTTTCCACCCTATATTATGACACATCTATTTTATAGACAATGAGGTAATATCAAAATGATCCAACATACAAATTTTTAATTGAAAAGTCAAGTGAGTAGTGAGGGAACCTTAATTTTTCCCTCTCAGAGTTAGATAAATCTAATCACAAAATAAATTTTAAAAATTAGTTAGGGAGATGAATAGTATTTTAGACAAAAAAACAGATATGATAGACTTGTAAAGAAAGCTGCATGGGAATAAAAAGGATTATACCACTTACTCAGCTGTTATTTATCCTTCATTCTTGAAGAAGAACAATGATATTATAAGCCCGATGTCTTGACTTGTACATGAATTAGATTTTAATGAGAAAGAGGTTGCAAATTTGTCAGCCTCTCTCTTTTTACAGAATTATAGGAGTCCAATGGCATGACAAAGATCAGGATAACTGGCAAATGGCCCATGATGCCGTGGTGACCTTGTCCTTTCTGAATTAAGGTATTTCCTATGCCTCAGTTTGTCTGAGGCCATGCCCATTCAATGACTAAAGACTAAGTAAGGGAGTTCTGGGGGCTGAGCCAAGACGGCAGAGTGAAGGCAGTGAACTGCTCAAGCTTTCTGCTTCCCTCAAAATCCCCAAGAAACCAAGCCTCTGAATAGAGTCTGTCAGAATGAAACCCCTCTCCAGCTCAAGATATATTGAAAGGCTTAAAGAAAAGTCAGTCTCACTAGGGTGAAAGGGCTGTTCAGCCAACTCAGGCTGTGTCCAGGAAAGCCAGTTGGAGTTTTAATCACAGCAGATCAGCAACTAAGATCCTCGGTTCTGACTCAGTAGTTGAGCAGAGCAATGGGGCAGCTTCCAG
The DNA here is from genome assembly GCF_902635505.1 of Sarcophilus harrisii. NCBI lineage: Eukaryota > Metazoa > Chordata > Mammalia > Dasyuromorphia > Dasyuridae > Sarcophilus > Sarcophilus harrisii. The sequence continues at coordinate 451,533,339 of NC_045426.1, read as the reverse complement.
TCCCAGCTCAGAGGGCAAATTACCAGCTAGGGAAACAAGGCTGCTTCCTGGAGAGACCAAGTAGAGCTTGCTGTAAGCAAGCTCTGTTGTAAACAAGATACCAAACTTCAGGGGCCTCTGGCAAATCACCAGCCTGGGAAGCCAGTTTGCTTTTTGTAGAGAACAAGTGAGGCTTCATAACAACCCTTCATAAAAAATTTATTTTATGACACAAATATAATTTTGATATCTAAACTGGGGAGAGCAAAAAAGAAAGAAAATTATATTTATTTCCCCAATGAATATCAGTGTAAACATTTTAAGTAAAATATGAATAAGGAGACGAAAACAATATATCATAAAGATCATATACTATGACCAAATGGAATTTGTAATGGGAATTCAGGCCTGGTTCAATATTAGAGAAACTATAAGTATAATCTCTATTGATTTGAGAAAGAAAAATTAAAACAACTCTGAATTACCACTTCATATCTGTCAGAATAACTAATATGACAGAAAAGGGAAAGTTCTGAATGTTTGAAAGGGCTTGGGGAAAAAATGGGACACTAATGTATTGGTGGAATTGTTAAACTGGTCCAAGCATTTTGGAGAGCAATTTTTCCACATCTCTTTGAGTATTTTTCATTTTCCTTTTCTGTCATATTAATCAATCTGACAAGTATAAAATCTATAAGAGTTTTTAAATTTTTGTTTCTCTAATCAGCAGTGGTTAGGATACTTTTTTCATGTGACAATAATTTTGATTTCTTCTGAAAACTGTGTGTTCATATGCTTTGATCATCTATCAGCTGGAGAATGACTTTTGTTTTTACAAATTTGGTCAGTTCCCTGTATTTTAGAAATGAGGCTAGTATGAGAGAAACTTGCTCCAAAATTTCCCCCCAGTTTCCTGTTTTCCTTCTAATTTGTTCTTCATTAGTTTTGTATGTACAAAAGCTTTTTAAAAATTTCATATAATCATAATTAATCATTTCACTTTCTGTGATCCTTTCTTTTATTTGGTCATAAACTCTTCTCATATCCATAGAGTTGATAAGAACATATTTCCATGCTCTCCTAATTTAATTATGATATTAGCCTTTTTGTCTAAATAATTTATCTATTTTGATCTTATTTTGGTATACAGTGTGAGATGGTGGTCTGTGTCTAGTTTCTGCCAAATTATTTTCCAGTTTACTGGAATTTATTGTCAGATATTGAGTTCTTATCCACAAAGCTTGGATCTTTGGATTTAGCAAACATTACATTTCTGTGGTCAATTATTACTCTGTTTTAGTAAAGTCAAATTCTTTGTGACACACTGAGGTTTTCTTGGCAAAGATACCATTTCCTACTGCAGTTCATTTGACAGATAAGGAAACTTAGGCAAATGAAGTTTAGTAATTTGTCTAAGGCAACATAGCTAATAAGCATCCGAAAGCACATTTGAACTCAGGCCCTCCTGATTCCAGGTCTACTACTCTATTCATTGTATCACTTAACTGCATTGTACACTGAATGCATTCAACTGATTCACCACTCTATTCTTAGCTAGTAACAATAGATTGTTTTAATGATTACCACTGTGTACTATATTTTGAGATCTGAGATTATTATGGATTTAGCTGCTTCCTGATGTCACAGTTTCCCTAGCTATCCTTTACAAGTGTCTTTGAATTTTCACATATACTCCCAAGTCACTGGTTAAGGTTAAAGGAATTGAAGTATTACTTTCTCTCCGCAGATTTCAATCTCTCCTCTTTCTATCATTCAATAACATCTCTTCTTTTGAAGTTCACTTAATTGATATTTACCTAACAATCAAGAGCTATTAGCCTATAAAAATGACCTGTAGAAGACTCTCCTTTTTTCTTCCAATGACTTTTAGTGAATGGATTATAGTCAGTAATATAATGTTCCCATCGATAATGAAGAACAACTAATTTATATGCAAGAGAATCAACCATTCAAAATACTATCAATAGCCATATAGTCATAGTTGGATTGTTTTTGGTTTTGCTTAAACAGATGGAGGGAGGGGGGAGGAAAGAAGTTTCTGATTTTTGTAATGGAAAGCAAGGTATCAGACACTTCATTCAATTGTGCTGCTGCAGATCAGATGGGGCTAGTCCTTAGTGAAAAACAGGTTATTTTCCACTATGTTAAAGAGTTTTCACCCTATTTCTCTTCTCTCTATACTCTACTATACTTTGACTGTCACTCAGTTCCCAAACTTCCTTCAGCCACTGGATCTTCTTTCTTTTACTCAAAACATAGATAAAGAACTCTCCTTGCCCCAGAAGTTATTGAATTAGTCTCTGGAAGCTTGTAGAAGAACTATATATAAATCAAGAAATTGATGAAGGAAGTTAAATACTGGTGACAGAGGTGTGCTGGAACCAACTAGACCTGGATGAAATGAATCAATTGTAAAATTTTTAGTATAAGCATTAATTCTTTGAAACCTACTAAAGATTCAGTCTTTGTGTATTTTTTTTATTGATTAGATATAAGGAAATGATGGGAAAACATAATTCAAACTAAAAAGCATATCATAAGTATGATCTCCTTTTCTGGAAAAGTGATTGCTAAGTATTTACCAATCTATCTCTTCCTTGAGATTACATGAAAGTAGCAATCATCATAGATCTAGTTTGAATCCAGATTCTTTGATTTCAAATCCATATTAGGAGAGTTTCTTCCAGTTCTCTACTCCATGATCCTAGGAGTCTAGAATTTTGAGTTCTGCAGAATAACCTAAGCATTCATTGGTGAGAAGTGCTTGCTCCTTGGTAACAGCTCTCACACATAAAAATTGATCTGCCTTGGATTAGCACTCAACACTAGATTCACAGCCCAAATTCATTTCTGTGCTTTTTCTCCTTCACAATAGACTCTTGCTGGGCTCTCTAATGCCTCATCAAAAGAGATATGGTTCACTGCCATTTTTTTATCTTGCTCAGTGCCAAGCAGGTCAATCTACTTTAAACTGGTATCATTCATCTTACTCTGCCTGGATATAGGTATTTACTTTTTTTTTAAGAGTGATTGCACATGGTAACCTTTGCCACAAAGGTCATATTTTGTATTTATATTTTCTTCATTTCTGAGTATGGCCAGAATTTTAGACACCTGATTTTCCCCTACAGAATGGAGTTAAACTGTTGCCTGTTGCAAAATTTTAATTTTATGAATGTCATTTAAGTTGTGTTCTCCCTTCTTCACAATTATCATTGAAGTTCTGTTTTTAAAAGCTAACAAAAATGTGGTGGCCAATCTTGTTTTTAATTTCCAAAATGAAAAGTTGGGAAGTTTACATTTAAAGTCAAGAATTTGCTTCTACTACATATTAGAATGAAAAGGACAATTTATTTTCCTATTAAAATGGAATTTATGATGGATTCATATTAAATTCAAGGGCCAATGCAGACACCTAAAGGATCAACCAAGGGCATCAATCCATCAGTCCACAAAGTTGATAGGTTATTTGGGCTTTGAATTCTAGAAATGCAACATCAAGGTAAGTAGATAAGGGAATGCTTTAGCTGCAATTAAATCTATGACAGGAGAAAAGATACATGCTCAAATTTCTTTTTTATTACATTAGTTTTTCTATTCTCTGAATAGAAATTAATCTATAGAAATAGAAATCTGAATAGAATTAATAGAATTAAAATAGATTTATCTAGTTTAACCCCTATGTAAATAAGAATCCCCTCTACAAAAGATCTGAGAACTAATCATACAATCTTTGTAGTACCAAGGTGATATTGAACCCAATACCTGGCAAATCATGCCTTTCCACTTTGGGATAATATTAATTGTTAGGAAGTTTTTTTTTTTTCCTTTCTCCACAACAAACATAAATCTGTCTCTTTGCAACATCTGATCAAACACCATATGGTGTTACTTGCTCAGCTGTATTTGAGCCATAATGAACAGATTCTTTTCAAGAATCTAATGTAAACAGAAGCTACCCAAGATTATTGCCTGCAAGAAGGTGTCATGTAGAAATTTTAGTTACTTCAACAGTCTTCTTCCTCTCTCCTTTCCTGAATGAGACTCCCAGCATCTTCTATCCCATCTTTCCTTGTTGATCTAGTAGTTTTGTCTGTCATATTTTGAGGTCTGATGTTGTAACAGAGGCATTTTACAAAATAGAACATACTTCAGCTCTCTATGTTTGAGTTAGTTTATCTTTCAGAAGCAAGGTCAAGGATTCCACAGCTGCAACAAATATAATGAATAACAGATTACAGGTGGGGCAGTTTTGTGGTCTCTGATGTCATTCTGACCAAGCAAATATACTTTTGATTGCAGCTGTTCAAATGGAGAGAAAGAATAAGATATGTGGAAGAGATAGTGTCTGTCTCGGTAAACAGCAAGTGGAAAGAAAATTCAGAAAATGGGTATTTTAGTGAAAGAAGGGAGTACCCTGATCTGCCAGAGATCTGAGAATTTAAATTTTATTTTTCCTAACTCAAAAATTAATTTCATTCATTCATTCTTGTAACTTCAAAGCAAAGTTAAGATTGTGTTTTACAAATATTAAATACTTAATAAATGTGTTGAATTCCAGATCTATAGCACCTCTCAGAATTGTTACATTACTTCAAAAACTCTTACAAGTCTCTAAAATTCATAACTAACATGTTAGATGATAAAAATCAAAATCCCAAGGACATTGAAAAACTATAACTACGAACTGACTACCAAGATTTCCATCTTTCTCTTCCATTTATAATACATGAGTATTGTATATGAGTACACAGAAAGGGATGTGTGTCTAGACAATTGTTCAAAATGAAAAAAAAAAAAAAAGATCTCTTATTGGACAACAAACTCAGTATGAGTCAACAGTATGTCTTGGAAGCCAAAAGAGAGATAATGTGATAGTAGATTACCTTAATTGAATGTAAGGATTTTTCTGTCCTTTGTATGAATGCTAGTAAAAAATCAACATTGACCCATTCTCTTTCATTCTGGACATTGCATTTTAAGAAAGAAATTGATAAAATGGATTACATTCAAAGGAGGACAACAGATTGGAAGGGAATAGGGACCACCCCACACCTTAATTTTAGACCAGAGAATTGGGGGTTTTAGCCTGTGGAAGGAAACAATTAATTAGAAGCAATATAATACCTATATTCAAATAGTTGAGGACTCTCAGGTAAGATTAAAGGGATTAGATTTGTTCTGCTTTGTCCCAAAGGACAGAACTGGGAGTTCTGGGTACAAAGTGTTGATAGGCAGATTTCTGCTTTGTGTAAATAAAACCTTCCTAACAAATAAAACTATCTAAAAGTAGAATGTACTGTCCCAGGAGGTAGTAGATTTTTCCTCACTGAAGGTGTTCCAGTGGTAGCTGGATCCTGTTAAGATACTGATTTAAACTTTAACCAGTTTATTTTGTGTCCATTGTCAGGAATCTTGTGAATTTTAATAAAGTCCATTCTGCTCCCATTGTCCATCTGATTATACCCAAAGAAAGGGCAAATTCCTGAGACTATTTTGTCAGCATTACTAAGGCATATTCAACTCATCAAATCAGTTAAGGGACCCAACCCCTCTTCCTTTAGCAGGCACACAAAACACTTTTTCACCCTACAAACAACCTTTATGAACAAAGCAACCTATTTATGCTGTACTGCCAGACCCGACTTTCTCCTGCCACATAATGCACTTGTTGACATAGAAGTAAGAGGTATGTCAGTTTGTTCTCCACTAGGACTCTCCCTAATTCTCTAAATCCCACTGTAACTTCCCCTCACCTTCTACCCTCTGATTTTTCAATAACCCCCTTCACTCACTGTTCACTGCTAAATCATTTTTGATTTGTACATGTGTTTTTTTTCACAACAATAGAGCCCTTGTGACTGCAATATCTGTTGTGAAATTTTCACATTTCAAACCCGCTCTCCCACAACCTGGTAATTCATCAGTATTAGTTGTGGTTGAGATTCCTGTTTAGGTATGGATTAGGTCAAACTACTATTGATAGCTAACATGCAGGTAGTGTTTTTACATTTGGAAAGAACTATATCTCTACACAAGATGCATTGCTGACTCATCTCCTAAGAACTTTCTCAACTATGCAATGGAATTGTTGAGAAAGTCCTTAGGAGATGAGTCAGCAATGCATCGTCTGTGTGCATATTTTTCATTTAATCCTTACAATAACCCTAGAAGTTATATTTATACTCTTTTTTTACAGATGAAGAAATGATACTGGCTTTAAATACAGACAGCAAGGTTTGCCAATGGATAGAGTGCAGAATCTGGAGTTAGGAAGACCTGAGTAAAATCCTGCTTGAGAGATTTATTAAATGTATGCCCCTGGGTTATTCACTTGGTTCATCTCTAATATAGGGATGATAATAGCATCTATTTCTCAAGACTTTTACGAGATAAAATGAAATAATATTCATAAAGCATTTTGGGAATCTTAAAGTAACTACATAAATGCTAGCTATTTTAAAAATTATTATTAAGTGGCTTGCCCTATATTACACTGAAGCAAGATTCAAAGTCAGATTTTATCTGATTCTAAATACTGTCACTCTTTCCATTATGGCATCTAGCTGGATCCAATCAAGATTTGATTATCTCAGGGGTAGGATGGAGGTAGTGCTAGCTCACTAGAACTGATTATTAAATTTTCTTTGTGAGTATTTACACCTCAGAAATCAGCTAATACTACAGATCAGTGCATTTGTCATTTCTTGATTGTCTCAACTTTAGAAAAGTGATGAAGAAAATATAAATGATGTGAAATAAACTTTGCATTTTGTCATATATATATATTAAAAGATGTGAATTATTTGTCAGCATACTATCTCTATACCTTCCTATTTTAAAACTCTGTTTATTTTTCTTCATTTCAAGGATAAATGTGCCTCTCCTTCAAAAAAATCATTATTGCTAAATATTCCCAATGTTGGTAAATCAATATTGGTAACATTAATGAATCCTATTCTAACATTTAATGTAAGTAGATATAGGGACAAAGTGTATAGGCGTAGTATAGAAACAAACTGGCTAGGACAAAGCAGAGCTACTAAAAATTCATTTTGAATGACCTTTCAAGATGAAGAATTACTTTATATCAGTTATAAAAATAATATTTCAGAGCATTATAACTTGGTGTGCTTTATTAATCATGATGCCACTATAAAATATTGTGAGTTCGTGTGAGCTGAGTTAGATTATTGTCAGTTAAATATTATAATATTATTATGAGTTAAATATTGTAATTCAATAAGCAGGTTATGTACCCAGAAAGTAAATTTGTAATTGTGGAATAAAACTAATTGAATATAAGCCTACCAGTGAAAGAGGAAAATTATGAGAAACTTTAATTATGACTTCATAGGCTATTATAAATTTAGTGCCATAATGATATGACACAATGCCATAGATTTAACATTCCATTAAAGAATTCCAGTTATCCAAGAGTATGAGCAAAAGAAATTCTAAATGATTAGTAAATTAGTATTAGTTCTAAGTGGCCTAAAATATATATTAGGCGTTAATAGGATAGAATCCATACAGAGAAGATTCATAATGACCATGTGATCCAGTTACATTTAATACTTACTAGTCTATTTTTAGAGAGTCATATTTAAAAAGCATTTCCAAGTGATACTTGACTGCTACGGCTTTGTCAAGGCTCTATTGGCTACAGCTTTGTCTGTAAGTCATAAGTAGGGAGTTGGAAAAGAAGGCTCAGAGAGTTGTATTTCAGGAACCTAATTAGCACCAGAGTCTTCAAGATGGTCCTTAAAACCAAGACATGATTAAATGAATCTAGAGAGACTTCAAGTTTTACTGGATGTTTGAAGTTGAATCTAACCTGTCTCTCATTTTGAATGGGTCCCAGTGGGGTAGTTTAAATCTAAGAAAATTCTAAGTAACTTCAATTAAACATAGCAATTTGATTTAAGTAATCAATTGAGATACTCAGTTTGCAACACTTGGCAGATAATTGAGAAGCTTCATATTGAAGAGAACAAATTTAATCTCTTCCATTTAGGGGAAAGAAAAACTTAAAATACATTTCATCTCATCGGAAGATATATTAATAATATAGTAAGTCTGCTGCAATTGTGAATGTAACTTGGGGTTTTTCTTTCTCAGAGAAGTATTTGATGAATTACTACCTCGTGGATCTTCCCCAGTCTCTGTTACCTTAGACAGAATGAGCTGATTCTGACATTTGAGAATAAAAGAGGTGGGAAGAGGGAAGCAGAATATTTTGAAGATAATTCAATCTCTGAATAGTCTTCCTTTAAGTTAAGACTAAGAACACCAAATAATGAAGACAAAAAACTATCTCAGGGAAAAATCAGGAGAACTTACAGATGTCTGTATTAATGAATTTCACTCCTCACCCCAGCTATGGCTATGGAAAAAAAAAATGTGGTAGTACCTTTGGAAGATGAGAGTATCCTCCTAATTGGATGATGAATCAAGAAAGAGTGTAGGCTTGATTTTTTTTTTATCAATATTATAAGATGGAAAGTATAAGAGTTACTTGACTCAGAGAGCAAGTAAAAATGCTAGTGTAAGAAGAAGTTTCCTGTATTTGGAGTGGAATATATGTTCAGTTTGCTCTTGAAGACAATCTTTGATGGTGGGGACAAGGAAAAAGTGAATACTGGAACTGGGTGGAGGCCAATATGTGCTGATGCTACTTTGAACCTGGAGACCATGTAACTCTAGAGGGGCAAATGAGGTTTCCCATGCAGTAATATCAGCATCTGGAGATTGTGCTGACAAACTCAATGACCATATTTCTAAATCCTTAATAGTATCCAAAGAATAAAAATAAGACTTCTGAGAAAGAATATCAGGGACCATGAAGGGAGATGAAAGAAAAAACCCAGAACAAAAATTAATGTGATAGTTCTATTGTCTATTTGTGAAAACCAAGGTGATACTTCCTACTTTCCTATACTGCTTCTGCCAGGAAAACTGGTATGACTTCTGTGTTTGTCATGCTTCTACAATCTCATTTTCCTCATCCATAAAGTTAGAGGAGTAAACAAGACATAAGCTCACTTTCTACTCTAACATCCTATGAACTTAAAGCAGAAATTCTATTTTTTTGTTTTATCAGAATGTGTCAGCAATTTAAAGATTTGTTCTCCCAATGGCACATTCTATCTTTTTAACTCCCTATGATAACTAGCATGTAACTTTATAAGATTTATGAAAGACTTTGCAAATATTATCTTATGTAATCTTTATAAAACCTCTACAAGCTAGATGCCATTATTATCTCCATTTTATCTATGAGCAAACTGAGACAAACAGAAGTTAAGTGACTTGGCCAAATTTATATAATTAGTATGAAGATGGATTTAAATTCATATCTTCCTGATTCCATGTCCAGTATTTTTTCACTCTACCATGTATTGACTTCAATTGACATTCTGGTGTTTACTATTGAGAAAAGAGAAATATGCTTGAGATTAAAAAGCAAACAAACAAATTTTGATTTCAGTTCTGCCACTTAGTTGACTTTGAACAAGTTGTTTTAACTCCTTGAACCTCAGCATCAATAAAACTAGGAAAACATAGTTGCATAATACCTTAAGAAGAGTGTCAGGAAAGCCCAAAGGCTAAAAGGAGTTAGACTTTTCAAAAATTTTAAGGATAAATAATGAGCCTCCTGCTAGAGATAAATATGGTGATATTAAATACATGGGTACATAGGTGATGGCAGTGATATTAATACATGGCTACATAGGTGATGCTCTGGATAGATTACTGGATTGTAGTCATGAAAATTTGGATCCAAATCTTCCTTATACACTTATTAGTTGGGAGATACCAGGCAAGTCTTTACTCTTGCTCATGCTCAATTTCCTTATATGAAAATGATAGCATTTCATTCCAAGGGTTTTTGTGATGATCATATATGATTACAATTGTAAAGCACCTTGTGACTCATAGTGATGTTAGTTGTTATTCTTATCAATAATTTATAAAATTATTCAACAATTATTTTACTCCTGCTTTTTTTTATTCTAGCAGAAATAATAAATTTTTGATAAAGTATAGAACAACATTATTAATATAGATATAAAAGGTAAGAAAAGTGGGGATAAAATAAGCATTACATTTTATCACCGTGAACTTGAACAACATATCTAGTATATTGAATGAACTAGTAATTGTGATTCCTGAAATCCTGCTAGTGAAATTTAAAAGGTCATGAAGACTAGAAGGGGTGCTATAGAGTGGCATAAAGACAAATGACTTGATATATACAAATGGGAAGATGATGGAGTATTCACATTTTATGCCAGAATTTTGACTTCAATTCCAGAGGCTTTTTTTAGTATTAAAGGAAAGGTTACTTAATAGGTAGAAAAAGAAGTGGTGACCATAAAAGGCCAGGATGGCTTCTTCAAAAACAAGTCATATTGATCTAGCCTCATCATTTTTTCACAAGAATATTTGGATGGTAGATCAAGAGAATATATTCATTGTCTCTCTTTCTACATTCTCAAATCCATCCAAAATACCTTTCTTTTTGTTTTTTCATTAACATTCCATTTCCCATGTCCCTGCTTTTGTACTCTTTGCCTAGAATATAATCTATCCTAACCTATGTCTCATAGAGCATCTCTTGGAACCACCCTTTGCATCAATACTTTTCTTATTTCCTCATTTGCTAGAGCCTTCCTCAGATTACATCTATTTTAACAAATATATTAATATATAATCTGCATTTATTAATTTTATATTTATGTTTTATATGGATATATATGTATTTAATATCTCCATCATTAGAATATAAACTTATTTAAAGTAAGAATTGTTTTAGTCTTTGTTCTTGTATGCCAAGAACCTAGCACAATACCCAGCACATAGTAGGACTTTAATAAACACTATAGATAATTCTTGGTTGATTATTCACCTAGAATTCAGCAAAGCATTTGGCAAGTATCTAATGATATCTTTATGAATAAAATGGAAAGATGTGTACCAGAACATAAAAAAATTAGATAGATTCAGAATTAGTTCAATTCTGAATTGAGTCCCTAAAAAAATCCTTAATAGGTTAAAATTAACAAGGAAAATGGTCCTATTGAAATGTCCCTATATTACCTTGCTTTTGTATTAGTTCAGATTTTCATAAATGAAGTAAAAAATAGGTGACATGCTTATCAAGTATGCAGATAACAAAAAGTTGGGAGAGATGACATTTTTATTACAATTAATATCCAAAAATATTTTCTTTTTTTGTTTCATTTTAATGTAACATTTTAAATCATTTTATTATTTCTATGCAGGTACACATCTATACTGACATAAAATTTTAGATATTACATATATACATATCTACATATGTATATAGATATATAGTTTATATTATGAATAGATGAATGGGGGGAAAAGATTATGCTTTAATTATGTGCTAGGTACAGTTATAATAACTAAGCAGGTACTTAATGCTAAGTACCAGCACCTAAGCAAGGATACAAACAAACAGAATCTCTGCCTTCAAGAAGTTTATATTCTTTTTTGGTGAATTTTTAATCTATAAAGTTAATGTTTTATATGGATAAGCTAAAATTGAATGTGAGCAGTCATATTTTCTTTTTATTATTTTAATAGTGTTTTATTTTTCCAAATGCATGCAAAGATAATTTTCAACATTAGCCCTTTGCAAAACCTTGTGTTCCAATTTTTTTCACTCTCTCCTCCTCCTACCCCCCTCCCTAAGACAGCAAGCAATCTGATATAGGTTAAACATGTGCAATTCTTCTATAAATATTACCACATTCTTCACACTGTGCAAAAAAAAAAAATCAGATCAAAAAGAGGAAAAAAAAAGCCATGAGAAAGGAAAAGAATCAACCAAACAACAAAAGGTGAAAATATCATACTTTGAGCCACACAAAATGTCCATACTTTTCTCTCTGAATGTGGATGGCACTTTCTATCACAAATCTATTGGAATTGCCCTAAATTATCTTGAAAAGATTCCAAGTCCATCACAGTTGATCATTACATTATCTTGTTGCTGAAGTACAATTTTCTCTTGGTTCTGTTCACATCACTTAGCATTAGTTCATGGTAAGTCTTTCCAGGCTTTTCTGAAATAAGCCTACTCTTTATTTCTTAAAGAACAGTAATCCATTATATTCATATGACATAAATTATTCATCTATTCCCCCACTGATGGACCATCCATTCAATTTCCAGTTTCTTGTCATTATAAAAAGGGCTGCTATAAACATTTTTGCACATGTGAGTTCATTTCCCTCTTTTATGATCTTTTTGGGATACAAACTCAGTACAGAAAGATGCTGATATTCTTAGAAAATATTTAAAAATTTGAGTTATTGATTCAAAGCAGATGGACTGAAACTTAATAGAGATAAATATAAAGCCTTTATTTGTGTTCCAAAAGCCAATTTTGCAAGTACAGAGCTATGATTCGATACCAGGTCCCTGAAAAAAAGCTCTGGAACTTAATTGTTTTCAAATTCAGTAAAAGTCAACAGGATAATACTACAGCTAAAAAGGTATCACATTAAAAGAGTTATAGCATAATTTAAGTCAACAAGCATTTAATAAACATCTACTATACAACAGGTACTATGCTAAGACATAGGGATACAAACAAAAATGACAATAAAAAGCCTGCTGTCAAGGTGCTCACAAACTGATGGAGAACACAACACATAAATACATAGAAACTAACAAAACATACATGACATAAGTTGGAGATAAATACAGAGAAGCATTGATAAGGAATAGAATTCTCAGAAGTGAGTGGCCATGATGATGAAGGACCTCCAGTTCATGCTAAATGATAATAGGTTGAAAGAAATAGAGATGTTTGGCCTGGACAAAAGACAATTTAGGGCTCAATGAAGGACAATCATGAGAGAGGAGAATAGATATGTAATACTTATCCCCAAAAATAACATCTGAGCAACAAATTATATGTGTTATAAATTATAGAAAGGAAGATTTTCTCATTAATGTAAGGCAAATCTTTCTAACAATTGGATTAATCCAAATATGAATCTGGGCATCTCAGAAGATAGGAGCCTCTCCCTCACTGAAGATCTCCAAATAAAAGCTGAGTGATGACTTATTGGAGACATTTTGTTAATATATACATTTGACTAGATGACTTCTAAAGTCCTTCCCACCTCTGATTTTTTTTTTTGTTTTGATTAAGTAAATTGGTATTTTTACTATCTTCTTTACTGGACTTCCTTTGAGAATCAAATGAAATAATGACTGTGAATACATTTTCCAGCCTATTAGATGCGACGCAAATGTAAGCTATTAGTGGTTAGCTATTGCAGTGGTTATATGTTTGAGGTACTTAGAAGCTAAAAGACAAATATCGCTACATATATATCTATAGGTAGCAATGTCTATATTTTTACTGCTATCTATAGATATATGTGTAGATATATTTGATTTGAGACATTTGTAAAAGTTATTTGGAGGGAAATGGGAGAGTTCAACTATACTGCTGCCTTTCCTCTGTCATCTTGGCTCTCCCCCTTATCTCCTACATTTTTCTATTCTGAAAAACTCAAGGAGAACATTATGAAACTATGGCTTGCAGAACAATATACTTCATTTCTAAAAATGGACTAGTGATCAGTGTTCTCTGGCAATGAGAACATGACTAATAAGCAAACCCCAAAGTGACCAAGGTTTAAATGTCTTTTTAAATGTAATTGATTTGAATATCATAAAAGTAATAACAGTGAAATATTAACTCGACTTTCCTTGAGGTCATCATCACCAGCCTTCTCCCATTCATTCCCAAAATTTCCAGATCAAAGTTCCTGAAAGATTTCCCCTCATAATTATGTTCAGTCCCCAATAAAGAAATCTTACCATGATATTTAGACATATTACACATATAAAAATCAGGAAGCCCTGCCAATTTGCCTAACATATTTGTCCAATTTGACATTTTGGCCTTTCATCCTTTAGTCAGCTGCCACAGATTAATAGCTTGAGATGAAAAAGCAGCTCAAATTTCAAGTATACAAAAATAGGAAAGTGACTAATTTAGTCTTTAGTCTTTCCACAAGTCTTTTGCCAAAATCTAAAGTTCTTCTTTAAAAACGAAAGCTTTCATGAGACAGCGTCTTCTCTGTGAGTTATTCTAATGAAATCTTAGATGCTACCAGATGTCATGGAGATTGATTATTTCATAGTGGATATGATAAGAGTAAAGTCTAATGTCATCACTGAATATTTTGAACCACACCTAGGATAATGTGAAAATCGGTTAAAAAAAACAAGTAATTTGGAAGGGCCTATCTTGATTTTATCAGTAGGTGTGATCAAAACTACAGAGTCACAGAACCATGAAGAAACTCAGATTTCAGACTCCATATAATGTTAACACTGGAAGAATATTTCTCTCATTCTACTGATGAGAAAATTGAGGCTCATAGAGTTATAATGACTAGCTCAAAGTCACATCATTTCCAAGTAGCAGTCAACCTAGATGACTAAGGCCACTGTACATCCATCAAAAGTTATGAAGTCCAAACTTTCAGTTCAGCAGAATCTCTTTAAATACTCCATTCCAAATGACCATGCAGTCTCATCTTTTTTAAGCTTTCAAACATACTATTTTATTGATCAATATCAAGTACAAAGCAAATCAGGACGAGGCCTCATCAGCTTTGACACTGAGATAGGTTTGAGGATGATCAATTTTGATTCAATTTTTTGTGAGCCAAGTTTCCTTGAGTTGGGACTCCATCCTCTAGAAAACAAATCTTTCAAATAATCTCCCTTGAGAACCCTGATCAATCTTATCCAAGGGATATTTTCATGAAGACTAAATCCAGAGGCCAGATTTCTGCTCTTCAACCAAATGCATCTGTGCTTAGAAAGTTTTTAGAATTAAGTATTTTTTCTATTAATTTTTCCCTTAAGAGGAAGGAAGTTTAGAACTACATTTTAGATTAAGCTTTTCTGCAGGAATGGGAAGATTACAATTACGCTACAAGGTCAGGGAAGTATTAGGGATTTGCATGGTAGTAAAATCCTGATGGGTTCTGCTTTGACAGATTTTTATTTTTTTATTTTATTTTTTTTATTTAATAGCCTTTTATTTAGAGGTTATATGCATGGGTAACTTTACAGCATTAACAATTGCCAAACCTCTTGTTCCAATTTTTCACCTCTTACCCCCCACCCCCTTCCCCAGATGGCAGGATGACCAGTAGATATTAAATATATTAAAATATAAATTAGATACACAATAAGTATATATGACCAAACCGTTATTTTGCTGTACAAAAAGAATCAGACTCTGAAATACTGTACAATTAGCTTGTGAAGGAAATCAAAAATGCAGGTGGGCATAAATATAGGGATTGGGAATTCAATATAATGGTTTTTAGTCATCACCGAGTTCTTTTTCTGGGCATAGCTAGTTCAGTTCATTACTGCTCCATTAGAAATGATTTGGTTGATCTCGTTGCTGAGGATGGCCTGGTCCATCAGAACTGGTCATCATATAGTATTGTTGTTGAAGTATATAATGATCTCCTGGTCCTGCTCATTTCACTCAGCATCAGTTCGTGTAAGTCTCTCCAGGCCTTTCTGAAATCATCCTGTTGGTCATTTCTTACAGAACAGTAATATTCCATAATATTCATATACCACAATTTATTCAGCCATTCTCCAACTGATGGACATCCATTCAGTTTCCAGTTTCTAGCCACTACAAAAAGGGCTGCCACAAACATTCGTGCACTAGGTACCTTTCCTTCTTTATAATCTCTTTGGGATATAGCCCAGTAGTAACACTGCTGGATCAAAGGTATGCACAGTTTGATAACTTTTGAGCATAGTTCCAAACTGCTCTCCAGAATGGTTGGATTCGTTCACAACTCCACCAACAATGCATCAATGTCCCAGTTTTCCCGCATCCCCTCCAACAATCATTATTTTTTCCTGTCATCTTAGCCAATCGGACAGGTGTGTAGTGCTATCTTAGAGTTGTCTTAATTTGCATTTCTCTGATTAATAATGACTTGGAGCATCTTTTCATATGACTAGAAATAGTTTCAATTTTTTCATCTGAGAATTGTCTGTTCATATCCTTTGACCATTTTTCAATTGGAGAATGGCTTGATTTTTTATGAATTAGAGTTAATTCTCTATATATTTTGGAAATGAGGCCTTTATCAGAACCTTTGACTGTAAAAATATTTTCCCAGTTTATTGCTTCCCTTCTAATCTTGTCTGCATTAGTTTTGTTTGTACAAAACTTTTCAGTTTGGTATAATCGAAATTTTCTATTTTGTGATCAGTAATGATCTCTAGCTCTTCTTTGGTCATAAAGCCCTTCCCCTTCCACAGGTCTGACAGGTAAACTATCCTATGTTCCTCTAATTTATTAATAATTTCATTCTTTATGCCTAGGTCATGAACCCATTTTGACCTTATCTTGGTGTACGGCGTTAAGTATGGATCAATGCCTAGTTTCTGCCATATTAGTTTCCAATTTTCCCAGCAATTTTTATCAAACAGTAAGTTCTTATCCCAAAGCTGGGGTCTTTGGGTTTATCAAAGACTAGGTTGATATATTTGTTGACTGTTTTATCCTTGAACCTAACCTATTCCACTGATCAACTAATCTATTCCTTAGCCAATACCAAATGGTTTTGGTAACTGCTGCTCTATAATATAATTTTTAGATCTGGTACAGCTAAGCCACCATCATTTGATTTTTTTTCATTAATTCCCTTGAAATTCTTGACCTTTTGTTTTTCCATATGAATTTTGTTGTTATTTTTTTTAGGTCATTAAAATAGTTTTTTGGGAGTCTGATTGGTATAGCTCTAAATAAATAGATTATTTTAGGTAATATTGTCATCTTTATTATATTTGCTCGCCCTATCCAAGAGCATTTAATATTTTTCCAATTGGTTAGATCAGACTTAATTTGTGTGAAAAGTAGTCTGTAATTTTACTCATAAAGTTTCTGATTTTCCCTTGGCAGATAGATTCCTAAATATTTTTTATTATCAGTAGTTACTTTAAATGGAATTTCTCTTTGTAACTCTGACTGTTGGATTTTGTTAGTGGTATATGAGAATGTGGATGACTTATGTGGGTTTATTTTATAACCAGCAACTTTGCTAAAGTTGTGGATTATTTCTAATAACTTTTTAGCAGAATCTCTGGGGTTCTCTAAGTATACCATCATGTCATCGGCAAAGAGTGATAATTTGGCTTCCTCATTGCCTATTCTTATTCCTTTAATCTCTTTCTCAGCTCTTATTGCTATAGCTAGCGTTTCTTAGTCTTATAGAAGTCTTTATCTTTAAAAGTAATAAAGGTATTAAGGGCATTAAGCAAGTATTTTAATTTATTCCATTGAGGTTTTCTGACAGCAAAGGCAATACCAAAAAAAAACCAAAAAAACTCTCCAAAGCAAAATACTACATATTGCAGTACATATTTTAAATAATCTGTGCCTTAATTAATGAGCTCACTTGCCACATTTCTGGACTTGAATAGTTATGAGAGGAACAGCATATACAAACTTTGCTACCATTGTTGCTAAAAATTGAAAAGATCTGTCTTCAGTGTTCAATTATACTAATTAAAGACAATTATCTGTTCCTTAGCTTTATCCTTTTATTGCCTGGTTCTCTTCTTCAATGGATTTTGGGTGTGTTCAGAGTAATAAACATCCATCAACAGTATCAGTGCCCCATCACACATAGGTACATTTTTCACATACCTTTGGTTTAGAAAAGTATGAATCAGAATACTGAACATAGAAAAATAAAGGAAAGAAGCCACAATTCCTACTGCACTGACTCTCAACATCCTGTGCAAAGTCTGAAAGTTTTCCGCAGTACAAACTACACAGTTTACAAAACGTTTTTGGGGGATGAAAAGGGATATTTTGAAAGAAAAAAAATAATTACTGAAGGTAACCTTATCATAAATGAATAATAAAAGAATGTACTCAATGTCTCCATATGACTTGCCTTCTTGGAAAGAGGATAGGAAACTATGTTGTCATTTAGAGATTTGATAATAGGAGTCAAGAATCTCAAGCTCTCCTTCTTGGTTGGTTCAAGGATGAAACATCTGACCTTGAGCATGTTTTTGAACCAACCCTGTACCACTTTCCTCATGGAAAGTGGACAAAATATTTCTTTGAGGTTATTGGCTAAGAGTTACTGGGCAAGTGCAAACTATTATGGGTTTCTTTTAGAAGCTAAAAGTAAATGGACAGGAAATGCCACAAATTACCACATCCAATTTCCTGACCACCATACTATTCAAATTTGAAATGAGATCATGTCATTGGCAAGAACACCTGCTGCTCTCAGTTCTCTCATCCTTTTCACGAGTGGGGAAGTCTTGAAATTATTACAAAAATGTATTGGAAGTGAGAGATTTTTTACCAGGAACTAACTATATTACCTTGGGTAAGGCAGTATGCCTCAATTTCCACATCTGTAAAACAAAGGGATTGGAATTGTTGGTCTCTAAAATCCTCCCCAGCTTCAAAATGCTAGTTTATTCACTATCACCAGAATTTGCTACCAATGAGGTATTTCATGCTTGCTTCTAAGAGAAAAAACAGTGCAGAGATTTGCAATAAAGATAAATTAGGAAAAGATGTTGCACTAAGATGGCTTGCAGATACCAACAACTGTGATTTTTATGATTCCCAACAACTTTTATTGTCTTGAATTAGCTGAAAGCTTCTTGAATTTTGCAATTTCCGTTAAAAGAAAGCACCCTTCATCTCAAGGGATTTCAAAAAAGAATATCGTTGAATCTGCAATGAAATTCTGCAGCTGTTTTAACTGCAGCAAAGTAGTCCACATTTTTTAACTAGTCATAAGGAAATATGTAAATATCCTCTTTTCTTAGAATTGTAGTCCTTCAGATTGGAATTTAAAGCTTTTCACACCAATGCTACATCTATTACCTCTTGGGAAATACAAATTATTCTTAAAAATCCCCAAATCTAAGAGTGACCTTCTTTTGTTATCATACAGGAAATGAGGGAACCCCTTTATCCCTGATAATACATTTGCCTTTTGTAGTTACCTTGGAGGTCTCACAGTTGGCCTGCTGATCTACTGGTCTTCTGAAGCAAGAAAAAGTAGCCAATGCTGCTGTATTTTGGCTAAGAGCCTCCCACTAGTTTCCTCACACTGACCCTCACCATGTCTGCAGTGGACCTCATCGTTCCCCTTGCCTAATTGAAACAGATTATTGCTGAAGTTCTTCCAAGATATCTTAAGCTGGAAAATTAGTACATTCCAAATATTTTTGTGTTCAGTAACTCCAAAATGAGTCTTGATCTAGCAGTGATTTTAAGAGAAGCTGAGACCTCTGGCGATGTCCTATCTATTCTCCACCATCTTGACTCTTTTTTAAAAATTTATATCACAAGTTCTTAACACAATGTTATACATTTAAAAAAGGAGTCATCAGGAAGCAAAATAAATTCTTCATGCTCTTCACTCATTAATTTGTGATGCATTTCAATGAAGTCACACCATGATAGTTTAATGAATTTAATGACATGGCTTAACACACATTTCTTTAGCATATCATGACTTACATAAAGATCCTTCCCCACACAACCCTATGAGGAAACAAACTAGTTTGTATTGCACTTTTACCTTCTTCCCTTTGCTGAAATGGATATTGAAATTATATTTTTATTGATTATTCTAATAAGTCAAAAGATGATACCCATTGGCTTTCATCCTTTTGGGTACTGCAGTGCATTTTTTGATGTTGGGCAAGTCTCTTCACCTTCTCAGGCTTCAGGTTCCTCAATTGTAAAATGAAGAGGTTGGGTAAGATCTCTGAGATTCCTTTTAATTCGGATCTTTGGTGAGTGGTTGCAGACCAGTCTGATGGATAAACATCTTCTACCAATAGCTAAGGTATTTTCTATCAGTCTTGGTGAATACATTTCTTAATTTCATTGATTAAAAAGAGGTAAAAAACAGTCATGAGACATGTCTTAGAAGTAGGCATTCCTCCTAAAGAGTTCATTTATGACTTTTCATATAGGACTGTTAGAAGAAGTATATAGGTTACCTGCCCCATAGTTTTCCCTTTCCATAAGGGACTTAAAAAAATATGGAGGAAAGCACACTGAAAGCTTGTTATAATACTAATTTGAGGAATTATCAGTGACATTGACTTATAGGCTTCCTGTGGTCTACCAAACTGCACTAATACACTATGACTCATATTTTCTACAAGTCAGGTTTCCTTGCCCCTAGAGGTATATGTAAATATGGGGAGGGCAAAATGGAGGGGAGAAATGTTTTATAACAAGATTTTACTATAACTTAAAAACCTCAACAAGCCATCAGGGAGGTAAAAAGATTAGCTGTCCATTCAAGGATGGCTAGGAACAGAAAAAAGGTGAATTGATTCACCCCCAAAACTAGAAAATTGAGAATATTTTGTTCCTTTAATTAGAAACAAATGATTCCCAGTTTCTCTATATTGCTTTGGAGTTAGTCAACAACATTTAGGTACCTCATCTGTTCATTGAGAACTTTTTAGAGAGTACAACCCATTTCCCTATTAGTTACCTCCCCATTCAAGAACTGGACATTTAGGATACTGGACTAGGAAAGCATTTCTAGTAAATGCTTTTAATAAGCATTTAAATACTACTACTTCCCCAACTTACTACTATAATTCCTTAGAAATATGTAAAAAAGGGGCGGAGCCAAGATGGCAGAGAAGACACACGCGACTTTCTAAGCTCTTCTCTTACCCTCTTTATCAATATTATATCGAGCCTCAAAAATAGTCTTGACTGCACAAGAAAAGATAAAGAGCAACCACGGCAAGAAAATCCAGTCTAAAAAAGGTTGGTTCGGGGGGCCAGGGGGAGATCGCGCCAGATGGGGGGGGTGGTTCCAGGAGAGTCTCAAACCAAAGGAAAGACAGATCTCAGCACAAGCAGCCCAACCTGCAAACAGGCTTTCCGGGGAGTTGTGATCCTGCGCAGGAACACCCGGGTTGCCTAATCTGGGGTGGGGAGCCGGCTTGGGCCATGACTTTTCAGGGCCGTTGCATCAGGCAGGGCGAGGGAAGTTTGGCGGTCTGCGGTCTGCGGTCTGCGGTCAGCTCAACTCAGTCCCACGAGGCCCGGCCTGGGGCAGTGACACTTTCCCTTAATCTCTAGCCGAGGGCAATCGCTAACCCACTCAGCCCTAAAGCAGTTTGGAGCTCGGCCGCTAATCCACTTCCGTTGGGGGAAGGGAAAACTCTCCTCAGAACACTCCCATACCGGGGAAATGGGTTTATCTTTCCCTGCTCCAGAGGCTGGAACCCCTCCCGAGACCCCCCTAAAGGCTTTAAAACAGAATAAAAAAGATGAAAAGAAACGATGACAGCTTCTATGCAGAAAAGACAAACAAACCTGAAGAACCTCAAACACAAAAAAAGGCATCAGACTGTCCTCCTTTACATGATGTCTAAGAAGAGACCATTAAAAGTCTCAAAAGAGGTTAAAGATAAATGGGGAAAGGAAAAAGCCTTACAAGAGAGCAACAACTTCCTGAAATCGTTGGAAAAAAGTAAAAAAATCTGGAAAGTAAGAATTGTGTTGGAAAAAAATAAAGAATTCACTAAAAGTAGGATTTGTGAAGGAAAAGACAAAGAACCTAAGAAAGGGGATCCCAATTGGAAAAAGACAAAAAAACGAAAAGAAAGTAGGACTGTGAATTGGAAAAAAAAATAATTCACTAAAAAAAAATTTGTGAAATGGAAAAAAAATTCCACGAAAAACAATACTTCAAAAACCAATTGGACATACAAAAAAGTAAAAAGCTAATGAAGAAAAAACTTTAAAAATTAGAATAAAAAATAGAAATAAGATTCATTGGAAAAGTCAGTCACAAAAACAAAAAATGACAAACTGGAAAAATCCATGAATTATCTACTTGAAAACGACAGACTTGGAAAATAGGTCTGGAGAGATAATCGAGGATTTGGACTTTCTGAAAACTATGATGAAAAAAGAGCCTAGATCAACAAAGAAATCATCAAAAAACCCGATGTAAACAACGAGGAAAATAGGGAATTGAAAAGAATTCATCAAACACCTTTGAAAGAAACCCTAAAATAAAAACCCCAAAGGAAATTTGGGCAAAATTTCAGAACATCAGATTAAGGAAAAAAATTTTCAACGCCAAAAAAACCATTTAAATACCAGGTGCCAAAAGGATCACCCAAGATCTGGTGCCCTACATTAAAGGAAAGAAGGGCCTGGAAATAATTCGAAAGGCACAAGAACTTGAATGCAACCAAGAATAAACTACCATGGAGCATTTTCTTCCAGGGAAGAAATGGAATTTAATAAACAAATAATTCATTTGTTTCTGAAGAAAAAACCAGAACTAAACAAAAAACATCTCCAACCATAGAACCAAGAGAGCAGAAAATAAAAATAACTCTTAAAATTGTATTTTGTGTGGATATACAAAGAATACATGTATAATTTGATTTAAGTAAACATAAAAAGGAATATGGAAAGGGATGATGGCAGAATAAAGGGGAAGGAGGGAAAAAAGGGAAACCACATCCCACAAAGAGGCTAAGGGAAAATCAATCTGAGGGAATTTAGAGGGGGAGGAACATTTTGTGAATCTTACCTCATCAGGTTGGCTCAAAAAAAAAATAATTGACATTTGTTTTGAAAATTCTCTCCCTCATTAAAAAAGGGGAGAGAAAAGGAAAAGGGAAAAAAAGGGGGAAGGGACTTAAAGGGGAGGGAGGGAATTTAAAGAGGAAAGTTGTGATACAAGAGGTCTAAGTTTAAAGGGGAAAGAGGGTTGGGGAGGCAAGAAAAAAACAAAACTTTTGGATGGCAGAAATACAGATTTAAATAATTCTAAAAATGTGAATGGGTGAACTCCCCATAAAAGAGGAGGGGATAGAGACTGGATAAAGTCAGAACCCTAAATAGTTGTTTAAAGAAACAATTTAAAGCGGGAAAACATGAGAAGGGTAAAAGGCTGGAAAAAATTTTGCTTAGGTGAATCGCGGGGGTTATCCAGATCAAGCAAAAGTAAAAATTATCTAATTAAAGAGATAAAGGAAACTACATGTGCTAAAAAGGGGCATAAACAACACAATATCAATATTAAACATATATGCACCAAGTGGTTAACTCAACTTCCTAAAGGAGAAGTTAAAGAGTTGCAAAAGAAATAGACAAAAAACAATATGGAATCCAACCTTGACCTCAAATTAACAAATCAAACCACAAAACAAATAAGAAAGAAATTAAAGGTAAATAGAATATTAGAAAAATTAGGTATGTTGGATCTTTGGAGAAAATTAATGGAGATAGAAGGGAATAACTTTCTTCTCAGCAGTTCATGGAACCTATTCAAAAATTGACCATATATTGGACAAAAAGACCTCAATTAAATGCAAAAAAGCAAAATAAAATGCTTTCTTTTCAGATCTGATGCAATAAAACTCCATTCAACAAAAGTTGGGAAATAAAAAAGTAATTGGAAACTAAAAATTCATCTTAAAGAATGATTGGGGAACGCAAATTATAGATACAATTAATAATTTTAAGATAATGACAATGATGAGACATCAACCAAATTTGTGGGATGCAGCCAAAGAATAATAAGAGGGAATTTATATCCTTAGACATTAATAAAACAGAAAAGAAAAAGATTAATGAATTCTTAACCAAAAAAACTAAAAAAAGACCAAATTAAAAAACCCCCAATCAAATACTAAATTGGAAATTTAAAATTAAAAAGGAGAAATTAAAATATTAAAAGTAAAAAAACTATTGAACTAATTAATAAAACTAAAGTTGGTTCTATGAAAAAAGCCAATAAAATAGATGTTTTGGTAAATCTGATTAGAAAAAGGAGGGAGGAAAATAAATTAGTATCTTAAAAATGAAAAGGAGAACTTTCCACCAATGAAGGGAAAAGAGAAATAATAAGGAGTTATTTTGCTCAACTTTATGCCAATAAATTTGATAACCAATGAAATGGTGACTACCTCCAAAAATATAGACCCCAGACTAACAGAGGAGGAAGTAAATTGTTGAATAGTCCCATTTCAGAAAAAGAAATAGAACAGGCAATTAAACAACTCGCTAAAAAAATCCCAGGACCAGATGGTTTACATGTGAATTTTCCAAACATTTAAAGAACAATTGGCCCCAATGCTATATAAATTATTTGATAAAATAGGGAATGAAGGGTCCTCAAATTCCCTAAACAACATGGTACTGATACCTAAACCAGGTAGGCTCAAAACAGAGAAAGAAAATTTAGACCAATCTCCTAATGAATATTGATGCTAAAATCTTAAATAAGATTTAAAAAGACTACAGAAAATCACTCCAAGATAATACACTATGATCAAGTAGGATTTATACCAGGAAACAGGGTGGTTAAATTAGAAAACTTCAATATAATTGCCATGAATAACCAAATTAACAAAAACCATATGATTCTCAATAGATGAAAAAGATTTGATAAAATCAAATCCATTCCTATTAAAAACACTTGAGGTATAGGAATAAATGGACTTTTCCTTAAAATAATCAGCGTCTATTTAAAACCATATAAGCATCAATGTAATGGAGACAAACCAACCATTAATAAATCTGGGTGAAACAAGGTTGCCCACTATCCCGTTACTATTTAATATTGTATTAAAACGCTAGCTATAGCAATAAGAGCTGGAAAAGATTAAAGGAATAAGAAAGGCAATGAGGGCCAAATTATCACTCTTTGCCCGAGACATGTTTAAACTTGGAACCCCAAGTTCTGCTAAAAAGTTAGAAATAATCCCAACTTTAGCAAAGTTGTGGTTATAAAATAAACCCACAAAGTCATGGGCATTCTCAATACCCTAACAAATCCAACAGTCAGAGTTACAAAAGAAATTCCATTTAAAGAACTACTGATAATATAAAATATTTGGAATCTATCGCCAAGGGAAAATCAGAAACTTTATGAGCAAAATTACAGACCACTTTTCACACAAATTAAGTCTGTCTAACAATTGGAAAATATTAAATGCTCTTGGATAGAAAACAAATATAATAAAGATGAAATATTAGAAAATAATCTATTTATTTAGCTATACCATTCGACTCCCAAAATATTTTAATGACCTAGAAAATAACAACAAAGTTCATATGGAAAAACAAAAGGTCAAGAATTTCAAAGGGAATTAATGAAAAAAAAATCAAATGATGGTGGCAGCTGCCAGAACAAATTATATTATAAGCAGCAGTTACCAAAACTATTTGGTATTGGCTAGGAATAGATTAGTTGATCATGAATAGATTGGTTCAAGGGACAAAACAGTCAACAAATATAGAACCTAGTCTTTGAAAACCCAAAATCCCAGCTTTTGGGAAAGAACTTACTGTTTGAAAAATTGCTGGGAAAATTGGAAACTAATATGGCGAAACTAGGTTGATCCTATGGTTAACCAAAGATAAGGTAAAAATGGGTTCAAACCTACAAAAAAATAAATTATTAATAAATTAAGGTAGGATATTTACCTCTGACCTGTGGGGGAAGGTCTTTAAAAAAGGAACAGGATCATTCTGTCACAAAAGAAAATTTGATTATCCAAACTGAAAAGTTTTTGTACAAACAAAACTAATGCAGACAAGATTAGAAGGAAGCAATAAACTGGGAAAATATTTTTAATAAGGTTCGATAAAGGGCCTCATTTAAAAAATATAAGAATTAACTTAATTTATAAAAATCAAACCATTCTCCAATTGAAAAAATGGTCAAAGGATATGAACAGACAATTCTCAGATGAAGAAATTGAAATACTAGTCATATGAAAAAGATGCTCCAAGTCATTAAATCAAAAGAAATTAAGACAACTCTAAATACCATACATACCTGTCAGATTGGCTAAGATGACAGGAAAAAATTGATGATTGTTGGGGATCGGGGAAAATGGGAATTGATGCATTGTTGGTGGAGTTGTGAAACAATCCAACCATTCTGGAAAGTGGTTTGGAACTATGCTCAAAAGTTATCAAACTGGTGCATACCCCGTCCAGCAGTGTTTTCTGGGCTTATATCCCAAAGATCATAAAGAAGGAAAGGGACCTGTATGGGCGAATGTTTATGGCACCCCCCTTTGTAGTGGCTAGAAACTGGAAACTGAATGGATGTCCATCAGTTGGAGAATTAATAAATTTGGTATATGAAAATTATGGGAATATTACTGTTCTATAAGAAATGACCAACAGGATGATTTTTGGGCCTGGAGAGACTTCAACTGATGCTGGGAAATGGAGGACCAGGAGATCATTATATACTTCAACAACAATACTAGATGATGACCAGTTTGATGGATCAGGCCATCCTCACAACGGATCAACCAAATCATTTCTAATGGAGCAGTAATGAACTGAACTAGCTATGAAAAAGAATCGGGAGATGACTAAAACCATTACATTAAATTCCCAATCCCTATTTATGCAACATGCATTTTGATTTCCTTCACAAGCTAATTGTCAATAATTCAGAGTCTGATTTTTTTGTAAAAAATAATGTTTTTGGTCATGTATACTAATTGTGTATCTAAGTTATATTTTAATATATTTAACATCTACTGGTCATCCTGCCATCTAGGGGAGGGAGTTGGGGGGGGTTAAGAGGTGAAAAATTGGAACAAGAGGTTTGGCAATTGTTAATGCTGTAAAGTTACCCATGTATATATCCTGTAAATAAAAGGCTATTAAAAAAAAAAAAGAAATATGTAAAAAACAATTATTTATATATATATATATAATGTATATAATTTGATGGCTGTTAGGGGCCATCAGCCATAGCTCCCTGAGTGCCACAAGAGATAGAACGTTGGAAGATTCAAGTTTAATTCTGCCTTGTTCACTTCACAATTGTGTAACCTTAAGCAAGGCAGCTTTCCTTCTTTCAGTTTCAGTTTTCTCTTGTGAAAATGGTGATAATAATAGTCCTTTAACAGAGTTGTTCTGGAGATAATGTGAGATGATGTGTATAAATTTATTTTGCAGATTTTAAAGTATTATCTAAATAGTAGCCATTATTACTATATATTCTTAAGATCGATTCTCTGTAAATTTAATCTTGGAAAATTTTTAGTTTTTAAATCCCAAATTTCATCTGTCAGATATTTACAAAAGAGCTCTAATTTCTGTCTTCCACCTATGCATTGTATCAATAGTTTCATCCTGAAAGATTCACCCATAATAAGGGAAGATGATCTCATAGCTTTTGGTAATCCCTAGCCTGAAAATTACAGAAAAAAAATCCTGGAAACTAATTATTTCACCAATATTATTTTTCACCTGCACATGCTGAGTGCCTTTTAAATCTGGTGGTCTGAGAGATCTTAATTACCACATATATACCCCTTACTTATAACTGCTAGTATCTCTTACCTTTTTAGTTAGCTTTGGTTATTGTTGTTTGTCCTTCATTCTCAAAGAGAACTAATGACATCAGGAAGTTGATGTCTTGATTCCCAAGTGAATTCACCCGTCTCACTCTCTTCCCTCCAAAGTTATCTCAGTCTAGCAGCAAGGTATAAGTCAAGGTGAGTGGAGATGGCTCTGAATGAAGAGAGAAACCTTGGTTTTTTTTTTTGTTTGTTTGTTTGTTTTTTTTAAAGCTAAGGTCTTTCTCAGATCTCAATTTGTCTAGCACCCATTCAGCAATTTATGGCTAGGTAAGAACTGACGCAAAAGATAGCCTAGTTAGCTTTGATTACTTAACCTCTGAACAACTCAACATTATTTTCTTAATATCCAGTCCAGAAAGGATCTCTTAGTCTCCTTCAAATGAGCCCTTTAGAGAAACTACTACACTTTATTAGAGAACAGTGCTTTCAAATAACTTGTTCAGAATCTTCTGGGCTTGAATTAAGGGAAAAAGCTTCTAATATAACACCATACTTCTAACTGAACTCTTAGTGCCTTCTGTTATTCCCTGAGCAAGTCATGCTCCATCATTCCTATTTTGTTCCAAATTTGTTCTCATATTCCCCAAAAAGGTTCCCGTTAAGAAGGTTGAGAAGATTATATGAGGAAGTGGAACATAGGAATAATAGAAAATATGTCCAAAATAGAGCACATTATCTTTCCCCTAAACCCCACTCCATATTTTTTTTCTGTAGTTGTAGAAGGAAAAAGAAATGTTTTATCACAGAATCAAAATATTTCAGATTTGGAGGGATCCTCAGTAAGCATTTGCTCTAATGCCTCCAAAAAAATCTCTCCTTCAATATACTTAAAAAGTGGTGAGCCATTCAGCCTTTTCTTGAAGATGTCAATAGGGGAAAGACCACTTAATTCCAAACTATCCATCAACCTTTCAACAATTCAACTCCTGAGGAAATTTTTCCTGACATCAAGCCTAATATTTCTTCCTTGTAATTTCTACCTATTTTCCTTGATTCTGCCACATTCCAAATGTAACAAATTTAATTTCTCTTCCACGTGTAAGTCCTCCAAATATTTTAAATACAGTTATCATGTCCCTCACTAGACTCCTCTTCTCCAGGATAAGTATTCACAAATACTTCAATTAAATTTCATTTGACTTAAGGCTTTTTTGTAACCTAACTACTATCCTACACAGATTATCAATAATATTCTTCTTTTACTATGGAATCCAAAACTGAACACAATTCTACAACTATGTTTTGATCAGGGAAAACATACAGATGAGCTATGATTACTCTGTTAATGCAATCCAAGATGACATTCATTATTATTTATTTTTGGCTACAAAATCACCAAGATGATTTGAATTTATATTCCATTGAAATATACAGAATTTATTTTAATAGGAAAACAGGCCAAAAAACCTCCTGTAACCATGGCATTTTGTACATGTGAAATTGATTTTTAGAACCCAAGTATGGCTTTACATTTATCCGTATTCCATTGAACTTATTAGATTCAGTCTGATGTTCTAGTTTCTCAAAATCTTCATTTTAACTCTATCATCCAGTTATGCCTTCAAGCACTCTGCTATGTGAAAGTATAAGCATGACATTTATACCTTATCTAAGTCTTTAGTGAAAATGCTTAATAGTCCAGAACCAAATACATATCTCTTAAGAATGGCATTGGAGACCTGCTATCAAATTAACTTGAGTCCTACCATCTCGCAGGTTCCCAAACTATTTAGTTATAGTATTATCTTGTTCATGTCTCTCAACTTATTCCATAGGAATAGTATGAGATGTTATTAAATGCTTTGCTAAAAATCTATGCAATGGGTGTTTATAGAACTCCTGGATCTATTAATTCAGTAAACCTGTAAAAAAAGAAAATTAACAGAATCTGGCATATACTATTAAAAATGAAGTCATGATAGCTTTACATAATTATTACTTACTTTTCTGTATGCTTGCTACCCCTTTCTTTATTGATCTCTTTTAGAATTCTGTGAAGAAACAAAGTCAAGCCTATTGGCCTAAATACTATATCAATCTAACCCTTTTTATTAAATTCAGGGCAACATTTGACTTTTTAGAGTTCTGCAGATTCAATCCTATTCTCCAAATCTTGAAAATATCATTTCCAGGGACTCAGTAGTAACATCTGCTCATTCTTTCAGTGTTAAAAGATGTAGTTTATTTGGCCTAGGTGACTTAGATTTCTCAAAGAAAATAATGTGGTGTCTTAATTTATTCTTGCCTGTATAGTATATATAGCAACTTTCTGTTAGTTTTGTTTTGTAGTTTCCAAAGTAAAGGTCATATTCCTTGGCATAAAAAAGCAAATTAAGAATTTAGCAGTTCTGCTTTCTCTCTCTCTTTTTTTTTTTTTCAATCATTTTTGCTCCAGCCACCCTAAGCAATTCAGTTACAAGAGTGCTATTTCCCATTCCATCTTCACTTAAAGCCTACTAGACAATCGAACAAGTCCTACCATTTCCAATAAAAGTATCTAAGGAAACATCTGTTTCTATTTATCAGTAAACAATCTTCTGACTAAAATACATTCACCAGTTTGGGGAAAACCTATCTAATGATGTTACCCAAACACTTCTTCCAATTCAGAGATATAGGATATAGGATATATCTCTCCCTTCATGTCACAATCCAGAAAAACTTAATAATAAATGAGAAAAAATTGTTTGTCATCATTTAATTGTCAGCAATGTGTCATATTTTGGGTAGGAAATAAATGAAAGAAATCATTATTTTGCAGATATTTGATTATATTGAAATTAGAGAAAAATAGACAAAATCCAAATCCAAAGATGATTTTATGTCCAAATTTTTACCCTTATTTACTCAGTTGTTTTTCATTCATGCCCAATTCTTTGTGACTCTGTTTGCTGTTTCCATGGTAGAGATACTAGAATAATTTGACATTTATTTTTCCAGCTGAAATGGGGTTAAACAGGGTTAAGTGACTTGCTCAGCGTCTCACAGCTAGTAAATGTCTGAGGCCACATTTGAAATCTTGAAAATGAATCAGTCTTAACTCTAAGATACCACTACACACCTGCCAGATTGGCTAAGATGACAGGAAAAAATAATGATGATT
This sequence comes from Sarcophilus harrisii, assembly GCF_902635505.1. NCBI lineage: Eukaryota > Metazoa > Chordata > Mammalia > Dasyuromorphia > Dasyuridae > Sarcophilus > Sarcophilus harrisii. The sequence continues at coordinate 451,502,756 of NC_045426.1, read as the reverse complement.
GTTAAAGGGGATGTGGGAAAACTGGGACATTGATGCATTGTTGGTGGAGTTGTGAACGAATCCAACCATTCTGGAGAGCAGTTTGGAACTATGCTCAAAAAGTTATCAAACTGTGCATACCCTTTGATCCAGCAGTGTTACTACTGGGCTTATATCCCAAAGAGATCATAAAGAAGGGAAAGGGACCTGTATGAGCGCGAATGTTTATGGCAGCCCTCTTTGTAGTGGCTAGAAACTAGAAACTGAGTGGATGCCCATCAGTTGGAGAATGGCTGAATAAATTGTGGTATATGAAAATTATGGAATATTACTGTTCTGTAAGAAATGACCAACAGGATGATTTCAGAAAAGCCTGGAGAGACTTACACGAACTGATGCTGAGTGAAATGAGCAGGACCAGGAGATCATTATATACTTCAACAACAATACTAGATGATGACCAGTTCTGATGGATCAGGCCATCCTCAGCAACGAGATCAACCAAATCATTTCTAATGGAGCAGTAATGAACTGAACTAGCTATGCCCAGAAAAAGAACTCTGGGAGATGACTAAAAACCATTACATTGAATTCCCAATCCCTATATTTTTGCCCACCTGCATTTTTGATTTCCTTCACAAGCTAATTGTACAATATTTCAGAGTCTGATTCTTTTTGTACAGCAAAATAACAGTTTGGTCATGTATACTTATTGTATATCTAATTTATATTTTAATATATTTAACATCTACTGGTCATCCTGCCATCTGGGGGAGGCGGTGGGGGGTAAGAGGTGAAAAATTGGAACAAGAGGTTTGGCAATTCTTAATGCTGTAAAGTTACCCATACATATAACCTGTAAATAAAAGGCTATTAAATAAAAAAAAAAAAGGAAAATGAATCAGTCTTCCTGATTACAAGCCCAATATTCTATCTACTGTTCCATTTAGCTTCTCTTATTTTATTAAGTCCATGACACTACATAAATGATTTCTTTGAACCAAGTTTTCTCATATGTTAAAATGGGAGATTCTTCATCTGTAAAACCATCTGGAAGTAGAAGTGACTTTGATAATTAATATAATATTTTAAGAAAACTTTTTAGAAATGTATTGTTTTCATTGCTTTACTATTTTTGCCTTCTTTTATTTTATTTTGAATTCCAAATTGCCTTCTTCTCTCTGACTCCTCCACTACCCACTGAGAAAGCAAAGACTACCCCTCATACAAGTGATGTCATGAAACTATTTGTTAGCTGCAAATAATCATTTAATATAACCTTTTCATTTTATAGTTGAGGACATTGAAGTGAAGAGAGGTTCAGAAATTCACTGAATATGACTGAGGTAATAAATGGCAAAACCAGGATTCAAAACCAGGCAAAATACTGCCTTGAGTACAAGGAAAGACTTATCCCTAGGGAGATACACAGCAGAAAGCATTCTCAAGTTCATATTCCATTAATGTGTTTGTAGGTGTATTTATTATTACTGGCAAATTTTGAGGAATACATGGCACTTATTTGAAATATAAACAAATAAACACAAAAAGGACAGATCTGAAATCCATTTACTTAAGTAGAATGTTAAACAGAGGCTTCTATATAATTCTATGAAAAGGATGATCAATGCTGTATCTACTGCTGGAGCAAAAGTGAAAAACTATCTAAGTCATCCAGATTGGTTAAATTAGAAAAAAAACAAAAGTAATATTTGGCCTTATAATTATCTGGATTCTCATTTTCTTTATGTCCTGAATTTTTAATAGGTCATCCCTATGGTACCTATCTACATAAAGGGAAGGTTGAGAAAAAACACTTTGTTAAAATACTGCATAAATGGGAAATAGAATTATTGTTACCAAACAACAATTACACTTTCAAACAGGAATGCAAATTTACAACATGTGTGGCATTTACTTATTCAGTCTCCTCCTAATAACCTGCAATGAAGCAATCTGCTCACTGGTTCTGGAGTCCAAAGCAAATCCCACCTCTGACACTACCTTGTGATCTGGGCCTTCATTTTCTTATTTATAAGAAGGGGAAGTGAGCCAGATAGCCTCTGAGGTTTTTTAATAGCTCTAAATCTATGATCCTCTGAACCCATTATCTCTTGAGATAACACATTCCACTTTGGGACAACTCTAATTATTAGGAATTTTCCTTACAGAAAAAGACAATGAACAACCTAAGTATTATCTCTTTTCAATACAAATGTCTGGCCAAGGAATTTACATTCTTAAGTAGAGTGAAAGACAAAATATCTGAAATACTGTAAAAACTGTTTCATCTAAGCATTTTGAAAAACATCTCAGTGCCTTCAGGAGTTATTTGTTAATTAGGAGCAGAATTTCTGCTCTGATACCTCATTCTAATTTCAAATACCTTATATAGTATTGAGGGATAGAGAAAAAGGGATAGGCAAGAAATGCTTAGTTTCTTTTAGCATGCTAAGAAGAAGATATATAACTTCAGAATTTTAGTTGGGATATGTTTGGTTTTTAATCAATTTACAATTGAGGATAGTTAGATTGAGATAGAATCTACTCTAAGAATTTTTAAACATTCTCTAAATACATAAGCATGTGTGTATCCATGTATATAAATATACATCTATCAAATCCATGTATATATACATATTTATATATATACATTTATGAACACATATGAATATCAAACATTCAAAAGATCTTAGTATTTTCTCTCCCAATAAACATACATTTATATAAATAAATATATGTGTATATAGACATATAGTAGATATAATCTATATATACAAATATAATACATATTTTGGATATATGTATATTTATATATACATGTATATAAACTCTTTTATATGGTGTGTATGAGTGTGTGTGTGAGTGTGTGTGTGTGTGCGTGTGTGTGTGTGTGTGTGTTTGTGTGTGTGTGTGTTTGTGTGTATACACATCTGGAAGAGTTCAGGACCAGTGAATTATGCCTTTACCACAGCTATTCTCTATGCTTGAACGTACTTTGTTTTACTCTCTGTGTGTACCTCAAATATTCCACATGAACAAATGTGAGTAGGTAACTGAAGTAAGGTGAGCTTTCTCCTCTTGGCCATTGCTATGGTCTGAATTAATCTGTGATTAAAAATATCTGAACATATGCAATCAAAGTTATATACAGAATATTTTTCCTGATACTTTCCACATATTTGATTATAATTCTGTAAAGTCAACATGAAGAACTGATAGTTATCCAGATAATTATAAGGCCAAATGTTACTTTTTTTTTTCTAATTTAACCAATCTGGATGACTTAGATAGTTTTTCATTTTTGCTCCAGCAGTAGATACAGCATTGATCATCCTTTTCATAGAATTATATGGAAGCCAAATCTGTCCTTTTCATGTTTATTTGTTTATATTTCAAATAAGTGCCATGTATTCCTCAAAATTTGCCAGTAATAATAAATACACCTACAAACACATTAATGGAATATGAACTTGAGAATGCTTTCTACTGTGTCTCTCCCTAATGACAAGTTTTCCCTTGTACTCAATTAAGCTGTAATTTTTCTGTTCTTTTTCTTCTCAATTGACAATATCAACTTATATAGGTAAAAATTCCAACCAACAGAATAATTGCAAAATATAGAGTGTTCCTATATATAATATTGTTCCACATTTACTCAACATCTCTTTGCCTAATTAAGGAGCATGAATAGTATTCAAGTCATACTTGTCTGAAAATAATTCATAAATTTCTATAATTTCTCCAGATTTGACTCTGCTTTTCTTCTATCTCCCCTCTGCTTTTGTGTCTGAAAATTTATGAAAGAGTCCTCTTATTTACTTCATGTTGTCCTATATCAGACCTTTTAGACTCAGCACCTTGGAATGCAGAATTTATAATTGATATTTAAAAGAAAAACTTTCAGTGAACCAGATAGTTTTGCAAACCCAAGTCAGTTATCCTCCACAAAAGTCCAAATCTCATATCTTTCCATGTTTAGGAAATATATTGGGATTTTCAATGGCTAGAGTAGTGTAGAAGATATAGGATAAGTTTTACCAAGCAAGTGTGAGGTAGAACTCAGAGGACTATATATTTCAAATTTAAGGCAGCATAATACAGTGGGAAAAGACACTCAATTTTGATGTAGAAGTCCTAGTTTCAAATTCTCCTTCTGTCACTTACTATCTGTATGACCTTAGATAAATGACCTTATCAATTGGGGTTCTCATTTTGTCATTTAAAAATAATATGATTTCAAACATTTTATTTAAGTACATGTGATAATGAGACAAGAGTGGGTAATTAAGGTAGGAGGTGATGAACTAAGGTGATCCATATATGAGCAAAGAGAAGGAATTGATGTTGATTTAAATTCTAGTTTTTTATCTCCATCCTAATCCTTCTAAGTTTTTTCTATGAAATAGAAATGATTCTTGTATAAGGAAACTAGTCAAAGGGTCCAGTTTCTATAAGAATAGCTGAGTGCCCTGATTCAATTCTCCATGTCAAAGAGGCTAGGAAGTCTATTTCTAGAAAAATTATAAGGATGTATAAGAAGTGGCTTGAAGAGATTTCAGAGTATGCAGAAAAATTATGTAACTCATTTCATTCATGTGTTGAAAAGCAGTCTCTTTGATTGGCAGCAGCTGTAGAACTGGACTTGAAGTTATCTTCAAAAAGGAATTTCAGCCTTTGTCACTTTTGGTTGGCTATATTCTATTGGTCTGACTTCTCTGCTAAATGTTTACTGGTAAGAGGCAATGCTGTGAGGAAAGAGACTTCAAGAATTCTCCCTGACCAATACCAGCATGTGTATGTATATATATATATATATATATATATTCTTTCATTTTGGATATAGGAAGTTGGAAGTTACAAAATTGTTTCAGTAAATCAGGAGAGTAAGCTACTAGGAATAAGGAGATTCAGGAATCTGGTAGTCTGAGTGCCTGAAAATACATTATGCCGTATATTACAGCTAGATGAGTACCTATGCTCTGAGGAATAACTTTTGGATACAACCTAACAATAACTGAGATGAGAAATCATTTGGCAGAGATGAAGTTTTTGGAAAGGAACTTGGTAGAACCAAATTTAGATATAGAAATTGAGTTAATATATCCCAAAGAGATTATAAAGAAGGGAAAGGGACATGTATGTGCACAAATGTTTGTGGCAGCCCTTTTTGTAGTGGCTAGAAACTGGAAACTGAATGGATGTCCATCCGTTGGAGAATGGCTGAATAAATTGTGGTATATGAAAATTATGGAATATTACTGTTCTGTAAGAAATGACCAACAGGATGATTTCAGAAAGGCCTGGAGAGACTTACACGAACTGATGCTGAGTGAAATGAGCAGGACCAGGAGATCATTATATACTTCAACAACAATACTAGATGATGACCAGTTCTGATGGATCAGGCCATCCTCAGCAACGAGATCAACCAAATCATTTCTAATGGAGCAGTAATGAACTGAACTAGCTATGCCCAGAAAAATAACTCTGGGAGATGACTAAAAACCATTACATTGAATTCCCAATCCCTATATTTATGCACACCTGCATTTTTGACTTCCTTCACAAGCTAATTGTACAATAATTCAGAGTCTGATTCTTTTTGTACAGCAAAATAATGTTTTGGTCACGTATACTTATTGTGTATCTAAGTTATATTTTAATATATTTAACATCTACTGGTCATCCTGCCATTTAGGGGAGGGGGTGGGGGGGGTAAGAGGTGAAAAATTGGAACAAGAGGTTTGGCAATTGTTAATGCTGTAAAGTTACCCATGTATATATCCTGTAAATAAAAGGCTATTAAATTAAAAAAAAAAAAAGAAATTGAGTTAAGTCTAGCCCACTCACCCCAGAGATCAGGTATTATGAGAGGTATTACGAAGAAATGTTTATACTTCTGGTTTTGTTATATTTTTGAAATGAATATCCATTTGTAAAAGGCATTTGGCATTAATTAGTTAAATTAATTAGTGCCCTGGTTCAGGACACTAGACACTAGTGAGAGGAGTACCTCCAGAATGGGGGTTTGAGTCAAAGGCAGGAAATATTCTCAAGGTACTCTAGAAATTTGAGTGGATATTTAGCAGTCTGACTACAATTGCGAGGCAAGATCATATTACCTTCTTCCCAGGGAAAGGTTATACCAAGAAAGGAGGGACAAATACAAACAATTCTAGTAGAACTGAAGGGAGAGGGAAAAACATTTGGTGATAATCATCCCTTCGATATATATTTTGCTATACCAAACCACAGTCCGTTGTCCTCTTACATGAGGATATTATTTATTGTAGGAGAGATTCTTAAGTTTCACCATAAAGTTCCTACTTCTGTATGTAAATGTGCCTAAACAATACCATGATATACATAATTGGTTTTTGGTATATAGACACATTATTCTCATAAAAATTTTGTGGAGATGGGAAAGCTGAAATATAGGTCAATAATTATTGATTTTCTCTTGGTTACTTTTTATGTAATAATAAGGCTTTGATTTCAGAATTCTGGAGAATTAATTCCTTAACACTCTCTACGTTGCTTTGCCTCCAAGACAGACCTCCTCTGTGTATGCTTGATTAAATCCAGCTGTTTTTTCCCCCATTTTTGTTTTCTTTAGTGACATTTTTAACTTCCTCATGTAGCACATCAGGGACTATGATGTGAGAATACAAATATACTAACTCCACTGACATTGATGGAGAAAATAGTTTACGTCCAGATCTTTTCAATCTTTCATTTGTTTGTTGTTCTACTTTCAGATTAATCATTAAAAGGAATGAAGATTCTTTTCTCAAGTACTCATGAATCATCCCTTGTCTCTGAAGCCTTGTATAACATAATGATTTCTAGGTTTTTACCAGAAATCAAAATTTAATTTAGTAGCTTTGATGCTTTAAGAATCTTCTTTCTTCTTTTTTTGTGGTCAAATTAAGATATTTATCTATTTTAATACTGAAACATCTCTCCTATCTTTTATTAATTTTCAAATACCATTGAGGGTGGCTTAGAAATCACATATGTAAGTTCTTTTAGTACCCAGAGATGTAGGATATGATTCATTTGGGCTTATTGATTTGAATTCACTTAGGTCAACTAAGTTTTCTCTCATCATATCCTCATTTACTCCTGTTTCAATTTCTTGTTAATAATGTGTTTTTTAATGCTTCCTGACTGGAGATAATTTTCTTTCATATATTAGATCCAAAATGAGAATTCATTTCTGTTTTCATCACCATTATTATCTCATCTCCTTAATGTAATGATCTTATTCCTTCTTTTTTTTTCAATTTCCCCCCAGATAGCTCACAAAACCCTATTTATTGTCTGTATCGTCAGGTGTAATTCTCAGCTTGGCTTAGTGATTGACATTATTAACATTGTTATAAAACTGGTCATTCTTTCTTTCTTTCTTTCTTTCTTTCTTTTAAATATCTCCTCAGTTTCCCACTCTTGCTTCAATTTTGTATATGTGCCATTTTAAAGTGGAAGTTGGTTAATGAGTTCATCTTAATTTCAACTGATTTATTCCAAAAGGATCACTTTATCTTCCTTACTGGAATCATTTGTATTTATGTCTTATGAACTTTGTTTTAGATATCATCCTATCTTTGTAAAAATCAATTTTTATCAGAGAATTTTAGGAGACAGACCTTGTCAAAGCTTTTTCTGAATTCCTTGAAACACTATCATGAAATTTCATTTATACATCAGGCTATTTCCTGGGCATCTCAAAATTCATCACAGGTTTGATGGAGTGATAATTTATTTTCCAAAATATCTGCTTTTTTAAAATTGGCAACCATGTTTATTCTTATTATGAGAATCAAGTCAAAAACAACAGTCCCCTTCATCACTTACAAATACTTATGAAATCTTTCCTCTCTGTCAGAAGGTGCCTTAGATTTACCTCATCATTTTGGACCCAGCTGCTGGAATTCATCTTCTCAAACTCATATTTTTATAAGATGAAAAAAACTAAAATTCATTTCCTCTCTTACTCCTCTTATTTTTCACCACCACCATCACTCACTGTCACCTTCCCTTCCAAGTACCAATGGTCCCTACTTCCCCTGGTTACAAGAAAGTAGAGGTCCACAAGGAGTGGGGACTCCTCCCAAACTCAACAAGATCAAGAGCATTCACCTCATACTTTCCCACGTGAACTTTATAATCTCCCAAAATTGATTATCCTGGAAGGTGAAATACATTTTGTAACCCATATCTCTTCAGATTATTTCCCACCCCAACAGTAGCATTTCATCATGCCCCAGCATTTGATGCAATCCCCACCTAATTATTCCTGCTTTTCAGCGTCTTTTGTCATGTTATCTCCCCCAGTTAGACCACAAGCTCTTTGAGGGCAGGCTCTATCTATACATTTCTTTGTATCCCTATCACTTATCAGAGTGCTGGACACAAAGAAAATGTTTTTAAAAATGTTTATTGATTCTAATTCTGACTTTGCAATACATACCACACACATTTGCCAGAATGACATTGTTAAAGCACAGAACTAACAATGCCACTTTGTACTCAAAAAGAACTAATGGCTCCCTATTCCAAAAAAATATCGATTTCAGTTTGCCATTCAAACCTTTTTACAATTTAGCTCAAGTTTTTCCTCCCAGGCTTACTACACATTGCTTCTCTGCAGGTACCTTCTGGTCAAATTTGCTTTCTTGCTGTTTTTCATATACAATATTTAGTTTCTTTTCTCTGGGCCTTTGCATAGGCTGGTCCTCTTGTCTGGAATTCACTCCCTCCTTATCTTTGCTTCTTACAATCCCAAATGACAAGCAGAATCAAAAAAAGTATTTTATGACATGATACTTTTTTCCTGACAATCCCAGATCTTATCCCTGTAGCATTCAATAACAGTGATCTCTTAACCATGCTGTATATGTATATGTATGTGCTTGTGCATGTGTACGTATGTGTTTACACATGTATATATGTATGTATGTGTAAAAGCATATATATTTGAAAGATTATGTGGTATCAGAGAAGAGATAACCTTGAAATTTGAAAGATCTGAATTCAAGTCCTACCTTTGACACATAGTAGCGGGGGGAGAAACACTGGCTATGTCACTTCATGCCTCAGTAGCTCACAAAATTCTTTCAGACTATAAAATAAAAAGAAGCTGTTAACGTGCAATGGTAGAGAAAGTTCCTTACTGTAAAATCCCTTTGCTAAAGAAATAAGTTTGATGAATATGTTTGTATACATGTTTGAATATACACATATGTACATATATATAGTGTATGTTTGCATGCATATACATGTGTGTATGTGGCCGTCTTGCTTCTTCCAAAATAAGTTCCTTAATGATGAGGACTTTTTTGTTATTATCTTTGTATTTCCAGTATAAGGCAGTGTCTGGCACAATGTAAGCATTTAATAAATACCTCAATTGTTCATTGAATAAAAAATGAAATTATCAAAGGTAAGTTTAAAAATATATTTATTTACTCTACTTTAATAGAGAAAGAACTCCAGTTAATTTCCAAGCAGTTGAAATTCATAATCAATCTTATATCCTGCCTCAATGATAATTTTATAATCCATTGATGGAATTCACCATCCATTTTATCCTGCATAGGTGGTCTGTAATATGTTCTTGTCACAAACTGTTTTTTTTTTCAAAATTCATTTAATTCTTACAAAAGAGTCTTCCTAAAATTCTGTCCTCTGGCTCATGAAGATGTCTATTCTTCTAGGCATTTTCAAAAACAATGTATTATACCATTGTTTCTGTATATATGTGTGTATATATGTATACAGAATGGTCCAAAGTTTTAGTGTATTTTGGATTTGAGACATAGGAATGATGGAAATTTCTGATTGTATTTTTTGTACTTATTTTTCCATCATTCTCTTCAACATTTTTCATTTCTGATAGATGTGAGATGGTACCTTAGAGTTGTCTTTAATTTGTCTTCCTATAATTAATAGTGATTTAAAGTATTCTTTCTTCATTCAACTATAGACAGTTTTTATTTCTTCTTCTGAAAACCACCTATTTATATCCTTTGAACATTTATCAATTAGGGAATGGCTCTTATTTTTTAAATAAATTTTATTATATATTTGACTATGTATACTATATATAGTATATGCTTTATCTATTTACACTCTTTATATATACTCAGCATATATTAAAGAAACAAAGCCTTTATCAGAGAAACTTGTAAATTTTTAAAATATTGTTTTGTTGAATATGGTATATTCTAGCAAGAAGCAGTTTCCCTGATTATCCCTTTTATCTAATTGGGTCTATTTTTGTTTTGGCTTTGCCTAAGATCAGGATTGCTACCTCTGCCATTTTTAGTTCAGCTGAAGCATATTAGATTCGTCTCCAGTCCTTTATTCTAACTCTGTATGTGTCTTTCTCTTTCAAGTATGTCTCTTATAAAAACATTTTATTGGATTCTAGTTTCTAATCAATTCTTCTATCTATTTCTGTCTTATGAGTAAACTCATCCCATTCACATTTAGAGTTGTGATTAAAAATAGTATATTACCCTCCATTCTATTTTCTTCCATTTATCATCTCTTATTCTCTCTTTATATCCTGTCCCTCCTTAAAAACCTTTTTTTCTAGTGACCGCTACCACCCTTACTCCTTCCTCTTTTTATCATTTCCCCTTTTTCTCTTATCACCCTCTCCTTTTTCCTAACAGAATTGCCTACCATTTTCCCATTTCCCTTCTATAAAAGCTCTTCTGTGTATGCATCTTTTGTGTGAGAAAGTTTTCCCTATTCTACCTCTTCCTTTCCCCTTCTCTCAGTGCATTGCTTTCCCTTATTATATCTTGGGATATAGATCATTCTAACATTGTCAATTCACATTCATGCTGTCTGTTTATTTAACTCCTTTTATCTACCCTAATAATAATAAAGTTCTTAAGTGTAACATGTATCATCTTCCCATATAGGAATGTAAATAATTTAACTTTATTGAGACACTTACCCTTTCATATTTACATTTTTATTGTTCTCTTGAGTCTGTGTTTGAATGTCAATTTTTTTTTTTTTATTTAGCTCTTATCTTTTCATCAGGAATGCTTAAAAGGCTTCCATGTTAGTAAATATTAGGTTTTATTTTGTTTTGTTTTCCCAGGAAAGATTATGCTTTTTTTTTTTTGAGTAGGTTATTCTCGGTTTTAATCCTAGCTTCTTTGCCTTCTCTAATATTATATGCCAAGTCCTCTGCTCCTTTAATGTGGAAGTTGTTAAATCTTTTGTGATCCTGACTGGCTCCATATTTGAATTATTTCTTTTTGATCAAGGAGCATTGGAATTTGGCTATGATATTACTGGGAGTTTTCACTTTGGGATCTTTTTCAGGAGGTGATCAATGGATTCTTTCAATTTCTATTTTACTATCTGGATATAAGTTATTGAGAAAGTTTTCTTTGATAATCTCTTAAAATATGATATCAAAACTTTTTCTTTTATCATGGCTTTCATTTAGTCTAATAATTCTTTAAGTATCTCTCTTTGATCTATACTACATATCAGTTTTATTTATGATATTTATCATTTTCTTTTTCTTTTTCATTTTTGATTTTTGTTTTATGATCTCAGAGTCATTAGCTTCTACTTGCCCAATTCTAATTTTTAAGGAATTATTTTCTTTGCTGACTTTTTGTACTTTCCCCCATTTGGTCAATTTCTATTTTTCAAGGAGTTCTTTTCTTCAGTGAATTTTTGTGCCTCTTTTACTATTAGATAAATTATAATTTTTTAAAATATTATTTTTATCCCTATTCTATCAACCTCTTAATTATCTTTCTGATTTCCTTCCCCAATTTTTCCTCTACTGCTCTTATCTTTTTTCTTTATCTATTCCAGGAATTTTTGTTGGTTTTGGATTCAATTAGCATTTTTCTTTGATGCTTTTTTGGTAGCTTTTTCACGTTGATAACTTCTGAATTTATGTCTTGATTTTCCCTACCACTGTTGTAACTTTTAATAGTCAAATTCTTTGTTGCTGTTGTTGCTTTCTGCTCATTTTTCCAAACTCTTTTTTTACTTTGAACTTCATATTAAAGTTGAGACTTGCTCATCTGCAATGGTGAGACATTCTTTCAAGATTTAGACTTTTTTTTTTTTTGCTGCTGCTGCTGTTTTCATAACTATTTCTTGAAATCTACAAGTTTTTGGTGCTTCTAAGGTGTTATGATCCTGGGAGAGCCATGATTGGTCACTAGTCTCCTGGTCTGTAAACATAAAATGAGTTTCTGGTTGGTTCCCTGTAGCTTCCAGGACAGTGTTTTTTGTTTTGGAACTATGACCAAGACCATTGTTTCTTTGTAACCTACTCCAGTGCTCCTCTCTGCCTTAAAATTGTTATCCAGAATTGCATGTGGCCAATAGCGTTGCCAATCAGTGCCACATCTACTCAGTGTCAGCAAAGAGTCTCCTATAATCTTTTTCTGATAGCTTATCTAACTCCCCTTTTTATCTCTGGTTTGACAGCACTGTGCAGTGGCTACTGGGAGAATATCATGTTTGTGGACTCCAGGCTAGGCTTCTATTCCTAGGTTACAAATTTCTACCAATCTCCTAAGTTTTCCTAGGATGGAAAAAATGCCCCACCCTGATTTTTTTGTTGGCTCTGTTCCTTTAAATTTTGATTTAACATGCTATTTTAATAGTGTTTGTAGGAGAATGTTGAACAAGTTCAACTGGGTTGCCTCTACTCTTGGGCAATTTCATAATCTTTAAAGATACTTTCTATTTTCTTTCTTGTAATATATTTTATTCACTTTTTTTTATTAGAAATGCTTGATTGTTGAATTTGACAGATTTCAACATGTTGCTTTTCTCCTCCAATGCATATATCACAGAAGACTATTTTTTAGTATTTCCACCGAACATGGAGTTATGTATGGATCATTCAATATTAGCTTCAATATACTTTGACTAAGTTGTATTTGGCTTTTTATGTTGTAAAGTAATGGCTTTTTATGTTATTAAATAAAATGCTAGGATGTAAGCTCATCGTCTGTGGGATCGCTTTACTATTATGATTATTAATAATAATAATAAGGCTAACAACAATAGTTATTTCTGTCTTATTTTGTGAGTAAAAAATATCAGGGATCAGAGAGGTCAAAAATTTCCAAAGTGACATAATTACTTGCATAAATGTGGCAGTATAGCTGGAAAAATTTGGTTTTAAAGCACCCTCATGCACTTTGTACTATGAAAGCCAAGTAAAGGGATACCTGTACATATATTGTAAAATCCTTCGCCTATGGATAAAATTGGCAATTGGATGGTACTAAAGATAGAGTGATGGGGTCTGGAGACAGGCACCTTCATGAAGTAAAATTTGACCTCAGATTTTTACTAGTTGTGTGACCCTGGGCAAGTCACTTAATTCTATTTTCCTCATTTTCCTCATTTTTAAAATGAGCTGAAGATGGAAATGCCAAACCACTCCAATATCTTTGTTTAAAAAATGTGGCAATGAAGAGTTGGGACATGATTAGAAATAACTAAACATGAATAGTGAGAAAACTCAATTAGGGAGGTGACATAGTTTAAGATTTGGGGAAGCAAAGATTCTGATAAAAAGTAACCTAGAGTTCCTAAGATTTTAGCTGCCATTCTTTATGTAGCAACTTGTTGGAATCTCTGATTCTACCTATATTAGCATGAAAAATATACTACTTAAAACTGTAACACAGATGCTGATATCCATATAATTTTATTATACTACAGATTGTCATATTAAAAATGAACAACTCTTTAAGGACCAAGTCAGAGAAATAGTTCACTTAGCACATTAAGCAAAGCAGAAAATGTTGCAGCAAATTGCTCCATATGAAAGGATAGTAACTAAAAGGTAGAGTACAGAGGAGAGTGTCTAGTTTGACTGATTGATTATAGAGCCAGAATTGAAAAGAGAGCAAATTAGAATCCAAGTAAGAGTGCCTGGGATGACAGAAAGTGACATCAGGAAGATATGGAAGAATAGCTGATTATGTTCAAATAAAATAATTTTGAAACTCTTAATAATACTTATGAAACATTTATGGATGTTATTGTAAGATTAAAGATACACCCATTTTTATAACTAAAGTACAGGTCATTAGAGATGATTAAATTGATGAACAGAGAATTGAAGATATGTGAGGACACATCAATGTGTTGATTGAAGTCTCTGAAAGTAAAGGTGGTGATGGAATTCAGAAAATGACTGTTTGCCAGGTACTAAGTTGCTAAGAAGGGAAATGACATGAGGTCCAGAAGGGAACTACAACCAAGATCTGTTTTTTTTTTTTTTTTTTACCTTTCTGTATTGTGGACAGTTCAATGGAAGAGAAGTTGCTGTATGGTGTTGTCAGAAAGAGGGTTTGGAAATAGCAGGAGGGGGAAAAGAAGTATGTATATACTTGTGCAAGCATGGGGGAAAGAATATTTCATGGTAGAATGGATGGACAGGAATATAGTGTCTTCTAGAGATACCTAAATCTCTTAAAATACCAAAAGATGAAAGCAGTACAAGAGAATCTAGTTTCTTAATCCAAGGTGTTGTCTTTGAGATGGATGGATAGAAAGATAGATAGATAAGTAGATAGATACATAGATAGATAGGTAAATAGATTAAATGGATGATAGACAGACAGAAGATAGATATATAGATAGATGATAGAAAGATAGAAGATATATAGATAATACATAGAAGAGATGATACATAGCTAGGTAGATGATAGATAGACAGACAGACAGACAGATAGAAAGATAGATAGATGAAATGTTGTTCAGTCATTTCAATAAAATCTAACTCTTAATAACCTTATTTGGAGTTTTCTTCACAAAGATACTCATTCATTATTTCCTTCTCCAGTTCATTTTACAGAGAAGAAAATTGAGGCAAACAGGATTATTTGACTTACCCAGTATCACATAGCTAGTGCCCAAAGCCAGATTTGAATTTGTGAATATGAATCTTCCTGATTCTAGTCCTAGTATTCTAATCACTGTACCATGTAGTTGCCTCAAATAGATAGAATTAGAAAGATAAAAATATCAAGATATTACTATGTAGTGATATATTTGGGGATAAATGTATTTCTCATGGTTTTTTGTGTCATTTAATAACAGCATTTCCTTTGCAATCCCATGCATTTTATTTTATATTTCAAAAAACATTATTTTAAAGAAGGATCCAGAGGTTTCACCTGACTATCAAAGGAATCCATAAAACAAACAAATAAACAAACAAACAAACAAAAAAGGATTAAAAACCTTTGGCCTAAAATATAAGGAAGTTGTCAATGTTAGTATCAAAGCATACCAAAAAAGATAGTACACTTGGATGAAAAGAGGTAGGCCTTAGGTAGATGTACATAGGAGGATAGGGAATGAGATCAAAGGAAAAGTGGATTTTTTTGCATGGGAAGCTGTTTTCTCAGAATTCTCTAGCCAGATGATAGGATTCCTATGTATTTCGATTGGTACATCCCTCATTAGAGTCCTGGCAAAGATTGGCTTCAGGTCTCTTCTAATCACTAGGGAAAAAGAAATATTCTTTGTGTCAGGGGCCTTTTCTATAGATGAGGTACTGATAGCAAGAGGTCTAGTATTCTACTCTCTGGTCTTAGGATAGACCTTAGGACTAATGTCTGGTCTCAGAATCTCTGTGCCTGATATCTGAATATCATGTTTTGGCCTAGATCTTGGAGTTGCCTAGATAGGTGCAGGACAATAGTGGAATATTTACCAAGTTCCAACTTATCAGTAAAAAAGGAGTTGTAGTCCTGCAGGGACAGTAGGTAAAGGAAGTTGCTCACAATCAAGAAAGACTTCTCTGATAGTGGCTCACATAAATGGTGTTTGCTCTCCTGAATGTCTCTTTATCAGCTCTTTATCAGCTTCCCACTGCATTGAATTTATAGTCTTTGTGATTTGCTTTGGGGAATGAGTCATTGGGTTTCCACATCCCTAATTCTTCTTGTGGCATTTAAGATTGGGAATGAAGTCAGATTTATCAACTAGAGCCAAAGATAATAAACCTGTGACCAAATCCATAATCAATGCTATACTATATTAAATGACAGAAATATTATATAACACATTTAGAGCTGGATGTGGGTCACTGACTCCAATCGACTCATAACACAATGTAAGAAACTGAACTTCAGAGTGGAAAAGGGATTTACCCATGTAAAGGTAGAAAGTGGCAGAGCTAAGAATCAAATAAAGTTTCTCTAATTCCAGATTGATTGCATTGGAAAAACATAAGGATTTTTTTGGAGTCTCAGTTAAAATCATCAAAATTATCTTGTCAATATTGTCTACAATTTGTATAAATCTGAATCATCGCATTTTTTTTCTCCTGGAGAGGAGCTAAATTTCTTGGGGGAATAGTATTTTCAGTTTTAATTCCATTCCTGACACATAGTAGGTGCTTAACAAATAGTTTTTGGATGACTGAGTAATTGAAATTACTTTTTGGTATCTAGGTAAATATCAGTGTCTTCAGCATTTTAATCTTATGAACATTTACCCTAAGGTATTTAGGAATAAGCTGTATGTTGAATTTGAATGAAAAACATTCTTTTGGTCTTTGACACACTTGCCTCAATATCTGTTTACAATTTGTAAAGTTTCTTCTGCCAATAGTGTGTGGTGTGGTTTGTGAGTACTTTTTAGGACAGTTTTATGTAACTCTTTTCTCTAAAGAAACCAAGTAGCTTATGCTCATTCTGTGGAGAATGAGTAAAATTTATTTTATCTAAAATGTTTGATAGCCATGTTCTAAAATAACAATAGGACATTTCTACTAACCCTTCTTCCTAAACTGAAGAATTGGCAATTATTCATTTGGAAATAAATTTCACTTCTCTGGTTGTATTTGCATTGAGCAGAATTAAGTAACCACAGATTATTTATGTAAGGTGTGTAATCAGTTTATAGAGTATGGCAGCTGACATAATGTAACTCTTGGCTAGCTATCACAGTCCCTTTCCACAAGTAACATTTAAAATAATAAAACCAAAATTCAGATTAATATCTCCCATAAGGTAAAAAAAAATCATTTTAACATTTGATGATTGGGTCTTAATCTTCCCTAATCAATCCGTTATTTTGTAAGGGATGGATATATAATTATGGTACATAAATTATTTGCTTACTTTATCCTCAACAGCCATCTTCTTGGACCTACGTTCCTCCAGTGTAAGCTTTGGGAGATAAGTAATTTTTTTTCTTTTATATTACCTAAACTCATCATATTACCTTGCTAATTGCCAGGGTGAATACTAAATAAATGCTTGTTAAGTTAAGCAGGGACCTGAAACAGAGAAGTCTCTTGAGATAGCCTCAGGATGATTGAAGGAGATAAAAGAAGATCTGAACTCAAGTGATATGAAGTTTCACTTGACTCCAAATGTCAATAGAGTGACTGAAGACTAAGTACTTCATTTCATCCATCTCTAATTTGCTCACTAGTAAAATGAGGCAACACATCATTTGGCCTAAAAGTTGGATCTGATTTTTCTATTGTATCCTATACACAATCTGCAAAAATCCAAACTATGTTGAAGAGCCCTCTATTCTCAAGTCTTCATAGAAACTGATTGAGGATGACATTCTTTCCTGGTTTCTTACCATTTCTTGCAGTATTATTCTTTTCATTCGGCATCTATTTTATAAACATCCTTTTAGTCTTTGACAAGAAATTTGCATTCCTTTAAGCCCTATAGATTTTTTACTTTCATAATATTATTTCCTATTCTTTTTCTACATGCAACTTTCTCTGCTGAAATTTCCTCGCTCTCAGTTGTGTCAATTTTCTCTCAAAACTCAACTGGCCCAAGAAGTTTCTTAGGCATCCTTACAGCTAACAATGCCGAAGATATCAAAATCATCATTACTTCATTTTTAAGTGGTCATGGAATATATGGCATTGCGTGATGCCTTTAGGATGATATTGTGATAATAAATGAGTTTGGAATTCCCTTTTGATAAAAAAGCATCATAGATAAACCAAGTACCTTAGGTTGCCTGTCCTTTTATTGGTGAGGAAACTCAGAAAAGTGAAGTAATTTAGAGTAGCTCACATAGGTAATGAATGATTAAAGCTTACCATAAGAATTTAGATCATTTTGCTCCTGACTCATGGCTCCTTTCCTTGTACTATGATAGCATTCTTAATGCTAAATATATGACTATATTCATTTCAGCTTTACAGACATGATAGAGCAACTACTATATCATTTTATGCTTGTTAATTGTGCTTGTAAATGGAGATTAAAAACAAGCACCCCCCAAAAAAAAAAATTAAGGCTGCTAGTCTGTCCTCTGAGGCTAAATTGAATAAATGCAATCCCTCTTCCTATGGCTATGAAAATACTAGACCCCTGAAGCTATCATGTCTTCCTTAAATATTCTTTTCTCCATGCTAAATATCCCAATTCCCTGAACTATACGGAATATGATTTAATCTCTTTAATCATACTGTTTATCCTTCATTTATTCTGTCTTTCCAAACATGTGCCACATAATACTTAGTACTGGATTTCAGATGTGGTTTTATCAATGCAATATACTGTTCATTTCCCTAGCCCTGAATATTATGACCCAATACAGCTCAAGATTGCAATAGTATTTTGTTTACTTACTTTTCATAACACATATTTACTTATAATGCACTTTCAGTAATTGAAAACAGGTAAACTTTTTTCATAATTGCTCTGTAATCGTACCTCTGTCATCATAATTTGCATAGTTTTTTTTAAATACAAATTTAAGATTTTATATTCATTCCAATTAAATTTCATCTCAGAAATCACCTCCACTAGCTAAAGCTTATCATTCTAGTCTCATGAAAGCTTTTAGGACCACAGCTTTATTATCAAGTGTTACAGTTATGTGAAAATTACTTGAGACAAAAAATAATTTTTGACATGGTTTCCTTGTGTGATAAAAATGGTCTTATGCATTTACTTTTCATTTTAATAGGATAATTCAGAACATCTGACGTTGACCAGATGACATTGGATTGATCTATTTTATCCAACTATAGTTGTGTTGGATTTTGTGCTTTGCATACATTTCATTATTCTATTTTGCTACGTTTTAAATTCTGAGGTTCTACTCTCAAAAAAGTTTCAATTTAAATTATACTTATTAAAGAGCAATGACTATTAGTTGTCAATATAATAAAGTCAAAAGTAAAGTCAAAATGTTCAAGGATCATTCAAACCCTTAATAAAACAGAATCAATGTCATTGAAGCTCTAGAAAGTAATACAGTGGAAGTAGGAAAAACCATACCATGAAATTACAAACTATTCTTGTCAAATTATCTAATTAATTCTCAACAAACAAGCAGACCTTCAAAAAATAGGGCAACTGGAAAGCTTATTAATTATTCTTCCAATTTGAGTAATTTATAAAATATTAGCCTCAAAAATACTTTGAGGCATATATTTTTATTTCTAGTGCACCTGGAAATGTTGTGCTTTTTGAAAAAAAAAATATTCTAATCCATATGTTTGTATATTAAGACTATGAATCATTCCATCATTACGCAAAATAAAATAATGCACTATGATCTTTGTATCATACCAAATGACATAAAAGGTTAAGAAATAAAAAGATGGAGAAAAACATATATCAGTGTCTTCTCAACTTCTTCAAATCTCATTAAAAACATAAGAGTTATAATCAAGACTATGCTTAGTCAAACAGAGTGCTTAATCAAAGATATACAAAACATCCAATATACAAAACAATCCATTAAAATGTGGCTTTATGGTGAAGAATTAAAGAATAGGTATCAAACTCTTGTGAACTCAATGGCAAATCATATAACCAAGTGATTACAGCAAAAATTTGGGGGTTTTGAGGTAAAATGTTTAAGCTTTATAGCAAAAGAAAATTGTATGATTTTGTCCAGTTAATATACATGTCACAATTGCTATCTTTTATGTCAAGTGAAAATGTGGATAGGATATCACTGTTTCTCTCAAGTCATTCCCAAAAATATTAAACAGCTCAGAATCAAACGAAGAATCTTGAGGAAATGGAGGTCTCCTAAGTTAACATCAAATCATTTATGACTACTCTATAGGTAGTGGTAAAAGATCCTTTTTATCATTTATGACCTTTCTCCTGAAACCCAAATGATTTTTTTTGGTTTATCTCTCAACTGCACTGTCTATAAAATATTGCATATTATAATTAGCTTTACAAATGCCTTAATTGCCCAGGAGATTGTAAGCTCCATAAAAGGAAGAACTAGCTTTCATATAAATTTTGGTATCTCCCTAAAGTCTAGAATTATATTCCATAGATAGTAGGATGATGAAAACAGTGATGAAGTCTTAGAACAGACTAAATCAGCTTTTGCCCTGAAATACTGATGAAAGTATTTTGTAAACCTTAAAGTGCTAAATAAATGTTAATTATGAATATTAACACCAGCTTTGTAGAGAGGAGCAAACATTGACCATGTAATCATATAACCCGACCTTAGTTCAAATTCCTCCTCTGAGGCTTACCATTTATTTAACCTTGGCCAAATGAGTTAATCTTTTGAACCCCAGTTTCTGGTTCTGTACAATGAAGAAGTTGGGTTAGATTGTCTTTGAGGTCTGTTTCAGCTCTAGATGCTGTGATCTATGACCTTTTTTCTTAATTTTTATACTAAAAGACATCAGCACCTGTGAGTAGTCTTCTCTCCAGAATTTAGGTGAAAAAGAGAAAGGGAAAGGATTGGTAGGAGTATTTAAACTTTTGTCTGTTTCCTACTGTTATTAACAGGAAAAATTCTTAGAAAGTGTTCAAGAGGGTTGTGTACTTGTTTCTTAAGCAGAACCAGAGAAAGGCTGTGAGGCTTTTTCCCCAATCATCCATTTCCCTCAAAATTCCTGCAAAAGAGTATAGATGATCATCTGGTGCAAATGAAAATAGCACCAGGTGAAGTCAGGAAATCAGGCCAGCCTTTAAAAGTTTTTCCTAACATTGTGTTTTAACAGAAGTCCCGTAGAGCTCCCTAAGGTTCAGGTTTTACTGCCCTCCTGCAGAATACCCTTCCTCATCCCCCAAGTTGTTAGTGCTTGCCTCTACCCCTAAAATTATTTTGTATTTACTCTATATGTGGTTTGTATTTTTGAATCTATATTAATGTTATTTTCCTTCAATAGAATATAGATTCTTCAACTTACTGTTTGTCTCTGTCTCTGTCTCTCTCTCTCTCCTCTCTCTCTTTTTCATTTCTCCATGTCCTTTATACTGAGAACGATAGAATCATCATCAATGACTTGAAATTAGGAGAGTACCAGATCTAGCTAGCTCCAGTTACAAAAAAAGGAGGAAACATTCCATACTAATATATCAAGTTGGAATCGTGAAGGTATTTTTCCACAGAAAAGTAATCACACGTGATATCTAGAGGCTACAATTCTATTATTATAACATTATCCTTAAATTCTTTTGGGTTAAACTGGATTTTTGGACTGGCCTGACAAAATAAATTCTGATTTTCAGACAACTGACTTAAATATCTGCTTTTTTGTAAAACCATTCATAAATTGAAACTTGCATATACCATAGATTGAAGCCATAGATTCCATGCTTGTTCTTTGGTGTGGTAGTAAGAATTCTGTGGGAGCAAATTCTCATTTTCTAGGTCATTCTGATATTGCCATTAATTAGGCAGACAGCATTCTGGCAACAGTGAACTTTCACAGGATATTACTATTCAAAAGAGAATCTGCACAGTTTAAGACAGGGATTTGTTAAGTATTCCATAATCTTCACTGCCAACCCATTTGTGTATTTCATTCAGATTCTGAGAAACTTGTTGAAAAAAATTCAACAGAAAAGAAACTTACTACAGAAAAAGGCTTTGTCTACACTCTCTGTTTATTTATTTATTTATTTTTGCTCAATTTTTGTAACACATAACATCTCAGGAGCAGATTGTTCTTATCCTTTATCTTCTCTTCTGTGCTAGGCCCAGGAAAGATGTAGAGACTTGAATATCTTTCTTTTTTGAGGCTTCTCAATCCTGCCAACATTTTTTAAGTACTAATAATATCATACCTTTCTTACAACTATGTTGAAACATGAATGACTTGATTTAGAAATTGCCTACAATACAGTATTGTCTTCATAATTTGACCTATAGATAACATTTTTAAAATGATCTCACTAGACTGAATTTTATCTCCAAATTTGTATTTGATACAATAATTGAAAACACTCTCTTTAAATTATGTCAGTTTGATGTGTGTCATTCCAGTTCTCTATATTAGTATTCAGTGTCATATACTACTGGAACCATAATTCCATAATTCCACTGTAAGCTTACTTTAATTTTTTTCTATACATATTTCCACATTTATCATGCTGCACAAGAAAAATCAGATCAAAAAGGAAAAAAAATAACAAAGAAAACATGAAGCAAGCAAACAACAAGGAAAAATGGTAAAAAATAATAATAATGATAATGCTATGTTGTGACTTACATTCAGTCTCCACAGTCTTCTTTCTGGATGCAGATGGTTCTTTTCATTACAAGTCGATGGAAATTGATCTGAATCAGCTCATTGTTAAAAAGAGCTACGTCCATCAAAATTGGTCACCACATAATCTTGCTGTGTACAATGTTCTCTTGGTTTTACTCAGTTCACTTAGCTTTAGTTCATGTAAGTCTCTCCAGGCCTTTCTGAAATCAGTCTGCTAATCATTCTTATATAACAATAACATTCTAAAACATTCATATACCATAACTTATTTAGCCATTCCCCAAATGATGGGCACCCACTCAGTTTCCAGCTCCTTGCCACTATAAAAAGGTCTTCTATAAACATCTTAGCACATATGGATCCTTTTCCCTTTTTTATGTTCTCTTTGTGAAACAGGTTCAGTAGAGACATTGCTGGATCAAAGGGTATGCATGATTTGATAGCCCTTTATGGATTGTTCTAAATTATTCTGCAGAAGGGGTTAGACAATACACAACTTCACCAACAATGTATTAGTGTCCCAATTTTCCCACGTACCCTCCAACATTTAACATTATCTTTTTTTTTTCTGTTATCCTAGCCAATCTGAGAAGAATCACTCTATTTTTAAAGAACATTCAGTTCTCTGACACAGTTTGTCAAAAACTACATTACCAAAATGAGAAGGAACATGGAAGACAGAGATGTGCAAGGACATGTTCAGGGAAAAAAAGGAGTGGAAATATCATTAAATACTAACTAAAAAATTTCAAATTGCTAGGATAAAATCTACTATGTCAAAGATATTATAAAGTAAAAACAAGAGTTATATGGTCAGGGAGGTTGGGGCATGACTTATGCATAAATGGCTTTATTTATAGGTTAAACTAAATGATTTCCTATAGGAGATTCTTTGGGATTCTAATTTTGTAAAACAGAAATCATTGAAAAAATTAATTTGCAGGTATCAAACAGGTCTTAACACACTGAAGGCTAACTGGACATGAACTCATTTTAATTGCTTTATCTTCAACGCAATCTAAGCTAACTCCTTATCATCATACACTCAACCCATAATACAAAATTGACCTTTTCTCCTCTTCCCATAGTAAGAGTTGAAGTCTTATATAATGCCACAGAACCATAAGTATGTGTGGCAAGCTTCATAAGGTGCACATCCAGGAAATATTTTTAAATAGCAAAAAACGTATTGAATTCTCAGTTTTAATGTATATCATTTGTATTAAACTACATAAATTTAGTTAATAAATATAATAAACTAGTTTAAAATTTAATGACCATTTTATGAACTTGAATTAAAATTAAAATGTCTTTTGAAGACATGCCCAGGGTATACCTGGGCATAGCTAGCACATTCTGGAAGGGACCTTATGGACAAGACACTAAATAAATGGGGAATAAAAAATGTAGACATGAATACTACTTTACCAGCTGCTTCCCTACTGGTCATACCCATGGTAGAGGGTGGGTGGGGAGAGGAGACACACTCAGAAATTTCTCAGAAAACTGTGTTGTGATGGTTTATGTTGTTTCTCAAAATGAACATCACAAACTGCCAAGAGGCACTTAATTAGGCAGTTTAATTATCTACTGGAAATATAAAATATTCCTTCCTAATCCTTAAATCCCTTAGCTGTACATTGTCCCTGCATGCCAATACTGGCACCCCAGCAAAGTTCACCTGTTGCTATTAATTCTGACATCTCTAGCCATAGTGCTGATTGAACTAGCTCTTATCAATTCTGCTCCCTTCTGGAGTTATCCCAATAGCTAGTTTGAATAATTGTTCTGCCCAGCACCCTTTTGTGCACTATTAACCTTCTTTTAATTTCAAAAATGGTTTTACAACTGTGACATCCACAGTTTTAGCCTAATAGCTATTCTTCTAAGGTTCTTATGCAATCTTAATTTTTAAAAAACCATTTTATACTTTTGGACAAAAACTAGAATGAAAATGCATATTAATGTATTGTCTGTCATCATCTAATCATCTAAAATCCAAGTATGTGCTAGAGCCAGTTCATATCAACACTCAAGATTTGATTGTTAACATTTCAGCAAGAGCATTTTACACCTCAGAGATTGGCAAATATTACAAAATAGAGTTTAATTGTTTTGTTGATTTGTCTATTCTTAAGAAAATGATAGAGAAAATGTTGTTAATACAGATTAAACTTAAGAGCATATGTTTCATATATTTATTTTCTAAAGAGCTGGCACACACCTGCATCAGTCCATCTAGCCATCCATCTTTCCACTTATCCATCAATCCAAGAAACATTTATTTCCTTGTGATCAACACTGTGGGGAATACAAAGAATTCCAAGACTTGTTTCCTGCCCTTACAGAGCTTAGGATAGCTAAGGAGTCAAAACCTACTCATATAAAATAGAAGCAGTGGAAAAATTGCTGGATTTCAAATCAAAAGACCAAGGTTCAAATTCTGCCTTTGCCACTTAATACCTGAGTGACCTTAGAAAAGTCACATAATGACTGTTGATTTCTATTTTCTCATATATATAATGATGGACTTGAGCCAAATAATCTCTAAAGTCTTTTCCAGCTTTTATTCTATTATCTCAGTTAATTAGTGGTATAAAATATCAGTGTCACCTTTCATTGTCCATATTATAGGACTTGTATCAATAATAGTTATTTGTAAGAAACCAAGATCAAAAAAGTAATTCCTAGGCAGAATGTTATCATGTATCACCATTATCAATAGCTAATCAGCTCAACTTCACTGTAGTGGAATCTTTTTGAAGAACGAAAATAGCATAAATGCATAGCTCCTACATAGAAATAACAAGAATATGAAAGCAAAAATGTCAAGCATACGCTCGGTTACTAACTATATACTTTCCAGAAAGGACATGATTTTTAGAGCTGAAAAGGTCATCAAATTCCCTCTAGCTAAATTTTCCCATTTTACATATGAGAAAACTGAAACCCAGAAAATTTAAATTAATATGGCCATAATAATAGTCAGCCAGATAATAGAGGAGGTACACTTTAATCCCAAATCCTGTCCATCCATAGCTAGTGAATGTCCTTCTACATCATGCTGTTTTCTTATTTAGACAATGAAAGGAATGAGTTAGATGGTTTCTAACATTTTGTTTGTCTTGTGTTGTTTTATTTCATTTTGGTTTTTAGGCTCTGAAATCCTACAACTTATCATGAGGAAGCAATAGCAATAGGCAGTTCAACTGAGATCACACAATTACTATCCATGGTTGGTTCCTTAGGAATTAAGTTTTCCTGCTACCCTAGTGACAAAGACATAGTCATAAAAAGTGGAAAAGTTTACTCCTAAGGAGGGCATATAAAACTTGCTGGCAATTTTTAAAGTGTCCTTCATTTCACATCACATATCTTTGAATATAAAAGATGAGCTACAAAGTAAAATAAATCTTCTTAGAAATTATGAAAACAATAAAGTGAATTCCAAAGAAGGAAAAAATATCACTTGTAAGCAAAACTATAAGAGGAGTAAATTGTATAAGAATGATCTTTTCCAGCAGAATGCTGTGTTTGCAAGTCAGCTGTTTATAATCAGTCTAACTTTAAATTGATTAATTATTTTATTCAATAGTATTTTCTTTTGAAAAGAGTTACATCAAATAGTTTGGAAATGGTTCCAGATGACATTGTTCTTTGCCATTATTGGGAATGTATGAGCAAAGGGAAGATGGATCATTTGATTAAAAGTCACCAGTAATTCATTTTCTACTTGGAAACATATGAAACAATTTTGGTATTAACCAAGTTTAACATTAAAGATATTTTATATGCACTAAAAATGCAATTAGCCTATGCATAATTATGGATGAATCCAGTAGCATTATTGCTAATTAGTGAGGATTAGAATGCTAGAGCAAAGAGTTCAAATTTGGAGAATTAATTTGCTTTTTTCTTTTTTCAAGACAGAATGGGAAAAATGTATGGTATTACCATGTGATGATGTCTTTCTAACTGATACTGCAATCTGTCTCTGTTTATAGAAGCAAAAAGATTATGAGATTTTTATACTGACTGAAGAGAGATTTTGTTTAATTATAGATTTTTTTTGGCTATAATTTTGGAGGAAATACCACACAATTACTTATACCCTGAATATGGTAGCTTTTTAATATGCAGAGTATGTGGGTTAGGAATATACTTGCAGATAACCCAGAACCATAATTACACACACTTTTGAAGTTAATACCTTATGTATTATCCATATGTAACTACCCATTATCTTATTTAGCAATATATAATACCAACAGTTTTGAACCACTAAATATATGGTGGTTTCTTCAGAACAATTATTTAGATTTTGTCTATCCTTGTGTATGGCTATTCTAATTTAATTGGTATTTTAGAACAACAAAGTCATTGACAAAAATAGGTAGCTCTTAAAATTATCATCGAAAAACAATTTTTGAAGTTAAGAAATATTGTGTCTGTAATCTATAATATATTAACACAAAATTTTAAAAAATTAATTTCAAACATTCTTATGATATCTGTTCATTCATATTTCAAATATAGATTGCCAAAAATATAAGAAAATTTCAAACAATTATCTTGTCTCACTACTACTTGTTCAGTAGGTCTGCCAATGTTTGTGTTTAAATATCTAATATCACCAATTGCCTGTCCCTATCTTCATTTTATTATGTCCTGCACCATTTCAAACTCAACATGGCCAAAACAGAATTCATTATTTCTGTCCATAAAATCTCACTTCCTCGTTCATATTTCTATGCATGTTTCTACTATTATGTTTTCATTCACTCAGATAATTAAACTTAGAATAATATTTATGTCTTCATTCCCACTCACTCCACAAAAGCTAATAAATTATGTATTCTATCTCCATATTATCTCTTCCACATTACTATATTCTTACTATAAACATTCTATTTCAGATGATCATTACCTCTTATCAAGACTATTACCAGAATCTCCTATTTGGTTTCCATGCTTTGAGCTCTCCACTCTTTAATCCTTCCTCCATATGGTTAGTAAATGGATATGCAAAATAAAACAAAACCACCAAGTCTGGCTCACATTTGGAAAACACTGCTTGAAATTATCCTAAATTTCTCCTTATTACAAATGGTAATTTCTCTAATACCAATATTATTTTTATGATTGTAAATACTGAAAGATTATAGTTTCTGAAGAATAAAAGCATTACAAATAACTCAAAATAAAATTAAGAAGTACATGATGTGAAGAAATATATTACACGTGTTCCCCTGAACAATAAGTACATACAAAGTAAGGTAGGACATGAAGGGTGTATCTGACTGGAAAATAAGATGGGCCAATTATGTAGCAAGGATTTTAGGCAAATTATGGAAAGGATGACTTTGCACTGATATACCTGGACAGGAAAAGAACCACCTAAAGTGGACAGTGGAATCCTCTGTGGCAGATTCATGGAAAGGCATGGAGTAGATTTAAGATGATTCAGACTTGATATGTCCAAAGAAAAATTGCTTTTCTTTTATCTTCTAAATCTACTCATTCTCCTAACTTCCCTGTTTCTGTTAAAGGTATCATGATTCTTCTAGTCTTTCACATTTTTAACCTCTTGGGACCATTAATGATTTTTTCCCCCACACCCATATCCAATAATTTAGTTTTATTGATTCTATTTCAATCTCTCTCACATGTCCCCTTCTTTCTTTTCATATATACCTCACTCTAATTTAACCCTTTATCCCCTCTTAACCTAGACTCTGTTTACTGGTGTCCTTGCATCCACTATCCTTCTTCAATCTCTCTTTCTCAGCATTGCCAAAATAATCTGTAACCTCAGTTTTAACTGTGTCATCACGACCCCCCCCACTCACAAAGCCTTAGTGTTATCCCATTATTTCTTTGACAACTTCCTCAGCCCTTCATTTAATGCCTTCTGAACAATGTACCTAAGCCAAATTGGACTACTGATTATTGTTCCCTAAACTGCATTCATTTATATCCACGAATTAGATACCAATTCATGGGATGCACAGTCAAATCCTTATCTTTTAAGGCTCAACTTAGGTGCTAACTCAGCAGTGAGTTCCTGAATTCATTTCCAGTTTGTTAGTATTCTTCCCCCTCCTTTAGTTACTTTCTTTCTCACTCACTGCCTCTCTCTCTCTATTTCTCACTTTCTGTCTTCCTATCTGTTTATTATATACACATTTTTACATACACATTTTTACACACACAGATTTGTATGTGTGCATGCATACATACATGTATGGATATGTGTATGTATATTGTGTATATGTGTACATTTTATATGTGTGTGTAAATATGTATGTTTACATATATATATATATATAGTATGTTTATTTATCCTATTCCTTCTCCTACCTATCCCTATGCAGAATGCAAACTATTTGAGGAAAATCTGTTTTGTTTATCTTTCTATTGCCAGCCATTAATTCTACTGGCTTAAACAGAATAAATGCATATTAAACACTTGACATTAAATTGGATTGCTTATGAGGGAAGGAGTTTCAGTCCTACTAAATAAAAAAGCCAAGCCCAGCAATAATGACTCAGAAGTCTTTTTCTACCAGAATGGACTTTGAATAACAACTAGGGACAATTCTCCATGAGTATTTCCTCCCCTAACTAGCATGAATGTGCACCAATGCCTAGGTCCAGGCTCTATATTCCCTTTTTCAATGCCTGGTCCTGCTAGTCAAATGTAAAAGACATAATAAGCTGCCAGACTTCACTGGTATAGAGGATGATATCCCATTCTTGCAAGGACCTAGTTGGATGCCTAATTCACATGAGTCCCAATTAGTGAACCTGATGTGTTTCTGTCATTCTCTTTGGCTATCCTCCATTTTCCAACTGTTTTCCTTAAATAAAACTGTCTTGTTCTACTCTCTTATGAACTCCATATTTCTTTCTGAGCTTTGGGTTTTCCAAACCTTTCTAATTCTGCATTATGAAATGTAAAGTCTGGACTAGCTCTCTGGAAAATCTCAGGTTTAGCCCAAGTCTTTGGTCTTAGTGGAGGAGTGAAGGAGGCAGGAGAGCCACGTGGCTGGTCAAAGATAGAGTCTGGAATCTAGTGTCTTCTCTTGTGTCTGCTGCTGAGAGAGCATTCCCAGTTGTCTCAGCCCTTAAATACTATAGTACTATTACATCACTATTACACCACTATACTACACTGAGCAAGTGCCAGCTGTAGAACATTACATCATTATATCACATTAAATACCACATTAAGGATGTATTTAGCTAGAGAATCATTATCTCATCAATCATACTAAGTCTTAAGTATACCTTTTCAGAGTTCTGGCCCTCTACAATGGAAATAACTTGGTCTTCTGTTATGGGCAGGGCCTACCTCCTCCACAATTGAAAAGAGACATAATCATTGATGGTTCATTTTCCTCTGCTTCTATATCAAACAAAGGAACACTGCTGAAAGGACTGACCTAATTTTAAACTGTTGGACTCCATATAATCTCAACCCCCAATTTCTTCATCATTCTAGAGTAATGTACATTCATAAAAGGATTAAGGGATTCAGGGAATTCTTTTTAGAAAGCTGTTCAGTAAAAACGGTCTCCTATAAGCCCATGTCTTCAAAACCCCACAACCAAACATTAGCACAGAAAGTGAACAGCTGTGGGTGACATTGTCTTAATCTAGAAACATTCTACTTTATTTTAAGACATTTGCTTCAGTTGTATAGAATCTATGAGATAGTCATGCACTGGAAAGATTCCTTAGAATAAGCAACAGATAGGCCCAAGACTGAGTCCCAATTCTGACGCTAGGCAGCCTTTACCTAGCTGTTGAAATTTCTTAATTTTTTAAAATGAATTCAAAAGTATTTATCTCAAAGTCGCCTTGTGGAGAGAGCATTATAAATCTTAAAATTTCATATAAATATGATCTACATAATACCTTTTTACAAGGCACTTACCCTTTCTCTTTCCCAATAGGTGAACAAAAATGAAATAAAGATCATAAGTAACACCTTAAATCAAATTGCTTGGAAAAGAACAAGCTTAAAATAAGGCATTTCCTAAACTAGTTTCTATAAATCAGTGTGCTGAAACCAGCTAAAATGAATTTTTGAAAGTCAGTCAGTCGTTACAGTGTAAACACATATCTCAGAAAATGGAAATGCTACAAATTCAGGCTTGCCTTATTATTATGTTAGTTACCTAGATTTTGAAAGGTAATGGCAAAACTGTTAATAATCCATATTGAACTTAAAAGTGTGTTATATATATATTTTTTAAAGTATTTTTTTTTTCTTTCTTCTTACTCCACTCCTCCCAGATATGGCTACTTGTGTATGTGTGTGTGCGTGTGTGTTTGTGTGAAATCTTTCTATACATAATTCTATTTATCAATATTTTCTCTGGATACAAATAATCTCTTCCTTCATAGATCCTTTGTAATAAATTTGAGTATTTATAATAGTCCAAATGACAAAATGTATTGTTTTTACGTAGAGTTATACTTTTTTTTAAACATTCATTTTTAAATATCATCTCCTGGGCAGAACCAAGATGGTGGAGAGGACACACATTTCTTTCTGACCTTCTCCTACTACCTTCAGACTAATTAGCAAATCCAGCCTCGTAATTAGTTCTGGATTGGCAGAATTCATGAATATTGGAAGTGCAACAAATTACCAGCAGAAGATAATTTCAAAGATTACCAGAAAAGATCTGTGTTAATTGGAAACAGGAGGGTGGCAGCTAAGCGCAAGCAGCTGAGCACAGACACCAGAACAGATAGTGCAGAGTCCTGGGGTGGTGCAGTCTCTGAGAGGCAGTGTAGATTCCATGTGGCAGAGCATCTATGGGGAGAAATCTACAGGAATCTACAACAGTATTGGCCACTTCTCCTGGTTGCAAGCCACAGAAGATCAGCAGAGAAGTTATAAAACATCCAACACAAATAGAAAAGGTAAATAGTGAACCACAAAATGCCAGACTCTCACAGGACCTGGCCACACTCACCCAGCAATGGAGTGAGTCAGTACTGACCCAGTGCAGCTGCAGCTGCAGCTGCTTATAAAGGAAGCCACTGCTTATAGAGAAACTTCAGAAAACCTTCTCTGCCCTAAAAGCAGACCTTAACTTTTTTTTTTTTTTTTTTTTTAATGAGTAAAAAAATTAAGAGAACTCTGATGGTAGACAGTTTTTATGGTGAAAGAGGAGAACAGATTTCAAATCCTGAGGAGACTAAAGGCAAATTGTCTCCAGATGAAACCCCAAAGGGTAATATAATCTGGTCCCCATTTCACAAGGCTCTCACAGAAGAAATTTAAAAGGATCTTAAAAGAGAGCTAGAAGACAAATGGGGAAAGGAAATGAAAACTTTGCAAGAGCGTTTGGAAAAGGCATATAACTCATTAAAAGATGGATTTGATAAAATGGAAAAAGAAAGCAACTCCCAGAAAAACAGAATTTGTGAAACAGAAAAAGAAAATAAATCCTTAAAAAACAGAATTTGTGAAATGGAAAAAAAATACATAAAAAACCAACTCATTTAAAAATTCAATTAGAAATTCAAAAAGAAGTATAAAAAAAAAGTAAATGAAGAAAATAATTCACCAAAATTCAGAATTGAACAAATGGAAATGAATGACTCAATGAGACAACAAGAATCAGTGAAGCAAAACCAAAATATATATATATATATATATATATATATATATATATATATATATATATGAAATACCTAATTAGGAAAACAACTGACCTGAAAATAGATTTAGGAGAGACAATCTAAGGAATATTGGACTTCCTGAAATACATGATAAAATAAATAGAGCCTAGACACTATATTTCAGGAAAACATCAAAAAGAACTGGCCAGAGGTCATAGAATCAAAAGGTAAAATGACCATTGAAAGAATTCACCAAACACCTCCTGAAAGAGACCCAAAATTAAAATCCCAAAGAATTTTGTGGCTAAATTTCAGAACTATCAGACCAACGAAAAAAGATTATAAACAGCCAGAAAGAAACAATTCAAATATTGAGGAGCTACAATAAGGATTACTCAGAACCTAGCAGCTTCCACTTTAAAGGATTGAAAGGCCTGAAATCTGATATTCCAAAAGGTGAAAAAACTAGTATTGCAGTCAAGAATAAATTTCCCTGATAAACCGAGCATTTTCTTTCAGGGAAGAAGATGGACATTCAATGAAACTGGTGAATTCCATTTATTTTTTATAAAAAGACCAGAGCTAAAGAAAAAATTTGACCTCCAAATATATAATGCAAGAACAAAAAGGTAAAAAGAAGAAAAAAAAAACTCTTGAGAACTGTTTTTCTGTTATGGGTATACATAGTGAATACATATATAATCTGATTTTACTATTATAATATAAAAAAGAAACTAGAGATGGAAAAGGGATTGTAACAGAAAAAAGGGAAAGTGGAGGTAAAATGAGGGAAATTACATCTCAGGAAGGGGCAAAGAAAACATATTATAATTGAGGGAAAGAAAAGAGGATGATGAATGTTATGGGAATCTTACTCTCATCAGATTTATATTTAGTTTCACTGAAAAACTTCTCTCACCCTATAGAAAATTGGGAGAGGAAAGGGGACAAGGGAAGGGGTAGGCTAAAAAGAAGGGAAAGCAGGAATAGTAGGGAACAGGTATAAGAAAAGGGGAGGGTTTCTAAAAGGGAGGACTACTTGAGGGAAATAGTGCTCATAAGTAAAATATTGGGGAGGAGGGAAAGGGAAAAGGAAAGAGAAAAGTATAATTTTGGGGTTAATAAGATGGCAAGAAATACAGAATTAGTAGTTTTAACTGTAAATGTGAATGGGGTGAACTCTCCCATAAAGCATAAGCAGATAGCAGACTGGATTAAAAACCAGAATCCTACATTATATGTTTACAAGAAACACATTTACATGGTAAAGATAAAAGAGTGAAGCAGAATCTATTATGCTTCAGGTGAAGTAAAAAAAAAAAAAAAAAAAAAAAAAAAAAAAAAGCAGGAATAGCCATCCTGATCTCAGATCAAGCAAAAGCAAAACTTGATCTAATTAAAAGTGATAAGGAAGGAAACTATGTCTTGCTAAAGGGTACCATAGATAATGAAGCAATATCAATATTAAACATATATGCACCAAGTGGTGTAGCATCTAAATTCCTAAAGGAGAAGTTAAGAGAGTTGCAAGAAGAAATAGAAAGCAAAATTATAATAGTGGAAGATCTCAATCTTTCTCTCTCAGAACTAGATAAATCAAACCACAAAATAAATAAGAAAAAAGTTAAAAAGGTAAATAGAATACTAGGAAAACTAGATGTGATAGATCTTTGGAGAAAATTGAATGGAGACAGAAAGGAGTACACTTTCTTCTCGGCAGTTCATGGAACCTATACAAACCATATATTAGGACATAAGGACCTCAAAATCAAATACAGAAAGGCAGTAATAGTAAATGCATTGTTTCCTGATCACGATGACATAAAAATTACATTTAATAAAAGGCCAGGGGAAAATAGACCAAAAAGTAATTGAAAACTAAATAACCTCATCTTAAAGAATGAATGGATGAAACAGCAAATCAGAGACACAATCAATAATTTCATCTGAGAGAATATATCATTAAAACCCCAAAGAATATCATGGCTAAATTTCAGAACTATCAGACCAACAAAAAAAAAAAAAATTATAAGCAGCCAGAAAGAAACAATTCAAATATTGAGGAGGTACAATAAGGATTACTCAGGACCTAGAAGCTTCCACTTTAAAGGATTGAAGGGCCTAAAATCTGATATTCCAAAAGGTGAAAAAACTTGTAATGCAGCCAAGAATAAATTTCCCTGCTAAACTGAGCATTTTCTTTCAGGGAAGAAGATAGACATTCAATGAAACTGGTGAATTTCATTTATTTTTTTATAAAAAGAATAGAGCTAAAGAAAAAATTTGACCTCCAAATATATAACGCAAGAGAACAAAAAGGTAAAAAGAAAAAAAAAAAAAAACTCTTGAGAACTGTATTTCTGTTATGGGTATACATAGTGAATACATATATAATCTGATTTTACTGTTATATAAAAAAGAAACTAGAGATAGAAAGGGGATTATAACAGAAAAAAAAGGGAAAGTGGAGGTAAAATGAGGGAAATTACATCTCAGGAAGGGGCAAAGAAAACATTATAACTGAAGGAAAGAAAAGAGGGTGCCCAATGTGAGGCTGGGGCTGGGGCTGGAGGAGAATCTTTTCCTAATATTTGCTCCATTTCAGCTAGAAAAAGTTACTAGTTTAGCCCTTCACAAAGTTCCCTGTTTGTCTATTAAAATACTCGCCCTATTTCCTGGTCACAGTAGACTTCTTCAATGAAGTTAGGACCCTCAGATCCCACACTCGGGTGCCAAATGTGATGAGGCATTAGCACCTTGGATACTTTAGAATAAACTGGAGTCAGGATAAGCAAAAGTCCTTCGTCTTTATTCTTGGTCTTTAGAGGTAGGATTGAATTGGATGGAAGCAGAATCTGCACAACCTTCTTTCTTAGTCTCCCGCCCAGAGAGTGACCCTGGCTAGTCTTACTCCACCCCCTAGTCCCTCCAATAATTCTCTGTATACACCAATTATCGAGCCAGCACAGGATAGTGGGAAGGGCCATTCCCCAAACACATGCCCATAGTATATTGTCCAATTGGTAATTAGCTCTAAGTGCTTGGACTGACCTCAGTGCAATGACTCAAGAGTTTCAGCCCTCTACATGTAGTCATCATTTCAGGTCATCATCATGTCTCAAGTAGATTGTTGCAAAGGGTAGTCAATTGATTACAAGACTCTCTTCTCTCTAATTCATTCTTCATTCTATTATTTAAATAACTAGGATACTGAGATGAATTTAATTCTTTCTAATTAGTACTAGAAGAAAGAATGCTCAGTTTGGGGAATTACCTGAATAAACCTATATGTTCCCTTTTTGGTAGAGAAAAACCATGAATAGATTGGTTATTAAATTGGTATAGAAAGACTCATCTACTAGATCAGCAACTGATATTCTTAGATAATTGTCTGGGGAGTGACTGACTTGTTCAGCAAAGGTCACAGAGCCAGTATTTGTCAAAAAATTAGTTTGAATCCAAATATCCCTGGTGATAGGACCACCTTCCATCCACTATATCATATTGCTTCTCTTTTTGGTGCATGTTACATCAAAATATCTTCACAGTACCCTTCCCAAAGATGATGTGAGTGATAACACCTTTAATTCAAAAAAAGGGGTAAACATATTTATTCAGGTACAATTTGCAAATTAATGTTTTCCCTATGAGCAGCAAAGAAGAAGAATCAAATGAAATCTCCCCCATTATCTATCTATTTATCTGCCTTCCTTCCTTCCTTCTTTCCTTCCTTCCTTCTTTCCTTCCTTTCTTCTTTCCTTCCTCCTTCCTTTTCTCCCTCCCTCCCTCTCCCCTCCCTCCCTCCCTCCTCCCTTCCCCTTCCTCCCTTCCTCCTTTCCTCCCTTCCCTGCTTCCTTCCTTCCTTCCTTCTTTCCTTCCTTCTTCCCTTCCTCCCTCCCTTCCTATCATAATCACTCTAGATTTCATATGCAGAGTTTTACATTCACAGTAACAGCACATACCTAACTTCTCTTTTTTTATTGACTCTCCAATTCCAATTCCCACCTCCTAGGTCTCCCTCTGAGAAAACAACAGTCCTTCTTTAGTAACATCTGGAATCCTCAGAAATATGGTTACATTTTTCAGAGCAGCAAGGACATTTTTAGATAGGAAGAACCAAACTTGAATTTATTATTCAATCTTGTTCAACTCTTCCAAACCCTCTTTTGAGATGTTCTTTTCATTAATTTTTTTCTTTCTCTTCTTTTTTTATTTTTTCTAGTAAATTTATTTATTTTTAATACACATTACTTTATGAATCATTTTGGGAGAAAAAAACGAGCAAAAGAGAAAAATCACTGGAGAAAAAAAAAAACAGAAAAAAGTGAACAAACATAGCATGTATTGGTTTACATTCAGTTTCTGTAGAAGGCCAGGGACAGTGGAGGAACTCTTTCCATGGTATAAGACTCTTTTAGAGAGGGAACCTGATGACAATGTCTGGTAAGACTCCTCTCTTCTTGGGGCTTCTCAGCCTTCCTGAGAGTCAGGGATGTGACAACCTTTGTTCAACTTGAAGCAGAAATAATTGCAATTTTACATAATATATTTATATTTACATAATAATAGCAAGGTGCTTATAGTTAGCCAATGCTCAGTGTATTTATTGACTTAATTGTATTAAGGCATTTAGAACTTGAAATAAACAGACTTCATATTTGCATTCATGTGGGTCCTGCCTCATCATTCCTCTTCTAAAATCAAGGACTTGGGCTGGTACTGAAATCTTCCAGAGAGCTACTCTGGATGCTACATGTCTCCTTAGTTCTTTTTCTGGAAGCAGATGGCATTTTCTGTCCAAAGACTATTGAGATTGCTTTGGATTACTGAACCACTGAAAAGAATCAAGTCTTTCATAAATGATCATCACACATTCTTGC
This sequence comes from Sarcophilus harrisii, assembly GCF_902635505.1. NCBI lineage: Eukaryota > Metazoa > Chordata > Mammalia > Dasyuromorphia > Dasyuridae > Sarcophilus > Sarcophilus harrisii. The sequence goes on along the minus strand of NC_045426.1, from coordinate 451,465,757 downwards.
TGTTATTGTGTACAATTGGCTTGCTTCACTTATCATAAGTTCTTGTAAATCTTTCCAGGCCTTTCTAAAATCAGCTTGTTCATCATTTTTATAGAAGAATAATATTCCATTATCTTCATATACCACAACTTGTTCACACATCCCTCAACTGATGGGCATCTATTCATTTTCCAATTCTTCGCTGCCACAAAAAGAGCTGCTAAAAACATTTTTGCTCATGTGGGTCTTTTTCCCTCCTTTAAGATTTCCTTGCAATACAGACCCAGTTAATGGCACTGTTGGATCTAAGGGTCTGCACAGTTTTGTAGCCTTTTATTTATTTATTTATTTTTATTTAATAGCCTTTTATTTACAGGATATATACATGGGTAACTTTACAGCATTAAAATTCCAAACCCTCTTGTTCCAATTTTCCCTTTTACACCCCCCCCCTCCCCCAGATGGCAGGATGACCAGTAGATTTAAATATATTAAAATATAAATTAGATACAAAATAATATACCACCAAAACTTTTTTGCTGTAGAAAAAATCAGACTCTGAAATATTGTAAAAATTAGCTTTGAAAAATCAAAAATGCATGTGTGAAAATATAGGATTGGGAATTCAATGTAATGGTTTTAGTCATCTCCCCAGAGTTATTTTTCTGGGCATTAGTTCAGTTATTACTCCCATTAGAAATGATTTGGTTGATCTATGCTGAGGATGGCCTGATCCATCAGAACTGGTCATCATCTAGTATTGTTGAAGATATAATGACTCCCTGGTCCTGCCATTTCACTCCAGCATCAGTTCGGTAAGCTCTCCAGGCCTTTCTGAAATCATCCTGTTGGTCATTTCACAGAACAGTAATTTCCATAATTTTCATATACCACAATTTATTCAACCATTTCCAATGATGGACATCCATTCAGTTTCCAGTTTTAGCCAAAAAGGGCTTCCACAAACATTTGCACATACAGTCCCTTTCCTTTTTATAATCTCTTTGGGATATAATCCCAGTGAACACTGTTGGATCAAAGGGGCCGTTTGTAACTTTTGACATAGTTCCAAACAACCTCCAGAATGGTTGGATTTCCAACCCACCAACAATGCAGCAATGTCCCAGTTTTCCCATCCCTCCAACAATTCAATTTTTTCCTGTCATCTTAGCCAACTGACAGGTGTGGTGGTATCTTAGGTTGTTTTAATTTGCATTTTTGATTAATAATGACTTGAGCATCTTTTCATATGACTAGAAATATTTCAATTTTTCATCTGAAATTTTTTCATATCCTTTGACCATTTTTCAATTGGAGAATGGTTGATTTTTATAAATTAGGTTAATTTCTATATATTTTGAAAAGGTTTATAGAACCTTTGACTGTAAAAATATTTTTGTTTTTGCTTCCCTTTAATCTTTGTCTGCATTAGTTTTTTTGTACAAAACTTTTCCGTTTGGTATAATCAAATTTTATTTTGTGATCAGTAATGATCTCTAGTTTCTTTGGTCATAAAGACCCCTTCCACAGGTCTGAGGGGTAAACTATCCCATGTTCCGCTAATTTATTAATAATTTTATTCTTATGCCTAGGGAACCCATTTTTGTTATCTTGGTTCGGCTTAAATTGGATCAATGCCTGTTCTGTATTAGTTTCCAATTTTTGCTTTTTATCAAACAGAAAGTTCTTATCCCAAAGCTGGGGTCTTTGGGTTTGCAAAGACTAGGTTGCTATTTTTGTTATTTTCATTCCTTGAACCAATCTTTCCACTGATCAACAATTATTCCTTAGCCAATACCAAATAGTTTTTAACTGCTGCTCATAATAATTTAGATCTTAAGCTAAGCCACCATCATTTGATTTTTTTCATTAATTCCTTAAATTCTTGACCTTTGTTTTCCATATAATTTTGTTTTATTTTTTTCTAGGTCATTAAAATGTTTTTTTGGGATCTGATTGGTATAGCTAAATAAATAGATTAGTTTAGGTAATATTGTCATCTTTATTTTTTGCTCCCCTATCCAAGAGCATTTAAATTTTTCCATTTGGTTAGATTTGGCAATTTGTGGAAAATGGTCTGTAATTTTCTCATAAAGTTTTGATTTTCCCCTTGGCAGATGATTCCTAAATTTTTATATTATCAGTAGTTACAAATGGAATTTCTTGTAACTCTGACTGTTGGATTTTTTAGTGATATAAAGAATCTGATGACTTATGTGGGTTTATTTTATAACCACAACTTTGCTAAATTTGGATTATTTCTAATAACTTTTAGCAGAATCTCTGGGGTTCTCTAAGTTAATCATGTCATCGAAAGAGTGATAATTTGGCTTCCTCATTGCCTATTCTTATTCCTTTTAATTTTCTCACTTCTTCATACTGCGTTTCTAATAAATTTAAATAATAATGGTGATAGTGGGAACCTTGTTTCCTCCAGATCTTATTGGGAATGGTTGCGTTGTCTCCATTACATTGATGTTACTGATGGTTTAAATGATTCTGATTTTTTAAGGAAAAAGTCCATTTATTCCTATACCTCAAGTGTTTTAATAAAGGTGGATTTTATCAAATGTTTTTTCTGCATCTATTGAGATGATCTTTGGTTTTGTTAATTTGGTTATTAACATAAATTATATTGATAGTTTTCCTAATATTGAACCATTACCTTTAAACCTTACTTGATCGTGTATTATCGGAGATGATTTTCTTAGTCTTTTGCTAATATCTTATTTAAGATTTTAGCATCAATATTCTTTGGGAGATTGGTCTAAATTTTCTTTTCTGTTTTCAGCCTACCTTTTAGGTATCATAATTTGTCATAGAAGGAATTTGGTGGACTCCTTTACCCATTTTTATCAAAAAAATACTTGGGAATTGTTCTTTAAATGTTTGGTAAAATTCACATTAAAACCATCTTTGGGTTTTTTCTTGGAAGTTGTTTAATTGCCGTTCTTTTTTTCTGAAATGGGACATTCCAATTACTTCCTCCTCTTTAGTTAAGTCTGTATTTTTTGGAGGTAGTCATCCATTTCACTTAGGTTATAAATTTATTGGATAAAGTTGGCAAAAAACTCCTTATTATTTCTCCCTTTTTCTTTTGGGGAAAGTTCTCCTTTTCATTTTAAGACTACTTTTCATTTTCCCCTCCTCCTTTTTAATCAATTTCAAAGGTTATCTATTTTTTGGCTTTTTTCATAGAACCAACTCTTAGTTTTATTAATTAGTTCAATAGTTTTTTACTTTCAATATTTTAATTTCTCCTTTTTAATTTTAAATTTCCCTTTATATTTGATTGGGGTTTTAATTTTCTTTTTTAGTTTTTTTTAGTTAAGCCCAACATTAATCTTTTCTTTCTCTGTTTTATTCAATAAGCTCTAAGGATATAAAATTCCCTTTATTTGTTTGATCCCAAAAATTTGTTGATTCCCATCATTTCTTATTTAGGAAATTTTAATTGTTCTAAATTTGCTGTTCCAATCATTCTTTTAAGAAATTGTTTTATTTCCAATTACTTTTTGGTCCCTAACTTTTGTTAATGGGTTTTTTATTGCATCATGATTGAAAGAAAGCATTTACTATTTCTCTTTCTTGATTTAATTTTGAGGTCTTTATGTCCTAATATTGGTCAATTTTTGAATGGTTCCATGAACTGCTGAAAAGAAAGTATATTTTTATTATTCAATTTTCTCCAAAGTCCAACAACCAATTTTTCTAATACTCTATTTATTTTAATTTCTTTCTTATTTGTTTGTGGTTTGTTTTTCTAATTTAGGTGCAAGGTTGGATTCCTACTATTACAGTTTTGTTGTTTTTCTTCTTGCAAACCTCTTAACTTCTCCTTTAGGAAGTTGGTCCATACCATTTGGTGCAATATGATTATTGATATTCTTTTGTTTTTACCCTTTTGCAGGATGTGTTTCCTTCCCCTTTCCTTTTAATTAGATCAATTTTACTTTTTGCTTGATCTGAGATAAGGATGGCACCCCCTTTTTGACTTCACCCGAAGCATAATAGATTTTGCTCCATTTACCTTTTACTCAATGTTCCCCTGCTTTAAATGTGTTTCTTGTAAACAACATATTGTGGGTTCTACGTCCAGTCTGCTATCTGCCTCCCTTTATGGGGGAATTCTCCATTCACATTTCTGTTAAATTACTAAATTGTATTTCCCCATCCCAAAAACCCCAGATTGTGCTTTTTTATTCTTTCAACCCCTTTTCCCCTTTTAAACTTATGTCCCATCTTGTAAGATATTATCCCCTTTAAATCCTCCCTCCTCCCCTTTGGGCTTTTCCCCTTCCTTCCCCCTTATTACTCTTTTCCCCTTTTTCCCCCGTTTTAATTGGGAGAATTTTCTCTAAAAACAAATGTCAATTATTTTTTCTTTGATAACTTGAGAGTAAGATTCCCACAATTCCTCCCCCTCTAAATTTCGATATGATAAGCCTTTGCCCTTTGGGATGGTTTCCCCATCCCTCCTTCCCATCTTATTCTGCCATCATCCCTTTTCCATATCTTTCCCTTTTTGTTTATCATAAATCAAATAACTATTCTTTTTGTATATCCAAAACAAAATACAATTTCAAGAGTTATTTTACCTTTTCTGCATCTCTTGGTTCTAGCTTGAGATCAAATTTTTTTTTTTGGTTTTTTTCTTCAGAAATAAATGGAATTCATTTGTTTCATTAAATGTCCATCTTCTTCCCTGGAAGAAAATGCTCAGCTTAGCTGGGTAGTTTATTCTTGGCTGCATCTCAAGTTCTTTGTCCTTCGGAATATCTATTCAGGCCCTTCTTTCCTTTAATGAGGCAAGGATCTTGGGTGATCCTTATTTTGGACCCCATTTAAATGGTTTTTTTTGGCGGTTTAAAATTTTTCCTTAATCGTAGTTTTGAAATTTTACAATATTCCTTGGGGTTTTATTTTGGGTTTCTTTCAGAAGGTGTTTATGAATTTTTCAATGCCTATTTTACCTTCTGATTGTATTACATCTGGGTTCTCTTGATGATTTCTTGTAAAATAGTATCACTCTTTTTTTCATCATAATTTTCGAAAGTCCAAAACCTCAGATTTCTCTCCTGACTATTTTCCAAGTCTGTTTTTGCAAGTAGATAATTCATGGTTTTTTCCGTTTGTCATTTTTTTTTTTTCTTGACTGATTCTTGCTCTCAATGAATCATTATTTCTATTTGTTCAGTTCAATTTTTAAAGAATTATTTGCCCTTAGTTTTTTATTTTTCTTTATTGTCCAAGGTTTTTGAAGTTGTTTTGGTTTGGGAATTTTTCCATTTCATAATTTTTTTTTTTGTAATTATTTTTTTTCCAATTCCAGATCCTACTTTCTTTGTTCTTTGTCTTTTCCAACAGGATCCACTTTCTTTGAGTTCTTTTGCTTTTTCCACCCAAAATCCTACTTTCTAGGAATTTTTTTTTTTTCCATTTCCCAAATTCTACTTTCCTAGAATTTTTTTTTTTTTCTAATTTATTTCAGGAAGTTGTTGCCTCTTGTGGGCTTTTCCTTTCCCCATTTATCTTCTTCTTTTTGGACTTTTAATGGTCTCTTCTGAGAGATTATGTAAAGGAGGACAGTTTTGTTTTTTGTTTGAGGGTCCTTCAGGTTTGTTATGCTCTTTTTCTGCATAAAGCTGTCGATGTCTTTTTCATTTTTTATTCTGTTTTAAATTTATGGTCTCCAGGGAGGGGTTACCAGCTTCCCTCTGCAGGCAGGGAAAAGGTAAACCGTTTCCCCCCGAGGTTGGGTGCTCAGGAGGTTTTCCCTTCCCCAACAAAGTGGATTCAGCACTCCGAAAGCTTCAAACTGCTTGTAGGGCTGATGGGTTGCCTTGCCCTCCTGGACAAGGTGAAAGTGTCACCCCCAGGCCGGGCCTCTTGTGGGACTGTGAGTTTAGCGCGAACGACCCGACCACAGACCCCAACCGCCCAGGTTCTGCCCAATCTCGGCCTGAAAAGCTCTTGGCCCCGCCAAGCTCCCCACTCGCATTAGGCTAACCCGGCTCGCCCTCCCTGCCATGCAGGATCACAACTGCCCCAGGGATCCAAACTGCCCCAAGGAAAAGCCCGCTGGGGTGGGGGGTTTGGCGCGAGTCTGTGCCTTCACCCCGGTTGGGACTCTCCTCGAACCCATTCTCTCCCCGCCTGTGCCAATCCCCCTGGCCCCCGGGAACCAACCTTTTTGGCGGGACTGCGATTTTCTTGGCCGGTGGTTGTTCTATTTTTATCTTTACTAATTGCAGTCAAGACTTTTTGAGGCTCGAATTAATATTGATAAAGAGGGTAAGAGAAGGCTTAGAAAGTCGGGGTGTTTTCCATCTTGGTCCCCTTTTTCCAGGATGTCAAATTGTCTCCAAAATGGTTATATCATTTCACAACTCTATCAAAAATGAATTAGTGTCCCAGTTCCCACATCCCCTCCAACATTTATCATTATCTTTTCCTGTAATCTTAGCCAATCTGAGAGGTTTGAGGTGGTACCTTGGAGTTGTTTTAATTTGTATTTCTCTGATCAATATTGATTTAGAGAATTTTTTTCATATATCTATAGATGGCTTTAAATTCATCATCCAAAAATTTTTTGTTCATATGTTTTGCCCATTTATCAATTGGGCATTGAGATTTTCTTGGTAAAGATACTGGAATGACTTGCCATTTCCTTCTCTAACTCATTTTACAGTTGAGGAAACTAAGACAAACAGAGTTCATTGACTTGTCCACGGTCACACAGACAGTAAGTATCTGAGGCTAGATTTGAACTCAAGATGAACCTTTCTGACTTCAGCCCTGTCATCTGGCTGCCCTCAAACAAAATTGGATCATTTGAAAATAACTGAAAGATTCAGTCTGATAAATCTGCTATGCTGGGGAAATTCAGGTCTCATGCAAGAGTACCCAATAAAATCACAGAAACACAAACCTAGGACTTGCCTTTATAAAAGCAGGATACAACTTGCAAAGAAGGATTTGAATCCAATCAAGCAGTAATTATATCTGAAAAATGAGCAACCCTCACTACAAATACCTTCCATGTCCAGTGTTTAACCTAGGATCAAAGAATCATAGATATCAAACTGACAGAAACCTTAGAGGCCATCAAGTCCTATTATTTGATATTAGATAATTACAAGACAGACTTATGTCAAACAAATTCATTCAGTTCCAATTTATGCTCTTGCTTAAGTCTAAAGGGTTGATTTCTTATAGAATTTGAAAACCATTCAAAGGTTAATTCTCTCAATCCCAGTGGGTTTTATTTCCATAATTTGCAGATATATACATATACATACATACACACACATATCAGGAGATAACATTATGATATAACAACTTAAGGCAAATAACTAAGTAATCTTTTAGAAATGTGGAGACATTTAACTTATTGAAAGTTTTTCCCTTTTGAGAAGTGAGGAAGATATCCTTAGGCAAAGCAATGAAACCTATTAACCTTGATTCCCTGAAGGCCTAGGTGTGCATAAACTTGATCATTTACACTTACTCTTGCTATTTCTTTAGCCTTGCAAAAGTTGGTGTAAGCATGCTGAAGTTTAAAAGTAAGGATTACTGCCATTTAGAGAGGCAACCTGCAGAGAGATGTTTGGGAGATTAGTCTTGTAGTCATTATGCTTTTCTGTGACTACTTAAAATTATGTTGATTAAACAATGTGAATCTATTCTGAAAGCCCTGGGTTAGCACTGATAAGTTAAATCTCCAAATGTATGACATTATTATTATTAGGGCATCTCCCAGGTGCTATTTATCTGGATTTTGTAGCTGGTTCTGTCTCACCCTTGGAATTCTGAGGAGCTAGGAAGAAAGCTGGCAAGCCATCTCAGGATTTTAAGCCTACTTGTGATTTCCCTCTTAGTTCATATATACATTCCTCACATCATTTATTTGCCACTAGGGAGGTCCTGCCCCTAACTCCAGTTAAAGTACTAAATAACAATCATAATAGCTAAAATTTACATAATGTTTTAAGGTTTATAAAGCCCTTTTCATGTATTGTCTCATTTGATCCACACAGGAACCCTGTGAAGTAGATATCATTATCCTCATTTTACAAATAAAGAAATTGAGGCATTCTGAGACAAAGTGACTCAGTCAAGGACACACAGGAAGTAGCTGAGAAAGGATTAGAACTCCAGTCTCTCAGTCTCCAAGTCCAGTATTCCATCCATCATTCTACATATTCAATGGCATGAAGCAAAGAAACCAATCATCCCCATGGATTCAGCAGCTCAATAATTTAAGCCCATCTGGACTTAACATGGAATCCTGGGAAGATTAGCCCTTTGAACCTTGGATTTCCTTAAGTAAAATCAGAATGAAATAAACAAACAAAGTAAAACTACCTGACAAACAGTACAGTGAGAGCCAATTAACATTTTGATACTACAATTCCAAGAATTAATAATATGACTTTTGGAAAAGGAAATGTGGCATAAGGGCAAAACTGGTTTTTTGACTGGTTTGGGAATCATGGCATTCTGGACTTGTCTTGAATTCCTGACCCTGAGTAGGTGATTTCATCTCCCTATAACTCAGTTTCCTCGTCTGTAAAGAATTTAAAAATATAAACTCTTAACTTCTTCCAGATATAACATACTATTATTTGGAAGCTCATGGCTAAGTCAATAGTCTGTGTCCTGTAGTTTTCAACGGGTTCTGAATATTTGCATGTTGAAGACAGTGGGGAGGTGGTATCTGTCTCTGAAAATTGATTGACACTTTTATTTGCATCCTCAGACAAGAAGTCTGAAACTAGAAAGGCATCTAATTTGGATTATAATCTCTGTTTAATTGAATGAAATAAAGAAAAACAAACAAAAAGCAAAATGGTTCATAGGTTATCATGACAAAACATTTCCTCAGTTGATTAAATTGTTCACCTTTCAATTGTTCTAAGGTTTTGTTTTACATTTTATGTATGAACAAGAATCGGATGGAAGAGCATACAGAGTATGTCCGGATTTAATTTTTTTCAATGTTAAAATAAACAGATGGCATTTGCAAAAGTTAATAAAACTGATTAACATTAAAACTACATATATATATATATATATATATATATATATATATACACCTATATAGGTGTATATACATATATGTTTCCGTATGTGTATTTATTATTTATATTTTAATATATTTGTTATTATTTCTATATTATTTATTTATTTGCATTGACATGGATCTTAGGATACTAGATTTTACTTCCCACAGGAAGCCATTCCTGATCTCATTGGCTGATACTGCTTTCTCCTGTTTCAAATTGTCTCATGTATAATTATTGTGCTTTTTAAAAGATTTTGTATATATGGTTCAATATACACACTTATTGAAATGAACAGATTTAGAACTAGAAGACCAATAAGAAGCTACTTATTCCAAAGTATTCATTTTTACACAGAAGGTGAGTAATTTGGCTAAAATTGCAGAGAAGAGATATGATCCTAACCTTGGTCCTTTAGCTTCAAATTCATCATGCTTTCCACTACACTATATGCTTCCATTTCCTTCCTTTTTTTTCCTTCAAATTCAAAATTATTCGAATTCCCCCTTTTCTTCAAAATCCTTCTCATCCTTCACCTTCAATCTATCAATTTCTCTTCAAGCCCTCCCAAATTTTTCCTTATATATTCAAAATCTAGCTTTTATATAAAGAGTTGAAATCCTTACAAATTCAATCAATAATTTCATTTTTTCTTTCTCTACTTTTCCTTCCTCTTGCCTTTATTTGCCTCTTTTTTCTCTTCTTTTCCTTTTCTTCCTCCATCATCTTCAACTTTTCCTTCCTATATTTGTCCCAAAATTAGTAGGTACCTAAAGTGGATTTGAACTTGTCTTTTCAACTCTAATCCCAAAACTCTTTCACTCTATTACCTAAATGCCCATTTCACAGATAAGAAAAGTGAGACTTAGAGAGTTTGTACTATTTATTTGAAAGAAGAGAGTTAAATAATGAATTTTTTTCCTCATTCTAATTCCAAGACTCTCTCCATTGACAATTTGTGTCTAGAACAAAGGGCTTACATCATCATAGATTTGTATAATTAATAGGTTTTATGCTGTGCAATGTGTGTGTCACACATGTATATGTGTATATGTCTGTATTATGCATATGAATACATACCTTCACATATACATACACACATATGGTTAAGTTCAATGAACTATAGCTGTGAGTAAATGTATTGTCTAGAGCAAAGAAAATGATGACCTCATTGTACTCTTTGACCGTCAGATCATATGTATGTCATCTTAGTGACTTCTGAGTACAATATTTTATAAGGAACATTGACCAATTCAATAGCATTCCAGTAGGGAGAAATTTTTTTTTCCCAACTTCCACTCAGTTTTTAAATTGATCTTCCTAAAATGCAGACCATCCAACAAATGATAGTGGTTCCTTTAAATTTCCTGGATCACATATAAAATACTGTCTTAGGAACTCAAAACCCTTCATAACCTTATCTCTTTCAGTCTTTCCAGTCTTAGTTCTTGCTTTTCCCCCACCCCATACTCTATTCTCCAATGACAGTGACTTCCTGCTATTTCTCACATAAGATACTCCATATCTTAATTTTGATGATTTTAACTTACTGGACTAATTCTTTATTATTATTATTATTATAACTTTTTATTGACAGAACATATGCATGGGTAATTTTTTACATTATCCCTTGCACTCACTTCTGTTTCGACTTTTCCCTTCCCTTTCTCCACCCCCTCCCCTAGATGACAGTCAGTCTTATACATGTTAAATATGTTATAGTATATCCTAGATACAATGTATGTATGCAGAAGTGTACAATTCTCTTGTTGCACAAGAAGAATTGGATTCAGAAGGTAAAAATAACCTGGAAAGAAAAACAAAAAATGCACACAGTTCACACTCATTTCCCAGTGTTCCTTCTCTGGGTGTAGCTGATTCTGACTGGACCAATTCTTGAAGTTCTCTCCCTCATCTACATCTCCTAGATCACCTGGTTTCCCTCAAAATCCTATGAATAGTCTACCTTCTACAAGAAGCATTTTCTGATAATCCTTAATGCTTGTGCCTTCCCATTATATATTATCTTCATTTTATTTTGCATATACATTGTTTGCATATAGGTTTTTGCCTGTTTTCTCTCCCACTAGACTGTGAGCTCCCTGAGAGAAATGCAATTTTTTTTTGCCTTTTTTCCCTCCCCAGTACTTAGCATAGTGCCTGGCACATAGTAGGTATTTAATAAATGCTTGTTGACACAGACTTGATTTGATTTAAGGAAAAACTTTCTGAATACAAGGATTAGTAAATATTGCATAATTAGAATTGTTTAAGCAGAAGACCCAGAAATGTGAAGGACTTTCGATCTATATCGCATAAGAATAAGTTGAAGGAATCATGAATATTTAACCCGGAAGAGAGAAGACTAAGAATATATAGATATAAGACATTATATCTCATATCTCATGTGATTGTTCTATGGAAGAGTAAATAAATGCATGAAAAAAATTATTTTGGAACTTACTATGTGCTATATTTTGGGGATACAAATACAAACCCCAAATAGCTCCTGCCCCTTAGCAAATTACATTTAAATACGACAAGACAATATATATAGAAGAGGCATAGTTGGAAAGAAGAGAATGTGGTACAGACATGGCAGAAAGGTTTGGAGATGTCCAAAAAGTGTAATGCTGCCTTGATTCCAGTCAAATTAAAATGAAAACTTATGTAGTAGAGGCCATGGGCCCAAATGTGGGAGTCTACGCTCCCATGGAAGGTGGAGGAAATTCCAAGTGTAGATATCATGAATTGATGATGGCCAAATGATGAGGTAAGTCTTGTTCTCTTTATAAAGCCTTGAAAGTCAGAGCCAAGAATTGTGAGTGGAGATTGAAAAGAAGCATATTTAAAATTAATGACAGGGAGAATGTACCCAAATTAGCTTAGAATATGATGGTTTCCCCTGATTATTCCTTCAGAGTCTAGATGACTACACACCTGGTATGTGAGAGGATTAGATTTAGTGGCCTATGGCATACTTTTCAGCTCTCAAATAGTGTAATTCTGTGATTCTGAATCACTTGTTCTCAATAATATCATAGAAAAAATTCATTCATCAGATAGAATATTAGAGCAAATGATCTTTAAGATCTTTACCAAGTCAATGATTCTATTACATGGAAAGAACATGTGAACTTGAAGGACTGATTACCTAGAATCATTTATGACCACAGGATTTAGAGTTTGAAGGGACTGTACATGTCATTAAGTACAATCCATCTTCATTCTATAGATGAGAAAATTGATCCTAAAGCTGAAATTAGTAACAGAGCCAAGACTCAAAGCCACATCTTCCAATGCCAAATCCCTTCATTTCTCCCCTGCAATTATCATAAAAGATGCTATATGTCAATTCCCTTCTCTGAGTCTTAATGTTTTCACCTAGAAAATAGAAATAGTAGTACTGGTCTTTTCTACCTCACAGAGTTAGTGTGAGGTTCAGGTGAACTAATCTATATAAAAACACATAAACTCTAAAAGTAAGGCATTATTATTACCAATGAATAGAATCATTATTATCAGCTGAGTTTTAAAAATAAATATAACAAGTAGAAATTTTACAGGAGCTTATTTCTTTAGCTACTCTCATACTTCAATTTTGTTGTTGAATGTTGATTTAATGGTGGATTATATTACCCTTTTAGTGATTCCTCTGTCATTTTATATATGAGTCATAAATTCTACATTTTAATAAGACTTAATGGTTTAACATCAGGCCATAAATATTTCCAAATAATATAATTTGGATTCTTTACTATAACAACTCTGAATTCTCTCTTCACTCATAAGAGCAGGTGTCTGCAGACAAGAGGGGCTATTAGTTCTGAGGCTCAACAGTTACTGTGGCTGGCCGTGAACAATTGATGTGTTTCAAGTACTAGTATTGTGAAGGTAGAGAAAATGCTGTGTACATTTTAAAAGGTTCTTATTAAAGCCATCATTTAAAAGGAGGCTGCAAACTCCTTCATAAGGCCACTATATTAAAAAAAAACTCCACAGTTACTAAGGATCACAGTTAATATGCTAGTTCCATTAATCCAGTAAGAGCTCCTGGAACAAGCATCATCAGGGAAAGGAGTTCTCCACAACAGCAATTTTCCCAGATAGCTAAAGCTACCCCCTTAAAACACTAAGTTATTTTGTTATTAAGGAAATAGAATGCAAATTTACCTAAAATGTGTGATATTCCTGCATTCTTAAGCAATTTGAACATATTTTTACTGATAACACATAAGAATAAATGAGATGGTATTATATTGAGCTAAGTGACTACATGATATTGAGCAATGTCATTTGCTATATGAGAGGCAGCAAAAGCATGGTGGATAGAAAACTTATGGCAGTGCTGCATAGTGGCTCTGGGACCCTGTTCAAAACATTTAATCTTTTGCTGCTCAAGGAAACTCTAAGAAAACATGTTGCACATAAAATTCCAGCCTATAATGATAGAGGAAATTTCCTTATCCAAAAATTCTTTGTGTCAATATAATCCTATATCCTTTCTTCATTAGAAAATATTTTTAGCCCATTGTGTGTTTTATAAATTTCTGAAAATTGATTTATTGTGAATTAGAGAAATTGTGAGAAGTCCAAAAAAAGGAAAGCCATCTTTCATATGTCAACACTATATTTTTCATAATATGAAGGTGACTGACTTTAATTGTCGGCCTTTCATTCAATAAACATTAATGAAATATCTAATGTGCCATGTACTGTGGTAAGTAAAAAAAATGGATATGGTTTGGAGGAAGGGGAAAAATGTAACAGCTTCTTCTCTCAAAGAGATTACATTCTACTAGGGAATATAATAAATACAAAGCATATGGATTAATTAAAAAGTATCAGAAATCTTATAGGAATTTCAAACTTTGTTTATCTGCAAGGGTGCTCAAGAGAGAAAATTACTATCCTGCCATTTGACTGATTTAAGGCACATACTTCTCCAAGTATTCAATCTAGTAATATAACTTAGGGAAGCAAGAGCACAAATGATGTAGGTTCAGACTTGAGAATGAGGGTTGGAGTACAGGACACAAATTGTTTCACTGGCTCTTTCACCTTAAAATTCCTAAGTGACTTTACGGGAAATCATGAAGTGTCATTGAGGAGACAGATGAAAATGATGTAATGTCAATATGTCACAGTGAATATTCAACATACTTTGTCACGATCCAGGATCAGATTTTCTCAGAAACTATCTCATTTCAACTTTTCAACTTGTAGAAAAATCTTTCTTTCTCTCTCTCTGTTTCTTTGTCTATCTCTGAATCTGAATTTCTATGTGTGCTTCTGTCTTTGTCTTTCTCTGTCTCCATATATTCCTGTCTCCCTATCTTTTTGTTTCTCTTTCCCTCCCTCCCTCTTCTCTCTTTCCTTCTCCTGCTCCTCCTTCTGCTTCTCTCTCCTTTTCTCTGCTTCCTCTCTTCCTCTCCCTCCCCTCCTCCTTCATATCTTCTTCTCTCTCCCCTCTTTTTTCTTTCTACAGATCAAAGTATAGAATACATTTGCATGTTCATTGTCAAAGATAGATTTAAACAGCAACTAAGAAAAACTTGCTCTGTCACTGATACTTTTATATATTTTGCCATTCCAAGAACACTAATTTTCAAAATGTGGCACAGACTAGGTCTGTTGTGTATATGAGAAAGGAGAGCTCAATAGGAAGAGAAGCAATTTTGTATGAAAAAAAAAAAAAGAAACAAGAAAGGAAGAAAAGAAATAGCGGGAAGGAAAGGAAGGAAAAGGGGAAAGGAAGGAAGAGAAAAAACCTAATCTATTAACTATCTAAAAGAATACTCATCAAAATGTATCTCCATCGAGACAGTATGGAAATTTGATATACCCTATCTGTAATTTAACAGATTTGAATCTTGTATTCAAAATCTTGTATTTGAATCACACATTTGTTCAGTACGAGTTTTTATTTTTATAGTACAGGGCCATTTCTTTTTAAGTTATTTTGTATTTTGACTGTCACAAAAATATTTTCAAATATCTATTTGTAAACAGGATGCTTTCTCTCCCTTGAAATGAAACTATTCTATTAGCTTCTAGATCTGAAAATGAAAGCCATCTTCAGATAGGAACCCTTTCCTCTTCTTTTGGCCTCGGTTTTTCTTCTGTAAAATAAAAGTGTTGAACTGAATAGACTTTACAATTTTTTTTTTAATTCTCAATCTATAATCCTGTGACCTTTGACACAGTCATAGTAACTGCTTGAAATCAAAATCACAACAAAATCATGGGAGAGGGAAAAAAAAAAGGCAGAAAAAAGAAATGAACATAGCATGCGTTGATTTACATTCAATCTCCATACTTCTTTTTCTGGATGATAATGGCATTTTCTGTCCAAAGTCTCTGGGGATTGCTTTGGATCACTGAATCACTGAAGAAAACAAGTCTTTCATAGTTGATCATTAAAAATTCTTGTAGCTATTGTGCACAATGTATTCCTGGTTCTGCTTGTTTCACTCAACATCAGTTCATGTAAATTTTTTGCTCATTTTCCAATTTTTGCTACCACAAATATGGGCTGCTACAAAAATTTTTGCCCATATGAATCCTTTCCCCTCCTTTATGATTTTCTTAGGAAACAGATTCAGTAGTGGCACTGCTGGGTCACAGGGTATGCATAATTTTATAGACCTTTGGGCAAAGTTCCAGGTTTCTCTCCAGAATGATTGCATCATTTCACAACACCATCAACAATGCATTAGTGTCCCAGTTTTTCCACATGCCCTCCAACATTTGTCATTATCTTTTCCTGTCATTTTAGTCAATCTGAGAGGTGTGAGATGGTACTTCAGAGTTGTTTTAATTTTTATTTCTCTAATCAACAATAATTTAGAGAATTTTTATAGGATTACAGATGGCTTTCATTTTATCCTCTGAAAATTGCCTATTCATATCCTTTGACCAATTATCAATTGGGGAATGATGTATTCATATATATATATATATATATATATATATATATATATATATATCTTAGAAATGAAACCTTTATCAGAAACACTGGTTGTAAAACTTTGTATTTCTCTTTCAATCTCATTTCTGTTGGTTTTGTTTATGCAAAACTTTTTTTTAATTTAATGTACTCCAAGTTGTTCATTTTGCCTTTCATTTTGTTCTCTAGTTATTCTTTGGTTATAAATTCCTTCCTTCTCCAAAGATCTGATAGGTAAATTATCTCTTGCTCTCCATATTTTGCAGGGTTCCTACTAACATCAAGCATCCCTCCTACCACAATAATCCCAATAACTATACCTACCCTCACAAAACTTTCTGCCCTAATAGTAACTGTATCAGGAATCCTAACTGCCACAGAACTTAACCTGATAACAAATAAAATACCAAACAAACCCTTAATCCATACACACAACTTCTTTTGTTTATGGTATTATCCTTTATGCCCAATTCATGTTTAACCTTATTTTGGTATAGGGTGTAAGATGTAGATATATACAGAGTTTCTGACATATTATTTTCCAGTTTACCCAGCAATTTTTGTCAAATAATAAGTTCTTATTCCATAAACTGGAGATTGGGAGGGTTTTCAAATACAAGATTACTATAGGCTTTGATCATTATGCCATATTTCTAGTCTATTCCACTGATCTATCACTCCATTTCTTAGCCAGTACTAAAGGGTTTTGATGATTGCTGCTTTATAATATAATTTTAGGTTTGGTATAGCTAAGCCTTTGTAATTTTTTCCCCATTAATTCCCTTGATATTCTTTTTTTATTCCTCAAGGTGAATTTTGTTATTATTTTTCCTAGTTCTATAAAATAAAGCTTTGACAATTTTATTGGTATGCAATAGACCAATTTAAGCAAAATTGTCATTTTTATTATATTAGCTCGGTCTAGCCATGAACAACTGATATTTTTCCAATTGTTTAGATCTGATTTTATTTATGTGAGAAGTGTTGTGCAATTATGTTCATATGGTTCTTGAATTTGTCTTGGCAGGAAGACCCTTAAATATTTTATTTGTCTACAGTAATTTTAAATGAAATTTCTCTATCTCTTGCTGATGGGTTTTGTCAATAATATATAGAAATTCTGATGATTTTTGTGGGTTTTTTTATACCCTGAAACTCTGCTAAAGCTGTGAATTTGTATGTTTTTTGGAAAATTCTCTAGGTAATTCATCTTTTCATCTGCAAAGAGTGATAGTTTTATTTCCTTGTGCTTATTTTATTGCCTATCCTAATTCCTTTAATTTCTTTTTCTTTTCTTAAAGCCAACTTTTCCAGTGCAATGGTGAATAATAGTGGTGATAATGGCCATCCTTATTTCACCCTTGATCTTAATGGGAATGCATCCAGCTTCTCTGCATTACAAATAATGCTTGCTGTTGATTTTAAATAAATACTGTTTATTATTTTAAGAAAAACTCCCTTTATCCTCATGCAACCCAGTATTTTTAATAGGAATGGGTGCTGTATTTTATCAAGAGCTTTTTCTGCATCTATTGAGATTATCATATGACTTTTGTTAGTTGTTTTGTTATTGGTATGGTAGATTGTAGTAATAGTTTTCCTAATATTGAACCAACCCTGCATTCCTAGTGCAAATTTCCCTTGGTCATAATATATTATCCTGCTGATAAGTTGTTGTAATCTCTTTGCTAATATTTTATTTAAAATTTTTGCATCAATATTCATTAGGGATATTGGTCTGTAATTTTCCTTCTGTTTTGGCTCTTCCTAGATTTAGGTATCAGTACCATATTTGTGTCATAGAAAGAATTTTGCAGGACTCCTTCTTTATGGATTTTTCCAAATAGTTTACATAGCATTGGAATTAATTGTTCTTTAAATGTTTTGTAGAATTCACTTGCAAATCCATCTGGCCCTGGAGATTTTTTCTTAAGTAGTTCATTAATGGCATGTTTAATTTATTTTTCTAAAATGGGATTATTTAAGTAATATATTTCCTCTTCTGTAGTCTGGTCTAGTTATATTTTTTGTAAGTGTTCGTCCATATTTGTTAGATTGTGAGATTTGCTGCCATATAACTGGTCAAAATAGCTCCTAATTATTGTTTTAATTTCTTTTTCATTAGTGATAAATTTACTCTTTTCATTTCTGGTGATGATTTGTTTTTGTTTTTGTTTTTGTTTTCCTTTCCTTTTTCTAATCAAATTAGCCAAAGGCTTACCTATTTTGTTGGTTTTTCCATAAAACCAACTCTTGTTTTTATTAATTAGTTCAATAGTTTTCTTAGTTTCATTTCTATTAATCTCTTCTTTGAATTTCTAATTTGGTATTTATTTGGGGGTTTTAATTCTTTTCTTTTTTAGTTTTTTTTAGTTGCATGCTCAATTCATAGATCTCCTCTTTTTCTATTTTATTCATGTAACTTTTTAGAGATATAAAATTTCCCCTAAGAACTGCTTTGGCTGCATCCCATAGGTTTTGGTATGTTGCTCATTATTATCATTCTACTGGATGAAATTATTGATTGTTTCTGGGTTTTATTGTTTGACCCATTCAATGTTTAGAACTAGGTTATTTAATTTGCATTTGGTTTTTAGTCTATCTTTCCCTGGCACTTTATTGAATGTAATTGTTATTGCTTTGTGTTCTGAAAAGGAAGCCTTTACTATTTCTGCCTTTCTCCGTTTGATTGTGAGGTTTTTATGCCCTATACATGGTCAATTTTTGTGTAGGTGAATTGTACTGCCATGAAAAAACTATATTCCTTTCTGTTCCTATTCAATTTTCTCTAGATGTCTGTCATGTGTAAGTTTCCTAAGATCCTATTAACCTCTCTAGTTTCTTTTTTATTTTGTGGTTAGATTTGTCTGATTCTAAGAAGGGAAGATTGAGATCACCCACTAATATAATCTTGCTATCTATTTCTTTCTGTAACTTGTTTAATATATTCTCTAGGAATTTGTATGCTCTATCACTTGGTGCAAATGCATTTCCTTGTTTATGGTATCCTTTATCAAAATGAACTTTCCTTCCTTATCTCTTTTAAGAAGATCTATGTTTATTGTTGCTTTATCTGAGATCAAAATTGCTACCCCTGCTTTTTTTTATTTCAGATGAAACATAGTAAATTATTTTCTAGTCTTTTACCTTCACTCTCTTTGTGTCAAATGTGTTTCTTTTAAACAAAATATTTTAGGATTCTGTTTTTTGATTCATTCTGCCTATGGAAGAGTTAATCTCATTCACATTCACAGTTATGATTGCTAGCTTTATATTTCTCTCCATCTTTTGTCTCCTTTATATGCTTTTTTTCTCTCTTTCCTCCCTGTCCTTAGTAATGTTCTGTTTTTATTTGTTTTTTGACCCATCTCAACTACTACCTTTTTTTCTATCATCTCCCCCCTTCTCTTACCTTTTTTCCTACTGTTTCTGCCCTCCCTTCTATCTAGCCCTTCCCTTTTCTTTCCTCTTTATCTTCCTACTTCTTTATAGGGTTTGATAAATTTCTATACCCAAATGAATGATTAAGTTATATCTTCTTAGACCCAAAACTGATGACATCATGCTTCAGACAATGCTCATCCCCCTTCTTCCCTCTATGGTAATGTCCTTTCAATTAGCTTTTGTATCTCTTTTTTCTAGTTGCTTAATTCTACTTTTAAAAGTGTTGTTTTATTCAATGAATTTTTTTTTCCATTTGGCCAATTGATTTTTAAAGAAATTACTTTCCTTTTCTGTATTATAAGATTTTAAGATTATATAATGAATGTTAGAAAGCACCTTAGAGACCAACCAGTCCCATATTTTATATATGTGGTCAGTAGTTGTTATAAGCGAGAACTTGAAACAAGGTGATAACTCAATGGAATTGATAGAAACAATGCTTAAGTTAACACCTTTGAGAGTTCACACATTATCTCACACATTAGTTCACATGTTTGGGAGATTTCAGGGATATCCAAATTCACACCTCCCATAATCCCATGCTCAGAAGAGGAGTCAATCTTTGAGTTTACACCTCTAAAAGAACATAAAAAGAGGATCAGTCAGTCAGTCAGTTCAAAAGATTGCCAGAAGTTGGAGTTGAGTTAGAGGCAGAAGCTGGAAGAGCAAAAAGACAGGCTGCAAGAGCTCTTGGAACCAAGCAAAGAGGTAGGCCTCTAAGAAAATTAACCAGGCTATTTTGGAAGAGACAATAAAATACTGTTCTTAAATCCCTGGCTGTGTTTGGGGTGATTATTACTTTGAACCAAAACTAAGGCTGCCTCCAGAAAACCTCCCCAAGAAATCTGCTCCCAGAGAGAACCATAATATATTATAGAAAAAGAAGAAGAACACCACAAGTAATGATGGGGATTTTTAAAAATAATACCAATAATCATTTCAAGTGAAACTAAATTATCTTTGTTGTTAACTTTATATTAAAAAAATATTTAGCTAGGTGATGAATGAACAAACAAAACTATCAAATCCTACAAATAGGATCTATCTCACCTCAAAGTTACTCAAACATGAGCTATGATCAGGTTTTTTTGGATGAGATAAATTCATCTGGGCATGTTTGTCTCAATAATCTAAAAAGTAAATTCCCAAACATGAATCCTGTGATGAATTCCCACACCACCTTCCAGTCTTGCAGAAGCTACCTACATTTGTCCTCCAATCCAATTTTCCCAATGGGTCCTCCCATTCAGCTTCAAGCCTTTTAATAAATATTTTAAAATAGATGGAGTAATGAGACCATAGATACAGAGCTGGATGCCATCTAGTCCAATCCATTCATTTTACAGATTAAAAAACTTAACCTTCAGAGAAGTTAGGTGATTTGCTCAAAGTCATTCAGGCAGCAAATCTTAGGAGCATTGTGAATGAAAGAAAATTTTTTTTTTCTAGATCAAATATCATTGCCTTAGTTTATCCTCTAGAGAGTTTGATTTTTCATAGAATCATAAAAAGTCTGAGTTGGAAGAGGCCATCTATAATTTTTACTTAAACAAAAATATTATATAATGTATATAATATACAATACAGAAAAAAGAATATAAGTATAGCATAAAGCATTTCCGAAAGTAAAATAAATTCAGAGATTTAAAAAAAAAGTATCTCACCTTGAAATTCTCAGAGTACTGATTACTTTTTGCCACAGCATTGGCACTAGACAGAAATGTTAGAACATGCCATTCCCTCACTCTAATCTCATCTATATATTAGGCATTAATTGTGCAAAGATTTCCCAGCCTATCTCTGAACCCTGAGATTTTGTAGAAATTCTATGGCTATAGTTTAGAAGAAAGTCAGTTAATTTGAGATGGTTGCCTTTTAAAGACTCCAGTGCCCTCAAATTATTCCAGAGAACTACAATTTTACCCCAGCATCCCTAATTCCTGCCTAAAACATATGACCTGTCTATTCCTTTTATTCTGTCAATGCAAGCCTTCTGAATCAAAGTAGCAGCAGACCACATTTTTCCAGCCAGAGACTTTATTTCCCAAGATTACCACTATCCTCCTGTCAAGTAAATATAAAAATGCTCTGAGGAGTATCAATTCCTAGAGTTGAATTAACTTTACTGATATCATATGGCATTCCTGCTCTTTTTCCCATGTCATAATTCTTCCTGAAACAAAATGTTCTAGTTTGGCATATTTAAAACCAGTCTAGATTAATTTGGATTCTTATTTTAATTCCAGGAGATTTAAGGATTTTCTAGCCTTGGGGAGTCACTTTTTCTTATCTTAGGATATTAAACACTGTACTTGCCACCTTCCTTTCTTCACCTGGTTTAAATTAAGCTTTAAAATGAAGGTATGTATACAACCACCTCTGTATCCCAGAATCCAGTATTTCTAGCATATGTTTCATTAAAGCAAAAGGTTGGGCTGTAGCAAGGGGAAAAAGTTAATGTTCAGTTTGCAACAGAAAGGGTGTGGGATTTCCTGCCCAACAAAGACAGTTATTGAGATGTGATAGGCTGATGGGCGAAAAGATGGATGGCATGGAAGAGAAAATATTGCTCATATTGTGCCAAATGAGTGAACTGATTCCAGAAAAGATGATCAGAAGTACTGACAAATATCTATATTGAAATAATAACCAACATAGTAATTTAAAGGATAAAAAAAAATTATTCCAGTGCATCATCTCCATTAATGCCCAGAATTGTCCTAGGAGGTAGGTATTAAACATATTTCTTTTTTTTTTTTACTAGTCTAATTTCATAAGTTGTAGTGATTCCCAATAAGAAAACTTCCTCTATGAATTCAAGTCAATCCATGCTCTCATTTATATTTTGGCTGAGTTGTCCTGAGTATCTAAGAGATTAAATGACTTGCCCAGGTCTAAAGACAGTATGTGCCAAAGACATATTATAAACATAGGCCTTTCAAACTCTACCCATTATAAGCACTGCTTATTAGATGGCAAATATTTGACAAGCATTTTTTAAAGCACTAAATTCTAAACACTGAATCAGGTCCTAGGAATACAATGACAAAAATGAAGTAGTCCTTCCCCTCAAGAATTGTACTGCATTTTATTTGGAATAAAACAAATCAATGGCAGGGCAAGAGAGGATCTGGAGAAAGCTTTTCTCAATTCAAGTATAATCTTTGTTAATTTTAGAATTTACAAATAGATTATTTATCCTGTTCAGGTTCACCTATTGATAAAATTCCCAGGATTCCCTTATTAATCAGCCATATTCATCTGCCATTTTTCTTATGCTATTTTATTCAGTGAATAGTCATTTCTTTATTTGTTCTCATATATATCTGGAATGCTTTTCTATTGAGTGTTCTGCCTACACTCATTATGTAGGCAGCTGTTGAGACTAACTCATTGTCATTCATGATTGCATAATAAATTCAGGTGTGATGGTTATTATCTGTTTTGAATACAGTTTTAATAAATTATGTAATGATGCTACCAGTGGATAGCAGTGTGTGTGTGTGTGTGTGTGTTACATTTGGGAACTTTATATTTAGAATCAAAAGTCTAGGGTAATTGGGGCTATGTCACTCACCAGGTACTTTTTAGAGGCAAAAGAGTAACTTTCTTTCTTCTTCCTTCCTTCCTTCCTTCCTCCCTTCCTTTCTTCCTTCCTTCCTCCCTTTCTCCCTTCCTTCCTTCCTCCCTTCTTTCCTTCCTTTCTCCCTTCCTCCCTTCCTCCCTTCTTTCCTTCCTTTCTCCCTTCCTTCCTTCCTTCCTTAATAATTATGCTTAATAAACCCTTCCCCCTCTCCTCCCCTCCCCTCTCCCCTCCCTTCCCTTCCTTATCAATAATTATGCTTAATAAAACTTTAATTTCCTTTACATGATTGCTTCTTTATGTCCAGATAAGCACACATGAACTTAGTACATTAGAAAGAGCACTGACTTTGAAGTCAAAGAACCTGAATATAATGCCTATAATCCCTTGAAGCAAGGCACTTAAAAATCTAGGCTTCAGTTTCTTATCTTTATCAAATTTGGGAGAAAGACTAAATGGCCTCTTCAACTCTGATTCTAAGATTAATCTAACTCAACAAAAATCTAATGCAACATTTATGAAAAATCTTCTATGAATAAGAAAAAAGGATAGAAAGATAAAAACATATAAAACATTCTGTATCCATAAGAAGACAGATGTCTATATTTTTCATTCCATGATTCTTATTAGTGTCTTTCTGTCTGTCTTCCAATGTTAGAATACTTCTTCTGCTTCCTTTAATATACCATGGCTATAGGATAGTTCACATAGTATTCTACATCTAACTTTCATCAGTATGCAATATATGTTCTCCAAGGTATCTTACATTAAGTCACTTCTGAAGCCAAAGCCATCATTGTTTATATTTGCTTAGCTTTCCTATGTATCTTTCCACTACCCTTTAGATCATCTTCTGAGATATTAAGGATGTTCTTTGGTTCATAATCAGAGTGTACCAATATAGAAATCTTGTCTATGACTTTTCTGCATATCCCAAATATTTTATCCCACTAAAATAACAACTAGTGTAAGATTTGAAGGCATGCGAAATGCTTTATCTACTTCCTCTATAAGAATCTATGGAATCAATAAGAAAAGTATTCTGTCTACTCATGAATATAAGCACACTCTCCAAACCTTAGGAAATAGTATAAGGGATAGCAACTGGACTGTAATTTCACTCGTCAAAGGAACTCTCCAATGAGGAATGCCCCTCTCCCAATACAGTTCATGAACTTGAGTACCTTTTAAAAGTGATGTTTATAAATTTTAATGCCAAGTATTATTATTTGCAATATATGGTAAATGCATGTATGCTTGTTGTTTTATACACACACACACACACACACACACACACACACACACATAATGTATATATAATGATGAAATCAGGAGCTGAGAAATGAAGCAATTTTCCCTGCCTCAAAGGGATTTTGAAAATATTCATCTGTATGTTTACAATTTGGATTATAAGAAAAAATGCTTGAACCAGCAGAGAAAAAGGATAAAAAGATGAATAATTTTACTGTGCAAAGGGCTATAGAAGAAATTCCTTTCTTTCCTGGATGTCTCCTTTAAATGCAACCTTAAAACAGATTAAGTAGGATTTATAATAAAGCATGTGACACCAGCTATTTGACTTTGCATTTATTTGTTTTGTTATATAATAATTTCAAGTATCACTAATCACTGTTACTCTCAATCATGTCTTCATATTCTTCAAACTCAATCATTCTATCTTCTTAGAATCTCTTGCTTATTTCAAGGGTCTGCCCCCTATTGAACCACTCACAACATGCCTTTTCTTATTATTTTCCTAGTTGTCAATTCTCTCTTCCCACATTCAAAATTATTTTTAATTACTATGTGTAGATGTTTCATGTATTTATATGTGTATATTGTCTCTACTCGAAGTATAATATAAATTCATTGAGGACCAGGACTGATTCATTTTTATTTGTGAATTCTTTTCACCTCTTACACATAGTTGATATTTAATAAATGCAAGGTAGATTCAATTGTCAGTTGGAGAGGTGACAAAGGACTCCCAGACACTTTTAAAGTGGAATGTGGCATAGAAGATTCATAGTCTCCATTGGAATCACAGAGATCTGCCACAATAACTGTGCATACCAACAAATTATTATTCTTCCTTGTATCTCCAGACACTAATATTACAAATTATAGAAGAATTATTGATAATGCATCAGAGGAGGAAGAATTTTATATTGGGAACAAAATCCAACCCTACTTTTCTACCCCTAAAAAAAACAACTCATTTGGAATGTATTTTGCAAATTTGACAAGTGGATTTCAGATAGCTTATTTAGTATATATTTTTGTGATGCAATGACAGGTATGTCAAAAATGGCAGGATGGAGAAAATAGGTTTCTGCTTCTCTTGAGATTCTACTCTTAGCAATGCTACTGCTAGAATCATGTAGAATAGTATCTTCCATTCTTTGTTCATTCTAAATCATACTAATACTTAATATCTGCAAAATACATTTGACATTTTAAAAATGTGCCTGTAAGTGAAACTTAGGATGGTGAAATGGAACATTTCATACAATAACAAAATATGCCAAATTCACAAGTACATGAATATTCCATTTCTGTCCCTTTAACAGTCTACCCTACTCATAGTCATAATGGTTTTTTCTTTAATATTCCTAATTCCCACCGACACATGCTTAAGTATCTGATTCTGTCTATTTCAAGCACAGTTGAAATGAGATTGGGGTGTGTGTGTGTGTGTGTGTGTGTGTGTGTGTGTATTTTACTCAGGAAAAGTGAAGTAAAGAAATAATAACTGACAGCCCTGCTCCATCCACTACCAATGTGATCCACTATTTTGTCTTTGATCTGTTTTGTCCCAGTCATAACAAGGATTTCAAATTGCCTCAGAAGTTCCATTTTATTACTCTATCTAAAATGGAGTTGAAGGACTCAGCATCACACCTGACATACAGTTCAATATCATTATCATTTCCTCATTGCTATGTTTTTGAAGGAAATTTCACCTACCCCTGCTTGGTGTCAGGTATTATCTTGCCAGATATGGTATGAATGTCACTTCATCTTTCTAGTCAACACACATTTTATAAGCTTATTGTGTTCAAGGTTGAATTGGAGACTATGAGCTATGAACAGTGGGTAGAATACAAAAGCTTTCATGATAAAATGAAAAGAAAAGAGAACAAAATTTGGAGACAGAGAATCTTGTTTTGAATCTTGATTGTGCCACTTACTCTTTTTGGCTCTGTGGCCTTGGATAATTTTTTTTTTCTTCTTAAGTCTCAATGTCCTCTTCCATGCAATGAATAAGGAGGCTCAACTGCTAAGATTCCTTACAGCTCTGGATCTTTAAACTAATGTCAATGATCTAGTCCTTATTCTGAAATAAACTTAATAGAGCATTATAAAGGGATAACCATTTTCTACTACACTAAGATTCATATCCAGTACAGCCATGAGTGGATATTTTAAGCATTCTGAAATCTTAACTAATCCAAACATTGGGGGAAAACAATAAACATGCATAGACCTTCAAGCAGTTGAAACCTTGACCACACAGATTTTAGATGTTGAAAGGAAAAGGGGAATTATACTAGAAGTTGCAATTCAAGAACACTTCATGGAATGGCTCTATTGGGGCCATTAGTGTGCACTAGACATCACTTGAAAATTGTAGAAACTTCAAGGATATATGTAGCTCAGAAATGAAAGACATATTTCGAGAAGTAATTCATTTATTGGTCACTGATATAGAGTCATTAGTACAGTGGATATTTAACAAAAGTGACTCATCCTCAGTTACTCTCTTTACTTTGTAACTATAAAGATGTCAGGACTATTATAGAACTCTTCTTTGAGATACTGTCCTTACTCCAACCTTGCCACATAACAGCTAAATTCCATGTCTTGGTTTCTGTAACTCTGAGACTAAATCTAAAAGCACTGGCTACTTCTTTTGCTGAATTTCTCTGTACTGAGTGATGAAACAGCAGTCTTAAAACAGGCATTTACAGCTTTAAAATCACCTTGTGGAAAGTCTGAAGGTTCTGAGTCCAATGGTTCAAACTGACCAGTAGCTTTTGAAAAGATAGATAAGACCTGGCCTGTCTTGCCAGAATGCCCAGAACTAAAGGAATTTATTTGGACGATGCAAAGTTGAGGGGGAAAATGTTTTGTTTTGGTGTTTTTAAGTCTCAGTCTTATTAGAAAGTATAAAAGCAATCATTATTGCTGCTTGTTTTAAGTTTTTGTTAATCAATTATTGTGACATCCATCTGTGTTAAACATTTTATTTGTATATGAGGCATAATTGAGTATTTTATATATACAATATTGTATATTGATTTCCTTTCTGCTAATTAATTTGTGAAGACTTTAAATACAAGCAAAATCTTATTATTTAAATAATTTCCCCTCCCAATTATGAGATAAGAGGAGAGATAGGTCAGGAATAACAAACCAGAGGATATTAGAAATCATTCCAAAACTTATTTTTGATGGCTGGGGTTCCCCAGGAATCTGATTACTGTTTTCATAGAACTAAGGGGATCACAGAGACTTTGAAGGACTTTTGAGAGGATAGAAAATCCTGGAGCTAGATATTCAAAGAAGAGTTCAATCTTTTCTGAAGAAAACTCATTTCAATTAGGAATTTCAGTGATCGTGAGGAAGAGACTTTAAATTAAGTTTATGGAACATTATTATAGAAAAGTAGAAGAAAAAGGACATAATTGTGGCTGTGAAGTGGACTAGAACTGAGAGCAGACTAAACCAGAAGTTGTGACAGCTGGTAACAACTGTTGAGAGCAAAGTTCCATCACTACATTTTCTTTTCTGTGCTTTCTCAGAGGACAAAGATGACTCTGGCAGTAAGCCTTCACCACAACTCTCTATATATCATTTAACTGTTTACCTACATTTATTTATTATTTGAGATTGCTCATAAATCACATGACCAGTAAC